>NC_092423.1:139491877-139794325 GCF_036169615.1 Heliangelus exortis | reverse complement strand
CTTCATGCCTTTTCTTTTCTTCCTTCTTCCTCCTCTCACCATCTTCAACAACCTTTGGTTTGGAGACAACAGCATCAACAAGGAGTTATGAATCATCCAATCTGAGAAGAAATACTTCAGTTGCTTTTCATAATCACCTGTTCTGTCATCACTAACTGCAGAAGAAACATAATACTGTCAAGATTTACCTCCACGCTCTTGTAAACAATCTGGTCTTGCTGTTTGTCTGCTGTTGAAATAATGAAGTATACATCAGGATGGAGAAAGATGAGCCCAACCCCTTTGCCCAGAGTTTTACAATGACTCCTCTCATCTTAATGCATGTTCATTGCTGGCATCCTACAGGTCTCAGCATGCAGCACTTCATCACAACCTTGCTAACTCCTCTTCAATCAGAGGAATAAATCCTTTCCTTGTTACTTTTGGAAAGATTTGGGTCCTATTTAAATGCATTTTATATTAAAACAAAAAAACATATCAAGGAAGTGAGACAAAACTGTTGCTGACATAGAGCTGAAAATCAGTGTATTATCTCAAGCTACCTAAAGGTTCTTTGTTCAGAAAGGCACGAAATGCAGATTTCTTAATCTTGATTGTGTTCCACATTATGGCCCTAGTTAAGCAATTAAGTGTATTCTAACACTTCAAACAGATGAAAATGTAGGAAATAAATAGAAAAAAAACCAAAAAACCAGCACAGGCCAGCAGCTGCCTTGTTGTGTGGGGCATAAAGTGGGAAAGATCCACCTGTAGCCTTATTGCTTGGGAACTAAGAACATGACGCTGTAGGGAGGCACCTGCGTACTGTGAGGGGCTGTAGATGTTGGCCCTGGTGTCCATTTAGCAGGGGTGTGGCTGCTCCTGGTCAGCACAGATGTAAGGCAGAGAAGGAGATGACCAGGTTGCCATTGTCTGGGCAGTTTTACTTATGCAAGTTTCTCTTTTTCATGTTTAATTTAGCAAAACAGCTTCTGAGAGCCAAGGCACCCCTAGAAAAGCTTGCCTTTATATTAATGGATTTAGGAATTTTGTCATTTGACTACTTACCCCTTTTAATGGAAGGACAATGTTGTTTGGAGAGTCAGTCATCATTTAAACACTTTGAATTAATACTTCTGGTCACAGATGAGCCTCGTGCAGGCAGCAGAATGATGGCTCCTCCTCTTTGTGCTTCCTTATAGCCTGATAGATAATGTGATGCAACTTTAAAAATGTCTATAAATGACAATGCCTAGAAAGAAGTATCTGAGACATGGTCGGTAGTTTAACTGCAGATACTTTTAATATCAAGGTATAAAAAAAGATGAGAGCTCCTTTTGTTCCTCATCAACCACCACTGTTGCCAGATTACCCTCTTGTCAAAACACTAACCTTTGGAAGGTATTTGCTTACGGACCATGTTCCTGACTTGACTTTTCTCTCTGCTGTATCTATTTCAGGAGGCTTTCCCTGGTGCCACCACGCAGTGCATACAGAAGGCCAGAACCTGCACCTCCCCTTGCATCACCCTCTTTGAACTTCATACCCTGATGCAGCTGGGCCTGCCCAGTCTTGCTGCTGCCAGCCTACTCACCTTCCCTTTGTCCCAGTCCTCTCCTCTGCCTCTGAGCTGTCTTCTCCTGTCACTCAAACACCTACTCAGGCATTCCAGCTGCCTGGGTCCATATTTTATAGTCAGGAGGCTGAGACTTGGAGTTCTTCAGGACTTTCCTGCCTCCCAAAAGGGGCAGCGAACAAGGATTATGCAGGACTTCCCAACAACGTGGGTACAGCAGGAAGAAGGTCTTTTTCCAGAAGGCAGAAACCCTCCGCATCCTGGCTTTCAGGAAAGGAAAACTTCTGTGCCTGCTGCTGTTCAGTGCCTGCTGCTTGTTCCTTTGAGCCCACCAGCCTGCAGAGTTTCAGAAAGAAAAGAAAAACAAAACAAACAAAACAAAACCAAAAACAAAATCCTGAAATAAAGTGCTGAAACCTCTGAAGTACTCTGCTTGCCCCTGCAGGCTATAATTTTTCATGGCAGTACAGCTCACTTCTAGCTACAGACTACCCCCTTTTCCTCTGGTATTAGGGGACCAGGGAATGCTTTTTTCTAGACAGAGGAAAAAACCCAAGCATATGAGAGCACAAGTGGCATAATTCAAGCTATGGCTCCTGTCACATTTTTTGAGAGTAACTCTACTACTTCGTAAGTTGTTCACAAGTAGATTGCCTTTTTTCATTTTGGATTTTTTTTTTTACATTTTGGTTATTTTCTTCCAGTTTTCTCCTTGATGTCTGTGAAAATTTCATTGCAAACAATTAGCAGTCAACATTTGAGTTGGTCCTATTGAATAACAGAGCTACAATAGGCTTAATTCCACCTAGTCATGACTTCATTTGAGTCTTTTTTCAGGCTGTTTGTATGCCCTCAAAAGTTAAGTGAATATAAACATCAATTGATGGTTGAAACTGGAGACATTAAGTTGCCTGGGAGCCCACATTCATGCTCCTGTTCATTCCAAGAGGTATTGATAGGGAGTCTAATAAATTCAAATCTATGCCCAATGTACTGGGCAGCAGCAGTGTGATTTGGGAAAAAGACAGAATATTCTCCCCTTTAGCCTAACTGCAAACTGAAAGGGGACAAGAAGAGTGTCATAACTATCCCAGTGTACACACTGAGAATGCTGGTTTTCAGGTGTTTGCTGTGGCAGGCTTTTAGTTTTTAAGTACTCTACAATATATGCAGAAAAGTTTCTGTGGGCATTCCTGACAAACAAATCCATGTGCAAGTATATCCTTAGCAAGTACAAACATCTTCTGGTGAGCAGCCTGGGTATTACAAATGTGGTCAGCATTTATGCTGAGATAGTTTCAAATAAGCTTCTATATGGTCTATACGTAGGTCAAGCAATGAGCTTCAAAGTGTTATAATAAACTGTTGGACCATGTTTGCAGTTGAAAACCAACTGCTGGATTTAGTTCAGTAAGAAGAGCTCTCTCATGTGTTTTTAATATTTGTCTATTACCTATGGAGGCATCCATTCAGAGTATTTTGTTTGTAATTGAAGATTACTTTTATAACCAGGAATTAGCATGAATATGCTCTAACTGGTCACACATTTAAAGGCCGAGAGGGACACCTGATCTGCATGTGCTGTAGGTGTTTATGTGCTTACACTGGCTTGTGGAAATGTGCTTGCTTTGGAAAAGCTCTCTTTAGAGAAGGACAATTACCACGGGGTAGTCAGCATTGCAGAGAGTGGATATGAAGTAGGTCTCACACCTGTTTTTAAAATTATTTATTTATTTGTCCCAGGACTGGAGAGAGATCACTCTCTACCTAAAATGTCTTGTTTCCCTCCTTGCTCTTGCAAGTGCCCTCCCTCGTTGTTCTCCAGTTTTTCCTACTTTTCATGCAGCTCCTGGCATAACAGGATGTCTGTAGTCCAGGCTCCAGGTCAATGTGACACCAGGTGTGTACCTGAGATGTATCTTCTCAGCATCCTTTAGCAGGAATAAGTTGTTACTGCCTGGCACACAGAGGGTCTGTGTGTTGAAGAAACAGAGCTGGATCTGGGAAATAATTCTCTTGGGTGTTAGATCAAGTTGTACATGAGTTTTGTAGCGATGTCTATGAAGTATAGTAAAAAATGCCGACCTGACCACTATATTCTCAGTATTTTTACATATTTTATATAGAGTTCTGCAAGGTAGGTTCAAAGTGAAATTCTTTTTGCTTCAGTTTCTTAAGCTTCCTTTCTCCCTGTACTGTCTCAGAGAAGTAATGGCCTCAACCCTCTTCCTCCCCCCGTCTCAAATGATGGTTTCATAGGCACTGTCCATTGCCAGCTAAAGGCCAGGGCATGAAGAGAGTGGTGCCCAGTGGGATTTTTGAAAGGAGACTAGCACCTAATCACCATGGAAATCTAGGGGCTTTAAACAACTGAGAAATCTCTCCCCAGGATCTATCTACCTTTGTTGTCACTTAAATTCTTCTTAAAACCTCACTGGTCACATCTGTGCAGTGCAGGTTCTTCCACAGGGTATTCCATTTGTGACACAAGGTGGGATTCTGGCCTCACCAGAAGAGCCCTCCAGCAGGAGGGAGCTGCACTGTAACTCCTGTGCTGGACTGTGTTATTTCCAGGCTTCCAGTTCAGAGATATTGGTGGGCTGAAAGGCCTTGGAAAGCTCTCCATGGCTTTTACTCCCTGACTGTCATGATAAGGTTTTAGATGGCGAGGGAAGCAGGATGGTTTCTGAGGAGGAAATTGCAGTGTTTAAGATGCCTCCCACCCCTCTGGTCCCTGCAAATTTGGGATATCCTACATTAGGAAGAAGATAATCACATACCCTCTAAGATAAGCCATGATGGTGGGCAGCACGTGGCCGTGGGAGGTGCTGGTGGAGGTGCTGGTTTGGCTGGTGTTCTTTAGCAAGCCCCTCTAGGAGACCTCCCACTGCAGCAGGCAAGGGCTGGAAACAGCCCATCACCCTCCTTTCTTCTGTTTCCACTCCTGCCAGAGTGCAAATTCCTTTTGCCCTGTCCCAGGATAAACACACCTGGGTTCTCTTCTTGCCTCAGCATTTTATTTTGCTCCAGTGAATAACAGCAAAACAGAGGAGACAGCTTTGTGGTTCAGGAAGCTGACAGTTATTAAAAGTAAATTTTACAAGAAGGCAAGACAGGGGAAGGGGAATTCTGATGAATCCCTGATATGTGTGGAATGTTTTTTAATATGGGAATAAAGCAGAGTTCAGTCTTTCTTCAAGTACATTTTAGGAGTTTTGTTATTTGAAAATAACTGTTTGTAGGTGCTTTATTTTTCCTGAGCCAGGACAATTTTGATTGATGTAACTGGAACAAACAGGATTGCATAAGCCTGAAGAGGTTTCCTGGTACACCAGGCAGCTACAGGCTTTGTATTGATTTTTATCATAACTGTGAGTTTCTCACCTGACATCTGTACCAGCACATCATGTCATTTGTAGTAATGCCAACATAAGGCATTCCCACAGAATGATCTCCAGCACATCATTGTGGAAGGACAGCGTGCAGCCACTGTGAGCTTCTGCTGGCCCATGGACACAGCAGCCAGAAAAATAACACCTCTGATTGGGAAAAAAAAAAATTCATTAAAGCTGAGTTGATTTCAGGTCTACTAAAATGGTTCAGCTGAGATGAAATCTCTTTTATATCACTTTTTCATGTAATTCAACGGTGGTGTAGTCATCTTCCTATGGAATCACTGTGGGCAGATGCAAGTGAATAAAAATACCAGCTCAGTGGGGCTTTTTCTTTTTTTTTTTTTTTTAGTATTACCTGTTTCTCAAATTTATAACCAAGTAAAAAATTTCTCTTCTTTTCACTGCTTTTGAATGACCATAGGGCTTCTTATCAGAACGCTTCTGTTTAATAAGGTTGGATATGGAAATCTTAGAGGTCTTTTCCAACTGTGACAATTCTGTGATTTTGTGAATACTTGAGAGCATTCACAAGTACTCTGCTTTGTACCTCAGAGAAAACTTTGCTTCTAAGTATAGCAAAACACTTGATAAACTGACATCCTGAATCCTGGCAGTTAGAACAGTGAGGACATCTGTGCTTAAGATGTCCTGTGACCATGGTGGCAATAATTAATTACAAATTATTAAGAGCTGCAGAAATTCATCTAAAGAGGACCATTTGCTTTGACAGACATCTCCTGACATTGACCCTGGAGTGGTCCTCTCGAAGGTAATTATAAAAGCCCTTTGAAACAGCAATTTTACAAGAGCATAGAAGGCTGTTTTTCAGCCTCCACCCCTTTTTTTCTTCCTGAAATAATGTTAATGTTGGTCACATAGTAATGGAGAGGGTAGAGGCTGCAGGGTTATGCAGGGCTGCCCCTGTGCAATGTTACTTCATACAAATTCCTAGCAAGGCATTGTTCTGGCCTGATGGAGGCATCTGCCCACCGTGTATGTTGGTATGAAGATGATTTGTGAGGTATAAATGACAGGAGATCTTTCTCAAGAATGATGGGGTTTCTGGACAGCTGGGTGTGTAGATACAGGCTTGGGGTAAACTTTTCAAACCCAGCAAAGCCTAGACTGAAAAACTGCTGTAAAAATGAAAAAAAAACCAACCAATCAACCAACCAACCAACCAAAAACCCATCTGTAAAGCTGAAAAACAAGTGGCCCTTGGGTGCTGCAGGTGTGTTTCACATTGCCACAACAGGACAGCTAAATACTCTAAAAGTAGCACTTTGGAGTCTCTGTTTCATTACTTACTGGTGGAACCCAAGCTCTTAGCTCAGATTCTCCAAAGTATTTTGGGCATCTTGGATCCAATAGATCCCTGTGATCAGGTACCCCTGCTGCAGCTGCATTGGAGGCTTGAGCTCAAGGGCTTCCTGTCACCTTTGATTTGCATTTTCAAGAATTTTACCCATTATTTATGGAAAAAACCTTTTCAAAAGAGAAGCATCTAACTCCCTAGCATGGGGCCATCTGTGTTCCTGGGGGTGAGGGCTGCTCTTACTGCACTAGGAGCAGCACCAAGCTCTGCTCAGCAGCACATGGGTGCTGAGGGCTCCTTCCATGTCCGACCTGCAGCAAACGCAAATGTGGGTTGAACTCTGGCACCTGAGTAGCCCTGCTGCAGGAGGTACCTGCCTGAGGTAACACCTGATGGGCTTGTTCCTCATTCCTGCTTATTTAGAAAGCAGGCAAACAGTGGTTAGCTTTAAAACCATTCCAAGAAGTTTGTATTTGCAAACAAGCTGTGGGAACTCTGCTTTAAACCCAGATTTGGGTTTTTTTCACAGAACTGTTCTTGGCTGTTTACACAAGGAAACTAATAAACATCTCGTCTTGTTATCAGAATAGTTCTTCAGTATTTGAAGGTGGTTTGTAACTCCAACCTGTGATTGGATTCATTCCCTCTCTTTCTTGTGTACATCTGAGGGATGAGGGGCTGTTGAACAACAAGTGGGAACTTATTCTTCACGTTTGGAATCCTAGGGCTTTTTATTTCATTCTTCTCTATAAGCTTGGTATAAGCCTCTCCCTGTCCTCCACTAAAGAACAAATAGGCAGTAATAGCTTGTGTGGTGCCAAAACTAAACAAGTGACTGACCTTCCAGTGCTCATGGGAGCCCCAGTGTCTATGACACAATGAATGATATTTCATACTTTCTTTTATAGTACAAAATCCTTAAGTCAGTGAAATACTTTAAAGGGTCTGTAGCTCATTTAAAATTTTTGTGGAATGATAGGACTGGATAATATTTTGTGATCTGGGCTCCTGCTGTGTAAGGAACATCTCAATTTTTTCCTTAAGGTCCTTTGGGATGTCTTATGATGTAGCTGTTCCTTTCCTCTGAAAATAACATTCAGATTTTTGTATTCTAGAAAGTCCAAAGGCTTACGGTTCTTCTATAGAAAACACAGAAATATTTTTGGTCAGTAAAAATAAGGCAGTCTGGTTTTCCCCTTTATTTGGATGTCCATTTATTTGTGTCCTATAACTGGATTTTCTGTTGTGTCTAAGAAGGGTTGAGCAGCTCCAGCATCCCATCAGTGTGTGCCTGAGTCCCCAAAGAAGACAAGTTTCCATGAAAAATGAAGCAGGGACTTCCCATTCTTCAGATGACAGCTATTTATCTGAAAACAACTCAGAGATTTCAAACCAATGAAGGTGTGAGAGCTCCATGCTGAAAGAGCAGTGGGAGTGCATGGAGTTTTGCCTAGGAAGAGATGATGAGCCATCTGAGATTTTATGGGATGGGATTAAAAGGCAAACCAGTGTGAGTGACTGTGGTGGATAGAGATACCCGATTGAGAAGACACAGACAGCTGGAAGAAGCCTCATGTTTGGAGATTCTGATTCTTGAACCACCCTCTTATCTGCTGGAAGGCAAAAAGAGCAGGGCACAAGTGGTCAAGGCTGCCTCTGGAGTGCATTGATGATAACCCAGTTCCTGACACTGGTGACGAAGGAGCCAGCTAAGGAAGTGCCCTGCTCTACCAATGCTCACCAGCAAGGAAGAACTGATCAGCTATCTAAAAGTCAGGGGTAGTCAGTGACAATGGGAGGACAATGGAGCAGGGAAACTGGTGGCAAAGGACACAGAAAAGGTCAAAAGGTGAAAAAAATTTAGCCAGACTCGACATATTTGCAAGTCCATGGGACCTGATGGGATTCACCCATGAGTGCTGAGGGAGCTGGCCAATGTCTGTGCAAGGCCACCAGCAAATATCTTTAAAAGGTTGTGGTAACTGGGGGAAATTCCTGAAGTCTGGTAGGAAGGAAATATTACTCTTGTCTGCAACATGGGCAAGAAGGAGAATCTGAGGAATGAGAGGCTGGTCATCCTGACCACAATCCCTGGGAAAATACTGGAGTAAATAATAGCAAGAAATTTGGAGTAGTCAGCATGAATTTACAAAAGTCAAAACACGACTGACCAGCCCAATAGCTTTCTACAAAGATGACTGGTTCAGTGGATGAGGGGAGAGCAGTGGATGTTGTTTATCTTGATCTTAGCAAGGCTCTTGACATTATCTCTCATAACATCCTTGATACAAAATGTGGGAACTACAGACTGGGTAAGTGGACCATGAGGTGGACTGAAAACTGGCTGAAGTACTGGGCTCAGTGGGTTGTGATCAGCAGCTCAAAGCCCAGCTGGAGGTCAGTCATGTTGAGGGACCCCAAGGGGTTGATACTGGGGACAGTACCATTTAATCTCTTTTTTCATGACCTGACTAACTGGGCTAAAGGGGCTCTCAGCATGTTTGCAGATGATAAGGAGCTGGGAGCAGTGACACATAAGCCAACAATATGACCTTGTGGCAAAGGTGGCCAACAGTCTTCTGGGCTGAAGTTAGCAAAGTGTTGCCAGCAGATCTAGGTAGGTGATCCTCCTCTTCTTCTCAGCCCTCCTGAGACAGATCTGGAGTTTCGTGTCCAGAGCAGACTGGAGTGAGTCTGGCAAAAAACCACAAAAATTATTAAGGGATTGCATCATCTGTCATACAAGCAGAGTATGGAAGAGCTGGGTCTATTCAGCCTGGAGAAGAGAAGACTGCAGAGGACCTTATAACTGTGTATAAATACCTGACTGGGGGGATGGGGGCTTAAGGAAGATGAACCAGATGCTCAGTGACACCATCAGAGAGGCAACGGGAATAAATAGAAATATAGGAAATTCTGTGTGAAGATAAGAAATAACTTTTTCACTGCTCAGAGGCCAAACACTTCTCAGAGGCCAAACACTGAAGCAGGCTGCCCAGAGAGGCTGCGGATTCTCCATGCTTGGAGCTATGCAAAACCTGACAGGACACAGCCCTGAGCAAGTCACTGCCCATGCACTGACCAGTGGTTGGATCAGGTGGTCTCCAAAGGTGCCTTTTGATCTCAACTGTTCTGTGATTGCATAGGGTGGGCACATCTGTGCATATTCCAACCCAAACCATACTATGATTCTATGATTCTATGATATATATACACACACGTGTGAACACACAGGTAGTTTGACTGCATCAACTCTTCAGAAAATCAGGCTTACAGAGAGAACAAATACCCTGATGCTTATTTTCAGGGGGTGTTAAAAAGTTTGGTGCTCATGTGCAGAGTATATTTTTAATCTGTCTCTGTTGATGCTTGAGTCTTCTGTGCAATACAGCTCCCAGACCTTTTACTGTATGTCAAAAGTGTATTCAATGTATTTTGGTGAAAATCCTCCAAAACTGGCAGAAAATGTATGTTAAATGCAACACCTTGTATAAGCAAGTCAGACCAGGTTGTTGTTGCCTTACAGTGTCCTTTACCAAAGTGTGCTGTTCAAGCTCTGTGGGATCTTGGGCCACCCATTCTTCTTAGCCCGTGTTTTTTCAGGAACTGTATTTGCATTTTGGACCACTCTGAACTGACAGAAAAATATTGGGAAGAGCATTCCTGCTTAGTGTCTATACAGTGCTATATTTTATGAAAACAACAGTTTCCACTTTTTGTTCCTCTAGTGGAACAAAAGGAACAAAGAGTACCAGCATCTTGCCTGCTTCTATTGCATCTTCTCTCCTCTGACAGTGTTTAGCCCTTCTGAACAGCACATGGATGGGGATGAGTGGACAGATTGTCTGCTAAAAAGACAAGCCATTTATTGTGCAAGAAATAGTTCAGCACAACTCATAAAATCTAGCCTGTTACTTTGAATGTTTTTAAATCTACACATCCCATATTTTATTTTTCAATCGGCTGCAAAGATGATGCAGGACAAAACAGAAGATCAAAGGCTGTGTATTATTTCACTGTGTAAGTCTATATTGGAGACACAAAGGAAGATAATTTCTCATCTTCAGTGTATTCTGTCATTTTATGTCAAGTATAGTTAATGAAGATTCCTCCCTGATGCTGAGTAAAAGATTTTACAGGAAACCCTTCAGCAGAAAAGAAGGCAGAACTGGCACTGGGATTGCTCCTTCTGGGGAAGTGCTCTTGTTCTCCACCACCTCCCTGGGTCTACTGTCAATCATCAGGAGGAGCTTGGATCTTGAATCCAGTCTTGCTTTGAGCCAGTTAGTGCAGTTGAGTCAGATAAGCTTGGAGAGTCAGGGGGAAAAAAAAGAAATTGTTTTCTTGAGGAGTTCCCATGACTCACTCAGTTTTTATTATCTATATTATGTTGGTTAGGGTCTGAGTCAAAGAAATATTTGATCCTGAGATTTGTTCACTCCTAGTCAGAATGGCATTTTAGAGCTTTGTGTACTTTAAGCATTTTCCTGGAGTGTGGTTTTCTTCTGAGGTAATGTCTGTAGCCATCCCACTGGAGTTAAAGGAGAAAGATCCTGTTGACTCTTGGAGACCTGGATTCAGCTTTCTGATCAGTAATGTTGACAATGCTGAAAGAAAATCAGGGATCTTCTAACAGGCATCATCCACAGCACATAGATGTGGAAAGTGAATTAAGCCACCTCTGTTATTTTTGCTCAGACTCTTCTGAAGCTGAAGAGGTTGAGATAATTTGAATGTTTCAGGGGACTACTACTGAAGAATCAAAGAGTTTAGATAGTCATGGATAAGGTAAAATTTTATTTCTTCTTTCTAGCTGAGAGCCAGCTAATAGTACAGCATGTGGAGTGACTTTATGCCACCATGGAGACTGAAAATAAAAGACTGGAAGAGGTGAGATTCCTCAGTGCAAATCATTTCTTCACCCCTTCATTTTCCCTCATACCTGCCAGAGCATAACAGAGCAAGCACTTTGCTGGGGTAAGGGAGGGTACATTGGGCTGGAGGCAGAGGACTCCTGCAGTGATAGGGAGCTCACTATGGTAGCATTGCCCCAGCTCTGGACTCCAGCACAGAGGGGAGAAGGAGGCTCAGCAAGGCCAAGCAACACAGTCCTGCAGTACTACTGCTGCATCTAGAGCTGTGGTTACCAGCAGAGCTTCCCAACAGCTCCCAGTGTCATTTCTGCAGTCCTAACACCTACCTAAGGGGTGGCCACCAGGCTCTGCAGAAGCACCATCCCTGCCACCACCCCATTTCTCAGAAAGTGGCTTTGTAGATGGTCCCCAGTCATCCTACCCTGCCTAGGAACAAGTCTTTTAAACTCCCCCAGCATCACTTTGGCCTTTCAACCCCATATGTAGTTGTGTGGCATGTTCACATTTTTGCCCTCATGCATAAAAGCAAGAAACCCAGTTAGTAACGTGCAGCCAGGACCAGCCATGGTAACAGTGGATATACAGTGACCTACTTTTAACACAGCTTATGTAGCTTTTCTTGCTGCTTTCTGCTTGAATGGCAGAATTTGCAACAAAAGGTCAATTTATGGCAGCTTTTTATTGCAAGGTTCTTTTGCTGTAGTCCAAAGTTAATGACACAATGCTCCATCGAGTACAATGAGGACTGCAAAAATCAGCCCCACTTTTTATATAAGGCTTTAAACTTTATCTGTCTTAAACAGATTTTGGTGCTAAGTTGCTTATTTTTTTTTTTTTTTGTTTGCTTTGCTTATGAAGAAAGCTTTATTACTTGCATGGGGAGTAGCAGAGGAACATGTCTGAATAGAAGTAGAAAAGCTCAGCAATGGAGGGTTTAAGTAAAAACATAAAAATAAAAATAAATACTTCTGAAGCTCAGCAAACCATTTCTCTGTTTGGAGGTAGAAGAGTTTAAACCACAGCCGCCCAGAAAAGTGAAAACTGCACAGCAAAAATGAAACAGGAACCTGGTCCCTGCTTAGGGAAGGCACAAAGTAAATCTGATGTGACCCAACCAGGCAGGGTCATAAACAAGCTGAGACAAATGCAGGAGGAAGGACACTGTGACAACAGTTGGCCCAGAGGACTGAGACACATGGCTGAGTCCTTACATGTCAGCTGTGCTGCAATAGCTGCCTGATTCATGCACTTTGCCTGAGGCAGCCATGAGGTAAAACACATTATGCTGAGCCTCAGTGTCAGAGGGTTAGGTCAATGTGCTTTCCCCAGTGCTTGCAAAGAAGTGGAAGTGTGTACGTGGACACTTACCACAGCTCAGCTTCCACCACCTCTCTGAGCATTCACTGGGCTCCCATTCTGAACCCTTTCTAATGAGGATTGCAAACAGGATCTGGGGTGTGTGGTAGCATAACCCTTTTTTTGCCAGCACCTTGGGGAAAGCACGTGATGAAGCAGAAGGTCCCCAGTGCCATGTGGTGCCTCCTAAGGCTTTAGGAACAACCTTGCACGTCTGAACCTTTAGTGGGGCCATGCTGTTGGCAACCATTGTACATGGTGAGATGCCCTGAGACCATACAGAGCCTTGTTGATCTGAGAGGATGGCTTGTCATAAATCCCGGGTGATGGCAGCCTGTGTCAAGCTTTCCTAGCAGGATGCCAAGGACTGTGCCCCAATTACGGGCAGAACTTTGTTTTTCTCTCTACTCAGCTTTCTGCCAGATAGCAAAAGCATCCTTGCCAAGGTTGCTCCACAGCTTCTACTCCTGCCAGTAATCTGGGTGATCTCTTATCTTGCCTTATTTCACAGTTTATAGCCATGACAGCCGAACCCTAGACAATGTGTAATGAGTGAGTTATGTTAGACCTCATCGAGCCAATAATGATTCTGGAGCAAGGGCACTGCCAGCTGCATACTTGAGCCCAAAGCACCAGGGGTGGGAATCAGCAATAGCAAATGATTTGAGAAATCACTCCTCTCCCAGCTTCAGTTTACTCATTCACTGCACTGTCTGCTCCTTGGGACTGATGGAGGGTTTTGCCTAGAGGCAGCTGAGTGTTACTGACTATGAGACACTCAGCCACAATTTCAAGTGAAAACCTCGTTACTCATCTTTCCTTCTATCTCACGCATCATCACAGCTAATAAATATCTTGCAGCTGTCTTCCAGGATGCTGGGAAATCAGACTCTGTACAGTTGGAGCTTTCTCTGTCTCTGTGTCTTCCCAGTGCTTTGTCTGGGTTTGCACTGGTTAGGACTCTGGCTGAAGTGAATCTCCAACAGCAGTTGGAAAATATACAAAGAAAGCATATCTTTCTTAGCTAGATTGACTCCTGAGCTTTGGCAGGACTAAGGAATTCTTCAGCCAGAATTGAAGCTGCTAATATAATCAGTTACTCCACACTGAGCATCATCTTTTGCATGCAAACGTATTCATACAGTCTCTTTCTGAGTCTTAATTACTGGGTGGGTCTAAAGATAAAGGCAATTAAAAAAACCTCATAAGTCATGAACCGACATCGTTGTTTGAATCAAGGAAGTAGGTCCACATGTCTGTAACATCATGAAATCATAACACAAACCATCACTGTAGAACTAGCAATACAGGTGGTCTTTTTTGTAATAAATAGAGGGACAAATTTTCTTTTAACGATTTGATCTTAAGTTGGGCTGAACATATCACAAGTCCTTTCCTGGAAAGTGCTCAGTACATTTCTGAATCAGCTGATGGTACATTTCTTTGTACCAGGCTGATGGATTTTGAAGACAAGTGGCTCGATGTACGAGTTTTCTCAGATACGGTCATAATCACATCCTGAGTTTGGGTGCCATGTTTGCAATCATCTTATCAAACAGCACTTGCTGTTGCCAGGGTATCAGTGACAACAAGGTTTGGATGCTGAAGTAGAGAGATAAGGGAAAGGGAATATTCTCTGAGAGGCCAGAAGATAAGTGATGGGGCACCCTAGTTGGGTGTCCTCTCCTGTGTCACAGGGCCCCCATTCCAAAATTATTCTATACATTCCATAATTACAGTTTTCATCAGGAACTGTTCAAATTCCTTGTGTGGGGAATTTGTGCTTCATTTCTGCTTGCAATACTGTTGGGAGCACACTTTTATCAGGGTGGGTGTTGCATGCCAGCTGGTTGTTGATCTTCATGCATTTCTGGGTTCCTTCTGAAAGCTGCCACCAAGGGGAAGGGAAGGGGGAAGTTTGAGTCTTACCCTGGTGACAATTGTTTCCCTTGAGACCCACCATAACAACATTATCAGGGTTTGCAAGGCCATGAGAATAACAGTGTGAGAACAACAGAAGAAAACGACTGTCTCAGAAGCTCTGGAAACACTCCTGCAGCAGCCTGGGAGGAAGGGTTCACAGCTACAAGGTGGGTACAGAACGGCAGCCAGAAGGCCCTTAGCATTATGTGGGTACCCATTACATGGGCTAAGGCACCTACAGCACCACACCACACTGAAGAGACCTGGTGAACCAGAACCAGCACCACAGCACTGAGGGTGCTGAGCAGGACAGTGCAAGACAGTCTGAAATGTGAAGAAAAATTAGTCTTTAAACTATTACCTTTCTCTCAGGGTGAAAGGCCAAATCAGCTGTAAGCTTGTACATTGGGACATCCAGCTGTCTTCCTGCAGAATACTGATGATCCATAATTCACCTCAGAGTCCTCCACACACCCAAGCCAGGACAAGCCAGGTCTGGGATGGATCATGACTTCTGTACACCCACGTTTCCTTCTCTCAGAACCTGGAGAATGGAAGAGAGTGAAAAGTTCCTGCACACCTCGGTGTTCCTGAGGCACACAGTCAGGAAGGGCAAGCATCCAGACTGGGGATTTGCAGAGCACTCCCATACATACCCATAATCCTCCCCTTGGGTAGAGATTACCAGCTAGCTTGTTTTTGCTTTTTTTTCTTCCTGAACATAACTGTAACAGATAATTGATTGTTTTTGTATAAAAGCCTGCTAGTTCAGAAATGGTGAGACCTGGGTTTCACACCCTCAACCTGAGGGCTTTCAAAGCCACTGCCTGCCTTTCCACATGAGCACCTTCACAGGTCTGCTTGCTGGAGGTCAGTGAGAGAAGAAAATGTCCCCCACACTCCACATCCCTCATCCCTCATAGTAACACGGCTGTTGTGCAAAAAGGAGCAGAGTCTTTGACTCTGCAAGAGAAGACAGGCAAAGGAGATCCTGTCTCGGTGGTTTATTGTTTGGGCTCTTCTGGGCTGGAGAACAAGGAGTGATGGTTGATCCTTGTACCAGGGAGTCCTCTGGTCCTCACATGAAACTTATAAATAGCAATAGGAATGAGAAGCAGAGCTCTGGGCTTGCTCCTCCTGGGGGAAGTGCCAGTGGCTACTCACCAGGGAGAGATATCTGTCTTGGTTTTTCTTTGTACAGGGTTTAGCTTCAACAAAAAGGGTAGGAAGAGCTCACCTTGCCATCAGCCTGTAGGTAGGGTGCTCTTGAGTTTGGCAGCTGTGAACTTTCTGTTCCAGCCTTTCTCTTTTCTAGACAATGCCCAGATTTTTGTGATGTGTCTATACATCAGCTTGAATAACACTGCCAAGCACCTTGCTGTTATATTGCTACTGTCTTGTTACTATTAATTACTCAATTAAAGCTGTTCATGATATATTAATGATAAACCTTAGCCTGATTTCTGAGAACAGAAAATTGACTTAGTTTTCCTAGCTCTATTCTCATTAAAGCATCATGTCAATCTCATTATAATGTGATTTTCATTATTTAATCCATTGTTTACTGCAAGGAAAACCTGAAATGCACAGAATATATTTATAATGTGAGAAAGCTCCTTAGATACCATTCTTTGAACCAATGATTTTTTACAAAGAATTCCATGACAAGTCCGTCTTGTGGCTAGTTTAAAAAATAATATTATTTATAATAGAGGTTTAAGGGATGCGTAACAAGTCTTGGCTTTGCAAATGCAGACATTAAATCACAGTGACCCTCTGCCTCCTGGGGACAACTTCCCTCTCACTTCCAAGCCATCAGATAATGTGTGCTGAGTAAAGTGAGCTTAGGTCAGAGAGCTGTTCACATGCACTACTAATTGGTGAACTCCTCATTTACTGCTTTAAGGGGTCTGACACCAGGTAATGTTTCAGCCTTACTCCCAACAGGACTTCTTGATCCAGCGGGGCTCTTTCTTTTGTTATTTCCTGTATCAAATAGTAATGTTATCCCCTAAAGTTTTAATGTCCAAAAATCCAAGGCGTTTTTTTCCATTTTGTTCAGAAGGTGGTGGTTTGATTGTCCCTGTGTTTCCCCACCTCCGTCAATGGGTTCAGAAGTGACTCAGAGTGAGGTTTGCTGAACCGTCAGCGCCGCTCCCCACGGGGTCTGCCCCTTCAAAGAACTCACTCACTCATCTTTGTGGTTTGAGAGGTCTGACAGTATTGCCAACAAAAGTGGAAAATCTGGGAAAGCCCAACTCTTATTTCGACATCTGCTGTTGGTTTAAAGTGCCAAAGCACAGAGAAAGCAAAACCACAAACATACAGGAACTGCAATGCCTCTGTTGTCAAGGTAAATGCAAACACAGGGTTCCTAAGCTGGGACTACAATTAAAAAAATCTCACTTTTTCCTTCCAATCTATCAGCACCTATGTTAATGAGAATACTGGAGGTGAAATGGCACAAGAGTTCCCTCTATGGATGGTCCACAAAGAGCCACCTCTAGCACTCAGGAGAAGGCCAAGCCCATCATGCCCAAGAGACAGAGGATGAAGGAAGAATGCTTACCTCTCCATGAAACAGGTCCCCAGGAGATATGATCAGGCTCATGGGCTTCCAACAGTATTAATGAATGTGCTTCTTCACAGTGATTATCATCTCCTACTACTTGGCATCTGTGGTTAAATCTGCTTATGTCCAATAATGCTCAACACTGAACAGGAAGAGTTAAACAGTCTCATTTCTCCAATGAAAGAAAAAAGGTCTCTTGCCTTCAAAGTGTCACATATTTTCAAGTGTCTCCACACTTGAATATCCACCTGGAAGCTTTATGAGTTGGCTGCTTAGTGCCTCTGAAATTTGCAGCTCTAAACAGTGTTATGAAGCACTGTGGCTACTCCATGTTTTGGAAGGAGCAGATGCCTGGAGTTGAAACATGCCATTTGAAGCAGCCCTTTGAAATACAGTGAAAAAGCAGTCAGCTGTTGTCCTTAAATAAATGGAATAGAAGTGAGCAGACTAAATCATATCTGGTCCTTGCCTTCAAATCCAGCCATTTGTGATGCCTTCTTTTTACTCAGAACGCAGCACGCGCCGAGATTTCACCATCTGCTCTCTTTGCTCTGAGGAAAAGTCTGCTTCATTTTACCTCCCTTGCAAAAATTAACATCATAACAAGGAAAACACTTTGCTGTACTGGTTTGCAGCACATTGTGATGCAGTATGACCCACAAGTCCATGTCCTTGACCAAGTTTTCCAGTGTCTTGGCACCTGTATATTTATAGCCTCTGAAAGGTATCCACACCAAATGATATTAGAGCTGGAGTAGCAGTGCTGGAAGGCCAGTGGTCTTACTAATCCACAGCACCCTCTGTCCAGAGAGATTTTTACTCCAGATAAAGTTTTCTCCTTCCTCCAAGAAGCTGTGGGAGATGATACTTGTATTTGGTATCCTAAAGCTTTTGCCACTCTGGAAGAAGAGGAGATGACTTCTCTCCATCCATGGAAATCTTACACATGAAATAACATCAGCAGCAGTCCCAGGTCATGTGCTGAATGTCTGGATGCCCTCATCTGGCCCACAGGTCTACCAAAGGTTTTAAAGAGGCTATAGACTAGTGAGTGGTATTCGGGGCAGGATCTACAGCATGGTGTAGATTGGCAAGGTTATAATAGCACCCATTTGGCTGAGGATGCCATGAAGTGAAGCAGGGCAACAAGAGGAAGTGGAATCAAATGCTGATGATGCAGGAACAGTCCATTACCACCTCCTTCCTCACTCAAAATACAACAGTAAGATGATTTCTGATAGTACTCATCCCATACAAGTACTTACAACTAGGAGCTCTCCAAAAGCAGAAAACATCCACCTGCACTGAAGAGGCTGAAAATATAAGCTGAAGCAGGGGTAGCTGAGGAAAACCAGCATAGCACATGGTCAGACATAGCCCAGATGACAGAAGGCTCTGAATCTGCTGCCCAGGCAGCACACAGTGGTCAGCAAATTTCCCAGCAATAACAGATCAGGGCTGGTTTCAAGAAGGATTTGAATCTCTGTCTAGCTGTTGAGGTAAAGATCATGGAGACACCACTTCGTGCTTCAGGTGAACTAGAGAGAACTTACTGAAATATTTATACAGTATCATTCCAAATGCCCTGTACAGGACAGGATTAGCCCCACTGCCAGCAGAATGTGAAAATCTAGCAGTAAAGGGGTGTGAAAATGCTCCCCATCAGCCCTTGTGAAAGTAAACTGGTATTAGGTGAAGCAGAAGGAAATCCAATGTTAATCCAAATGGGGTTTCTTTTTGTAGGACCAAATCTGATACTGCTTCAATATAAAAAAGGGAGGGAAAGGAAAAAAATAAATAGTGTTTGATTTCTGACAAAAACTGGGCTCTGTTTCTTTTGGATGAAAATTTTCTCTGTACAACTATGACTCAAAAGCTGCAGGTAAATGAAAAACTAGTCACCAGGGAAGGGAAACCCCCCACAAAAAAAGAAAACCCCAGACCCTGAAGTACTTCAGCTCTATGGGGCTGAGACAATGAGTGTGTGTCCTGTGATGAGCTTGGCTGTATGCAAGTGGTTTTCTTCCTGTGTTTCCATCTCAATAAAATTAGAGGTTGGAGCTCGGGGGATATAAGCTCATATTCTGATTCTCCAAAGCTTCCTGTGAAGCATGGAACAAATTGTCAAATCCCTCTGGGTCTCACCTGCAAAACAGTAATAACATTCTATGTCTATTTAAATTACTGCTTCTTCCTATGAGTTTCTACCTGGCCTAGAGTAACAGGGCCCTAATGTATCATTAGACTCTCTAGCTTCCACTGTGCTATGAATAATAATGTTTATTAATTATAATAAACATGTCAGTTCTTTCAGAGAGTGTGCATGGAGCAAGCAGAGTAGTGTCTGACAATCACGTTCTGCCATGTAAAGCTTGAGGTAGAAAATGAGATTCATTCTGCAAACAATATAAAACCCAGGGATGGTCAAAGTCTTCCTGTAGGCAATATTGGTATAAAAGAGAAAAGGTCAGTTTTGTTCTAAAAAATAATATCCCATGTGATTTGTCCCTCTCCACTATGCCAAGACAGGTCCTGACATTTACAGACTGCATTACATTACAGACTACATGAGGGATCTGAGTAGACTGTGTCCAGTCCAAAATAGATATCATAATAGAAGGAAACCTTAATTTAGACACTGAAGTTATCTAAATGTGTTAATTATGTCTTCCCTCCAGTTGCTTTCCTCTTCTTTGTTCATCCAAGTCACTACTTTGGATAAAAGGTAATGAAGGGCAGAATTTAGGCCATTCAGTCCCATGATCTCAGTTACTGGTACCTCCACCTGTGTTCCACCAAGGGGTGGACCAGTTCTATTTATGAATCACCATACTGCGAGGAGGGTGGGATGGCAGCCCATCTAGGAGAACCTCATACTTTGAATGATCAAGGAGCTGATCTTATGGTAAGGCACAGCTCCAAGTGGGCCAGATTACCCCATATTGCACCTTGTTTGCCAGAGTGGTGTCAAAAAAAGGAGATCATTCCAAAACCAGCTGTGGTAGGATCCACCCTTGCCCAGATAAAACGATTGCTGCTGTATACAGCAGGGAGGTCAGTTAAAATTTTGGACTGTTTATACTAAAACAAAACAGAATCCTTTGAAGCTACTGGAGTTACTGGAGGCTTCAGCTGGTGTAAAGGAGGTCAGAACCGGCTCCTAGGTCCTCTGGTTGAATCTCATTGCTTGATGTATGCTGGAGATACTTACTGCAGAGTTAGTCATCCTTATGTCCTGGAGAGACCTCACAGAACTTTCTGTTAATCAGAATTACCTGCTGGGAGGAATGGTCTGGTGAACTACAAGGCTGTATTTGGGAACAAATATGAAGACAAAGGATATTTTTTATTGACAAAGGAGCTAATCAACCCAAAATTGGTAAGAAATACTTGTTTTGCTGTGCGATCAGGAAACCCTCCTTTCCTGATGGCCTATGGGTAATTACAGGTGTGTGATTTATTCTCCTCTGGAGCACTCCTGATCATTGCTCTGGTTTAATCCATTCATGGTCACTCCTGGCAGCCCCGCAGGCATGGGAGCCAGTGTGGAGCAGCATGGGAGCCAGTCTGGAGCAGGGCCACTGCAACTACTGACACCAGCCTCTGGCTTTCTCTGACAGCATCTCAACTCTGCAGCCTGAGCCAGGACTCACTGGCCTGAACTGAGGAAAGTGCATTATTGTCCATTTCTGCATAAAATTAATACCAAGATTTTGTCATTTTAAGTGCTGAAAGGATTTGGGCACTCAAAGCTCCCTGAATAGCTGTGGGATCTGAAGACCCAGCTCTCTTCTGTTCTTTCACCAATATGAGCTGCAGAGGTGTCCTGATATGTGAACTCTGTTGACACGTCACAAGTGAGTGCCTTTATGATTTTCCTATTGTGGCACTGCCAATACCTTTGTGTGTTTCAATCACTCCCTGTTTGTTTTGAAACAAAAACAAACATTATTTGCAAAGCGTGCCCACTCAAAGCAATTCTCTGAACCTTTCACATCACCCATGCCAGGAAAATGTGTATATCTCCATGTAAAAACTGTTTGTGCACCCTACCCTCATGCACCTACCATGCCCAGACCACAGCCCAGCTCCTCCATTATGTTGGAGGACAGTGATGATGCATTTGCTGTTGTGTTCCTATTGCTGCTGACAGACAGCTACAGCCTCAATGGAAAAAACCCACAATTATTTAACACATGCCCTTGCAGGAGACAGTCCCAGGAATTTCCAGCTGCAACCACGCCATGCCAGGCTCTTGGTACACCTTGCTACTCTCCCAGCACAATATTTTCTGTAAGGGGGGAATACAGTTTAGCTCAGGTAGGAGAACAAGGAGGCAGAAAAACAAAGCCTTGCCCTTAGCCACCATTTCAGATCCATGGTGGAGACCATAACAAATGCCAGGAGGTTCCTGGTCTCTTGTTTCAGCCATGAGGCAAATCCTATTTTTGCAGTGACTTCTGCAGATCACTCATTAACTGTGGCATCCAATTAATCTTTACAAGCCTTGTGGCACTATAGTTTGCTTGGGATCCCAGAGTGCAAAATAATTTTCCTTGTAACCGTTTTTCAGCTTTGGATATTACAGACACAAGTGTACTGAAATAACCCCAAATGGTGCATCTGATATTTTCCCATATTTATAATAGTTTTTCATATAGAAACTGGACCACTGCGTCCTCCATGTCAGTACATCATCTTATATGCTTCCTAAGGGGTTGCTGTAATGTCAATACTAAAGGGTTAAAACACATCAGCTTATGTTTTATCTAGACAGAGAGAACAAATGCTTACCCTGCACTGTCTTCAGGAGAAGTGGCCAACAAAGACGAGGTGCCAGCCAAAGCATGTCTGATCCTGAGATGTCACCCTTGACATGCAGGTGGGGACACTACCTCTGAAACACAGATGTCAAGATGGTGGCATTCACTCAGGAATCAGCCCCTGCTTTTGCTAAACACATTAAATACTCCTGAATGTATTTAGAAGCAGACCAGGTCCTTTATAGTGATCAGAGTAGCTGGGGTAGGGAGGAAACAATTCAAAAAGAGGTGAAAAGGGCTGAGAGGGGAGAAACACCCCGCCAGCTGTGCCAGCAGTTATGTGTTGAAATGGCATCACCATGAGATGAGATTTCTTCCTAAAACAGCCTTATTTGGGGATTAGAACTGAAACAAAGTCATCTGCTCTTGATCCTTTCCAACCTCACTTATCTGACACTTGCTTCTCAGTCCCCACACCATAAGGGCCCCCAAGAGCCATGCAGTCAGGTGGGAGCATTGATGCTGGCACCTCCTTACAGACCACGCTACCAGGGTCAGATAATGCCCAACAGCACACATAAGCAGCCTTTCAGCAACATCCTTCCTTTCAGTTCTTTGCCACAACATATAAGAAATCCCCAGACATCCCTGACATCCTTCCAAATACCATGGAAGGAAAGTCTGTTCCTTTCAAGACCCCAGCTTCCTACCAAAAAGAATAACGAGCATGAAGCACTGGGTTAGCTCCTCTTGGAAGTATCATACCACTTGGCCAGCAGAACAGAAGGACCTAATAAGATATATTTTGGATAACCTGTATGACAGTATGGACCATTTCCTTTTTTAATATTTATTTATTTATTTTCTGCTGGGTGAGATTGCTTCTGTGATGCTTCTGTAGCTTTTGGCTCTATACTCTAAATAGCACTCATGTACACGTGTGAATGGAAAGTAATGTATCTTAATGAATCTCAGGAATTTAAATGTAGACCATATGTCTTATGCAGAGCTACCACATATCCACAAGTGTGGGTCAGTGCTAGCCAAGAAATCTGAAGGCAAAATTATGTGTATTATGTGTTTTACTTTGCTCTAATACTGAACATAAGGGGAGAAGGGAAGAGAAAAGACAGAAATAAAAGAGAATGTCAACAATAATGAAAAAATGTATGTTCCACACTCAGAGAAATTATTTTGACACAACCTTTCACAATTTTTTATCATCACCCCTTCGGGCAAAGTCATTCAAAAGGACAAACAAAAATAATACTGCAGACTAAAATATAGAACCCAACTCTCTTAGCAGACTGGATGTGACAGATAAAATAAGACCCCAGGATCCAGCCATGGCAGAAAATAAAAAGTTTGTTGTAAAATATTCCTGTTTCAGTAAGTGGGGAGATTGGTGGAACCTGTGTTATTAGAGAGTAATTGCCTTGCCCTGATTTTTCCCCAGTGTTAATTCAGGCAGACTGAACAGCCACATCCTGACTGTGAAAACCACCAGCCAGGGTCTTCTCCAGGACCCACCAGAGCTGTCCCCAAGAAGATCTATTTTGCCCTTGAGGGTGCTTGTCCACCATCGATGCTGGAGAGCTGCCCTGTCTGTGCTCAGGGTACTCCTGTGTCTGGAGCTGTGTGTGATACTCCTCATCTTCACATGGAGGACTCATCAAGCTCAAGTTAACAAAGATTATGTGGACATCCCTTTGCAGCAGCTCTCTGCAGACAAAATGCTGCATGTCTGGCCTTCCTTCCTGTTCTCCGTTGCTCTTTCCATGCTGTTGTTTCACTGCCCTCCCAGCCCTCTCTTGCACAGGAAACCTCTGCAAGTCCTCCTGCCCTTCATGGGCCTCCTTTTCCCTATCAGCCCCTCCTTACCGGTCTTAATTTGAGCTTGCCATGGACAACAGACAAATCCCATTTTCTTTAACTCCTCTTTATTCACCCTTTCTGCTTTTCAGCATTTTTTTCCCCCAACCTTCTCATGTATATCACTGTCATGGGAGTTGTTTTGCTCATCTTTGAGCTGTAACATATGAACACATACAATTAAGCCTCTGGACCATTGAATTTGTATTCCTCTGCCCTGTAGAGCTGCTGCTTCTCCCTAGAGATTTGCTTTCTGGCAGCTTTTGGGGCTACAACCCTGGCCTATATGAACTAGAGTTGGTCCTATGTTTTATTACAGAGGGAAGAAAATTTAAAAGATGTAAAGGCTCCATCACCTATTAAATTTGAGAAAAACATGCTCTGGGGGCTGCTGTGCTAGCTTGTGATGTGGAAGAGCTGTTTCCACATCATGTTCAGACTTTCCCCATGACCTTTAGTGAGACAGTTAGGACCTGATCCTCCTGGCTCTTCAAACCTTGCAAAGCCTGGAAGCATAGGACATGTCTAACCTGCAGAAATACCAGCTGGGTGTCTTCAGCCTGGGATTTGGCCAGGGTTAGTTTATCTTGCTGTGAATGAGTAAGCTAAGTGCTGAACTCTGATTTATGATTACTTTAAACCAGAGATTTCTGTTGTATCTCTACAGGACTGCTGTTACGTTTTAATTGTAGTGAAGACACCCACATAGTGTCATGGTTTATCTGCCAAGGGGACACATGCACTGAAAACTGGGAGACAATGAAGGGATTCACAGAAATTAGCACCAACTGAGCAGGGAAAAAAATCCTTCATCTTTGGAAATAAGATATAGTTAAACCACAAAGCAGATTGGCAGGAACAGTGCTGGAGACCAAGCTCAGACACTGGAACATCAACACTGCTAAGCTGCTGGAGTGGTATTAGGAATAATTATGGCCTGGGGTGAGCAGCACTCTCCTAAACAAAGGCTCAGGAGCTAGCCTGGACCAAGGAATACTAATAGTAGGGAGTTTGCAAACTTGTTTTGGAAGCAAAGACAAGCTAAAAGTAGCAACATGGCCAGACTATGCCAGCTGGGCACAGGACCACAGGGTGGGTACTGGCACCAGTTCACTACCACAGGTGTAGCCAAAGGAGTAGCCAACAGACCAGTGAGTTGGCACCCACAGCTGTGGTTCAGCAGCAACTTGGCCCTCTTCTGAGCTACAGTATTTTTATGCCCTAAAGAGCAGCTGGTGCCCCCACAGAGCCAACTGGTCCATGGTCCATAGAATCTCTGTTCAGGTGTAAAGGAGCTGTAGCTGGGCCAAAGATAAAGAGACAGGAGGACATCACAACCCTCCGAATACTCAGTCCTAAGGGAAGGCATATTCCCTTCACCTGATTTTAAGGTGAAGAAAACGTGGTGTTTTCCTACATGCTGTAGGCAAAGATGTGTAAACACAGGCCAGTGAACACAAGGAAGAATCTAATTATTTTAAAAATCTCAGTGAGTATTTCTGCCAAGTCCATCACAGTTTCAAAGTGACTGTGCCCTGCACAAATAGCCTGAAGGAGCAGAAGGATAAGAGGGCTTTCAAATGAGCTGTGAGAAGACCAACCAGGTCAAGCTCTGCACACAAATAGAAGAAAACCTTTGTGGAATCTAATGAGGTTTAGACATGCACTTAGTGTGTAAAGAGACATTTCTGGTCTCATTCCCAAGTCATAAATCATGATGCCCTAAAGAACTGTGATTCTAGTCTCCTCTAGCCTCCATTCACCCACTTAATACCTAAAATCCCTGTGTGCCCATTTTATCACTATGATATACTCCCCCACCCAGAAGGTGTCTAAGACAGCAAGATCCACTTGAGTTGTCAGAGCTGGGGCTTGACTTGGATTAAGACATGCTTCATAAATAAAGCAATTTTTTTGCCATATTTTCTTGGGGAAATCTCAATTAAGTGTGTCTTCTAGGCTTGATCTGGTTCCAAGGGGAGGACATGTATGTAATAAATGAGTCCTGAGCTCACAGTGCTGCCCAAGTATGGCCAGCTCTCTTCACAATGAAGCTTCTGATCTACAGCTCAGTGACTGCTTGGGGAAATAAAATGTACTTTGAGATACTTGTCAAGGCCCACAGTAAAGATTCAGTGAACAGGATGATTCAGGGCAAGAAGAAACTTTTCAGAGCAAATTGGCTCTTCTACCAAAATACACTTTTTGGGAGAATGTGGGCTTGAAGTTGGAAGAATAAATCTTGTGAAAAATGGTTATAAAATGACCTGCGTATTGTCTGAAATATCTGGCCTTGCTGTCCTCTCACCAGCTGTCAGGCTGTATCAGGTGCAGGGGGATTGGCTTTCATTGGTTAAGTTATCATGATTATCCCTGTGACACTGGCCTGACTGCACAGAGAGAAACTGCAAACTGATGCACATCACAGCTGAGCTTTTGCGACCAACAGCAAGGTGGTACATAGGGTGACAGGGAAATGGAAAAAATCTGAATTTGGGGATAAAGAAGTCATTATAAGCTCAGGTGGCTAAGGGGCCTACGTTCTCAGCTTGAGTCCTTTTTGGTTTGTTTTGTCATTTTTAACTGAGTCCCAATTTCTCTGGCAGGAGACACGATCCGGAAGATAAATTCTGGTTGTGAAGTACATTTCCAGGAGTAATGAATGAACTTTCCAACTTAGCATTGGTTTTTGAACATGAACTGCAACTTCGCTGTTTTTCATCTGACCCAAAGGTAAACAACAAAAAATAATTTGCACAAAAAATGTATTCGGGTTGTCACTGTAGAGGAGAGCTAGGATGGAGCTCCTGGGCCCTGCACTCTGATGGTCACATTACATTAATAGTAAAGGAAGAAACAGGGAAAAAAAATCTCTCTGCATCAGTGTGTAACTGTGCTGTCTTTTATAGATGAATGATAATGCTTAATGGCTTCAGAATAAAGAGAGGAGCTTGGGGTCTCCATTGAATGTCACCTTTGAGCACTCTAGTGCTATATTTTTGATATAATTCAAATCTGTGATGGTCTAATTCACTCATGCTCCAGCCTCTGAAGTGGGGTGTGTGTGTGTGTATGAGTGAGTGGGGTCAGACCAGAGTAAGAGCAAGTCAGTGGATTTAAAAGAAAAATAACATTAGCAGACCTGAATGTGGTGTCAGTCTAAGACCCTCAAGGATGGCTCCTTTCTCTGCTGCACTTGGGCTGAGAGTAGCTTAGTGAACTGAGAGCTGTAAAAGGCTTGGAGTTTTCTATGGGGGAGGAGAGCAGGTGTCAAACATTATTATTTGCATAATCAAGAAAATCTCAGAATCAGATCTTTGTTCTACATTCACAAATGTATTCCCTTAATGATCTGTTTCAAACCCTTTGAGCTATAAATATGTTTGTATGTTTAAGAGATGGAATTAAGCCACCAGCACTGTGGTTAACTATTGTGAGAAGGTTTTATTAATGTGGGGGGGAAGGGACTGGGTTAAATCAGAGTGAGGTAGGCAGGACTAAACCAGCCTGTGCCTAGTTGGGAAGAGACTATGGGCTGGGACCCACTGAAGAGAGGAGGGAAGGAATGAGGGGAAAAGAGAAGAAAAGCAACACAAGATGAGTGATCAATATGATACATGCCAAATATCAAGAGTTTTGAAAATAAGCAGAGACAACTATAAAAGGTCTGTGCCTAGAGAAATAAAAATAGTTTTAGGTTATGTACACAGAGGAAAAGCACAAGCAAATAGACTTATGCTGGAGGAATTCCTTTATGCAGGTGGCAAGGGCCTGTGCTTCTCCAAGCAGAAAATGTTACACCACCAGTTGCCATCTTTAAAATAAAGGGCCAGTGTGGCCCAGCAGCAGTGTCACATGAGAAGTGAGTAGCTGTGTTAGAAATCAGCAAGTCTGTAGTAAAATCCACTACAACAGCTGGAAATTATGCAGGACACAGTTATGGTTGCCTATCCTCCTTTTGGATCTGGAAATGCTCTGCTTACTTTGCCAACTATACAGACTCCAGGTACTGAACTGAGCACATCATCTGCTTGGAGCAAGACAGCAGCTGGAAGGAACAAAGCAGTTTGCCCAGCATCCCACCAATGCTCCTTCCAGGGGTGCAGGACAGTTTTTAGGCTTTAGACCCTTTCAAACCTATTTGACAAACGTTTGTAGCTTATTAAGGCCACAGCTTTGGTGCTTCTCATTGGGAATTTTGTAGACACCAGCCAGCCTTTAACTGCAAAGCAGTGCTTCTTTTCACATTATAACTCACAGAAAAAAGAACTGAGTAACTGTAACATTAAGGACATTTCTTAATAAACTGTGGTAGCAAAAATAATTCTAATCATCTGCAGATTCTCAGATGCACACATTTCTCTGACCAAAAACTGTCTGAAAGGGACTTGAAATCCATCTTCCTCCAGGACTGCTCACAAGAGTAGAGGACTGAGGTCTGCAAAATGGTCCAGAGTCTGCATGCAGTCTGACTCCTGCTGAAGACACCAAAGTAGCTCTAGGACTTCTGCAAGACATGCTCTGTAGTAGCCCCTGGTTTATCATCCACCTCCTCTGTTTTTCACCAATATTGCTAATTAAATTTGCTCTTAACAACAGCTCCCTGATAGGGTTCCCAGTGCATTGCACTGGAGTGGGATTACCAAGTGTTTTGCTTGTGCTGAGTGAGATATCCAGGGAGGCAGGTGGGGGTTATGGAAATTAGATGGTAGTGGAACCACTGACTTCAACATGCTCAAGTGACATTTTTATCAAATGTCATTTTTACAGACAGAACAAGGCAAGCGAAAGAGGTTTTTTTCCACCTTATTTTTCTCTTCCTTTCCTGGCAGTGATTGGTTAATAAGACACTGCCCAGGGTCTTAAGCTATTTTAATCTCAGTAGGTCAGAATTGCTTTTTTAGTCTGTAAATACTGAGAACAGTGAAATTACCTGACATTACAGCCTCACACAGTGAGTGGTTGGTGGAGGTGGGAATGTCTCTAGGAATGAGCATCCTGCTGCTGTGCAGCCTGTCCCCAGACCCACTGCTATCTTATCCCAAAAGACACTGCCAGCCCAGCCTGAGGCAGGTTTTGGGAGTGACAAAGCAGCACAGAGAGAAATCTCACATCATCTTGGAGTATAAATTTATATTATGTATAAAAGTCTACAGTCCCATCTTATGCCAGGGGCTTCCCAAAGCACTGATCTGAAGGAAGACATAGACAGGAGCCAGACAAGCAGACGTATGGCAAGGGATCCTTTGTGTCTGGCTGGGAAAGGATCACTTTGGAGAGATCCACTCCTGGTGCCTGGCTGCTGAGAGGATGGTGCTCTGTGGGCATATGTGAGAGCTGACAGTAGAGGCAGGTGATGCATGAGGATCAGCAGCTGTTTCATCAGGCTGAGCCAAGGTGACTGCACCCACAATCTGGTTCCTGCCTGCCCAGGGTTGCCATGGGAGCAGATTCCTCACTGAAAAGTGCTTCTCACTGCCCATGTGCTCCCCAGCCCCATGTCCCTTCAAGGCTGGTGAAGCAATGGCCCCAGAAGTGCTTTTGAAAGTTAGTGCAAGTGAAAAGATCTGACTTACTTCTCCCCAGGAGTGGGAAAAGAAAGTGGAGAGAAGGAAAAAGATCAAGTCATTGGGCTTCACCAATTTGGGTGGCTCATTCTTTGGATCACACTTTTCTACCTCCAGTGTCTTATACTGGAGAAGCTAAAGATTATCAGCTTTGGATGCTCAGATGTTTGAGTACCTTGGAAAATCAGGCCAATCATGTCAGAATCACTCTGTACTTAAAAGAATGTGGGCTCCACACATTGCATTAGAAGCTTGTTGTCAATTGCCTCAGGGTCATGCTTACTAAACAGAAAATGTTTGTGATTTTTCAGTCATCAAAATGATATCATACATTCAAGGCTTGGCTGCTGTTAGAAAGAGTATAGAGAGTGAAATGCAGTGTAGATCCCACTGGGTAACACATTCCTTAATGGCATTTTTAAAGCATTCCACACTGGCAATAAAATATATAGAAAATAGAGCACAGCCTCCACTGAAAATGGGAGAGGAAAAAAAATAATCACAGGAGCTTTCCACTGATGTGGGCTGTGGCATTGCTCTTTCTGCTCTTCAGAGCAGATGTTTCCAAAATATACACTGCACAAATCCAGCAGTGCAAAACTTGAAAATCTAGTCATGGTCCTCTGGATTTAAATAGGTTGCCAATTCCCTATGGAAAGGGACACCAAAAATAACTAAATCTGGATCACTGAAATATTCCAGCTGTCCATCAAATAAAAAACCTCTACAGAAACATACAGTTTCCAGCAGTTTCCCACTGAAACTACGAAAGTCTGGTCATGCTGTCCAGTGATATATGAAACTGTTGATCCCATCCTCAGGATTAATTATGTGTATTTATTTGTTGTTACCTCTTGGGAGAAGGATGTGATTTATCACAAAAGAATGGTGAATTTCACAGGATGGTACCAGGCTTGATACAGTTGTGACACAAAGGTCAGCACCAAGCAGGCAGTGTTTTGTAGGGTCTTGGAAAAGTTTTAAGACAGTGTTACAGCAAGGTGAAATTCATCCACCATTAAGCTGATTCCAAAACTGCTGTTGGCTGGAGCCAAGTTGTCCTCTAAAAAATCCCTACATATATTTTAGTTCCCTGGAGCTTTGCTTTAGTAGCAACATTTTCTCCATCGGACTACAAATAGACAGGAAAAGATAGGGAAGTAAAGGTGCATGGAAGAGAGAGGAATCAAAGCCTTCCTCCCCCATCCCTACTGCGGGGCCAAGCTTCTTATTATACCCTCAGGCATCCACATATCCATGTACTTCTCTTCCCTTTACTCTTACAGTGTCCCTTCAGTGCAAAGGAGCCCAGGGGCACCCCACTGCCTCAGCCTGGTAATGTTCCACCACTGGCACTTTGTAGTCCATAGGATCAGACTTAAAATGTTGAAGAGATTGACATGTGCTCTCTTCACTGCTTTGCACCCACAAGTGTAATGAAGATGATGAGTACTTCTTCCAAGTGAGTCCTGCTGAAGGTCCAGCTTACAAGTGGGCTTAAAGCGGGACTCAGGTGAGACATTCAAGCAAGGTGTGTTCACCAAGTCCTTCAGCCTGCTGTAGGCAGTCAGTGTTAAAAAGGGAGAGGGAAGAAACATGAGAGATATGTTTATCTATGACACTCTATTTCTCACGAATGTCTTGCCTTTATTCACAAATAATCGGAGCCTGATTTAGTCCCCAAACAGAAAACTTCTTTCCCTTTCCCCAAATATTTTTGATTACAAACTATCACTAGATAGTCTGGCTACTTAGAGACTTGGGCAGGTTTCTTTGATTTGACTTCAAGGGCAATCTGCAGACAGGCTATCTACAGCCAAACCATGTGAAACAAAAGCAATTTTCTTATTTTTGTGAAAGATGTTTGCTATTTCAGTTACATGTGAGTGGTTGTGCTCTGGGAGAATGTGGCATCTGGAGTTTCAGGAGATGTTTTGCCAAGAGGTCACTGCTTGTAGAAAAGCTGTTTGCAGCAGTGCACCCTTCAGTCATCTCCTCCTCCTATTTTTCTTTTAATTGTATTTTTTTCAGGAAATCATCATTCCTACAGATAGGGGAAGGAGGGAGGTCTGTATTAGTAAGACCTACAAGGACAGCCACTGGTCCCAGCATGCTACTGCACACCCACTGCATCAGGCAAGGAACAGCAGCATCTGTAACAGACCAGACCCCACCAGCCAGCTGATAGTGGTTTCCTCCTTTTGGGACAGGCTGGAGCAATTGGTTTGTAATCCGATTGAATTTTGGCCAGAACACAGCCCAGGAGACTCACTGCTGAATCATTTCACTTTGACAGCTGGCAACAATTTGTGAACCACAGAAATGCCTGCTGAGCTTTCCCCTCAGAGGTGAGTGCAGGCTTCAGCAGAGTTTGGCAGTCTGAGAGACACCTGCTCCTGCCTCCCAGCTCTGGGGTGGAGATAAAAGCCTCAGTGTCTCTCCAGACAAAATTTCCCTATGACTTGTGAAATGCAGGAGACCCCAGCATAAAAATCATACCTCTTTCTTTTTTCCTTCTCTATTTCAAACATTGCAAAAATGGTTTGACAAAAGTCTGCTTTAGTTTCAAGGAGTAAGTCTAGCTGGGAGGGTCTTGCCCTGCATAAAGGCATAAAAATTACATTAAATTAAATCAGTGCAGTGCCATATCTACAAAATCCTTACTATCTGTTTTCACATACAATGTGCTATATCACAATAGCCAATTCCTCCTCCCAGCAATATAAGGGGGAAACTTGCTGCTAGTATCTGTAGAAAGTACACTGTATCCTGAAGAAATAAAATAGCAACCTGGCAGAACAAGGTTCAGTCTCTGCATAAACTGCAGCAATATGAATAACCACCCACATCTTGAAAAACTAATGCCCCAAAATCTCCATTTCATTGAGATATCAGAGAGACAAGCTGATGTAGAGTTTCAAAGACCTTATGCTGGAGCAGCCATGCATGTAACATGCCCTCTGTGCAAGGTTCATGTGGGAGGAGGACAACCAGATTTCATACAAGAGGATGGCACAGATGCACTGTGAACCACCACTGCTCCTTGGCATGCTCAGCTTCTTGCCTGGGATGGAGGGATGGGATGCAGAAGGAAAGCAAGCCCAGTGAGTGATCACAGTGGGAGAAAAATAACAAAATCTGGAAGCATATTTCCTATTTATACTTTGGTACCACTATCTCAGATGGCATTGGCAATCAATGCATGATTAATTCAGGGCAATAATATTATGCTCCTTGTAAAATTGCTTCATCTAGCTGCATTTAAGTAAATTCATAAATAGAAATGCGGGAATGGCTCTAGCCCTGATAAATATTTTAAATGTACTGCTTGCCATCTTTGCATTTACTTTATTACTTGGAAAGCTCAGTACCTTGAAGAGCAAAGTTGCTGAATTCAACTGAAAGCTAAACTCTTGGCAGGTGACAGATAAACCAGCTCACTGGCTTCTCTCATTAACTTATTTCTAATCCCTGGTGCCACTGCAGTGCACTGCAGTGTATTTTGTATCCAAAACATAAACATTTTTCAGTGAGATTCCCTAATAACAGGCTCTCCCACAAAAACAAACAAAAAACAAAACAAAAAACCAACCAACCAACAACAACAAAAAAAAACCAACAAACCAAAACAACATCCCAAATACAGTCTATACTCTCAAATCATACACAGCTGCTTAAAACATCCTACAGCCTCCTGACCTGTACCTCTGATCACATCCCACTGCCCACCCTGCAGCCTGGGGAAGAGAGGCTTTGCAATGTACACTGAGTGGTGGGGAAACTTCTCAGTTTCAGAAGCCCTTTGTGGGAAAAATGGGAACAGAAGATTCTGCTGGCTTGTCCCAGGGCAAGTTCCAGCTCAGTCAGGTTCTGCTCAGCTGAAATGCAGCTGTGTGGTACAGAGAGGGCAACACTTTCCCCCAGAGGAGAGGGGCTTTGTGTCTTCTGTCACCTGACAATCTTAGCAAAAATCCACAAGGCTTTTAGGGCTGCTGGTTGTCTACAGATGAAGTCCAGGCCTGTTCCTAACCACAGAAATGCCCTGAAGTCTTCAGGGAGCTGGAAACCATCTTGCACACAGTTGTTCCTCGGGGATCTCTGCTGCAGTCCAGCTGCCACCCAGATTCCCCCCCATGGCTCCCTTCTTCCACCCAGCTTCATCACTCAGACTTCACCATAGGATTGAGAGTTCAGCCCTGGCAAGACTGTGAATGAGAAGGTAAAGGTAAGGTCCCTTTTAATCAGAGGTTAGTGAGGGAGGAAAAAGAAGTGACATGAAGTAAAAATTGAGTTGTCTTCCCAGACCATCCCTTGTTGCAGTCACTCTGTCAGGAAGATCACATCTGAAAACACTGTTAGATTTATTACCTCAAGAAGAAAAGCATCAGCCAAAGAGCTCAGAGAAAGGCTGTCAGACCTCACCTCCTTTTTGCTTCCTCCTTCTTTAAGAAAAGATGTCTCCTGAATTCAAGGTATTCCCCACTTCTCTCAAGACACTGATCATGACAGGATTTTTTTAATTCTAAGAAATTATCAGGCTCCAGTGCTGTATTTTCAGAAATTTTGGAATAAAGTCACATTGTTGCCCTTGCCTCTGCATTATTCACCATGCCCTGAAAATCCTGATGAGTGAATTATGAGTTTTATTGCTCTGCCTCACAGTATCTTCTTCTGATTTATCTGAACAATCTGCAAGAAAACCTACCAGTAATGTGCTCTCCTCCTGTCATATGTGACTGAACACCTGGTAGGATTGTTTGCTCTGTCCCACCAAACTCAGCCAAAAACTCATCCTCCATCCCACCAGAGTGATGCCTCCATAGCTCTGGTGCAGCACATAGGGGTGGCTGGTCCCCCCGAGGCTGCAGTAGCCTTGGAATGGAGATAGGCAGCCAAGGGATGGGGTCTGACCATTTTGGTCCAAATGATTCACTTCAGGATGCACAAAAGTGACAGGGAGGAGCAAAGCATCAAGCCCATGGCTCTGTCTGGTTCAGAGCAGAAAAGAGGGCAGGGATTTAATTCAGAGCAGTCTGTAGTGCATCAGCCATGGGCTCTCCGGCTCCAGGCAGCTTTTCTCCTTGAGCTACCACGGAAGGCAAGGCAGCACAGTCCTGCACATCACTGTGCTGCAGGGTGCTGTGCCTTCTCATGCCTAATGCTGTCACATGAAGAAAACAAGAGGATAGAGTTTGCCTTCAGGGGGTTCTGCTGGTGTTTCCCCTATAGACCTCTACAGCAAGACTGTGAAAATAAACATTCCCCTTCACTGGTAATTCCCAACGTACCTTTGTGGTTTTCAATTTTTTAGAAGAAAAATTAGATTTGACAATCTAATTTGATTTTTGTGAATCTTTAGAGGCAACTAAGGATTTGGGGGTTGGCTTTTTTTTTTACATTTCCTGTCTAGTACAAATCAGCAGCTACAAAGACACCTCCATATCACCATCTGTACTTCACGAGCCCCACTGAACGTGATGCAGACATCTCAGATGGCTGCCCTCAAAGGTTCAGACTTACCCTGGCTCTGCTCCCCCCTTTCTATCTTATAAAGTGCCCTCCCCATTCTCTGTTGAAGTGCTCTGGAGCACAGCGTGTAGATGTAAGGAAAGGAGGGAATGCAGGTGGCACGTTTCTCTTCTCTTGAGGACAGCACATGCTTGAAAAATGGCAGGATATTTGATATATAGCAACATAATGAGATGGCAGGGAAGAGGAGGAGTAGGGGAAGATTAAGGCAACAGATTTCCCTGGGAAACTCTGTTTTCTGGAAAAATCATCAGAGGAAATTGCTATTCTGATTAACATTACTTCGTCCCTCTTCTGTTTTGATTTTTTTTTTTTTAATATCCAAGGTAGGATATAGGGCAGAGCAGAGACCAGGGAGATGGCAGCCTCGTCACAGAGCCAGTGCTGCAGCAGAGCTGACGATCGAGTATCTAGGTCAGTGTGCAGCAATTCTTTGCAGATGACTGAGATCTACAGAGCCCTAGGCCAGCCTTGGCTGTGGAGCCAAATGCTCCTTTTGCAAGTGATGGGCGTAAAATCTGCTCCCCCCTTCGTGTGGCGTTGGCGGGAGGAGCCCCTGTGCTGCAGCCTCTGTCAGCGGGAACACCCCTCAGCCCTGCTCACCCATCCCTGCTTGGCAGAGCATGGGCTGGGCAATCAGTGTTGCCATGGGATGTGGATATAAAAGGACAAAAGATGTGGATGTCAACCAAGAACCCAGATATCCAGGGAGAGTATCTGCAGCCCTAAAATCAAAACTGATGTGGAAGCTCTCATCTTTAAAAGGATGCTTCGCTTTCTCACACATGAGAGCAATACCAAATGTTGCCCAGAAAAAAATACTATATTTTAAAGGACTTCACCTAGCTTTGAAGTCTGTTGCATTTCACACAGGTTTTAGGAAAGGCTTGTGCATGCAAACACTTGTCTACTTTTTCCAAATATACTACTACTTGGCATAATGAAAGATATTACCTCTGCCAACAACCTAAGTGTCCTCAAAAGAAAAATAGCTTTGGAGACTAGCACACTGCTTACTGGCCATGCACAGATCATATATCATGGAAAGAAACCTTCTCCCCTCCTGCTATTCGTCAGCCCACTGGGACAAGAGCATGAAAGGATCAGTGCTTTCCCTGCCTATCATCCCTGATCATCAGTAAGACTGGCAGCCGTCTCTCAAGATTTGTGCTAGGCCCTGAATTTCCTTCAGAGGTTGATTCATGAAGCCATAGCCTTCAAAGTCAAAAGACACCATTAGATCATCCTGTTGGGTAGAACAGGCCATCAGAATTTGTACTAATTTGTGCTTTGTTAAAACACGTCCTTCAAAAAAAAAATAGTGCACTCCTGAGTTGATAGACACAGAAAAGGGAAGATTTTTTATTTCTCTGTACTGGAAAAAGTTCAGAAAACAATTCATGAGGTTTATTCTCAGGTGTTGAAAGCACCAGGTGAATTTTTCCTGATAATCTTGATTCCTGGCAGAAAAATATATCTAATTTTTTGCTCGGGACATAAACCATTAAACTGTGATGATATCCAGTTACCTAACTGGCCTTGCCACTGAGGATTTGGAGGCATATTGTAGATAAAGTGACCTGTGATTCAGGATTATGAGTTGGAATACTGAGAAAAGGACAATGCCAGAAGAAATGCTCATGTTTCTAGAAAAAAGGCAGCTCAGCATATGTTGAGAAAGGATGGAGGCTATTAACTTAGCTAGACCAATAACTATCTGTTACTTGTATTTTTCTTTATGTATTATAGCTCTCACACTATAGGTGTTAATCTAATAATATCCTAATACCAGCATGCTTTGTCTGAACTATTCAGCCTAATGCAGATCACTTGTTTGTTTCTGCTATGGCAAAACTTGCTAGAACAGCATTTTTTATTATGAACATTTCTGCTTAAATCCTCCATGTTCTGGTGCTGGATAGCTTCCTCTTCAAATGTCATTATAGGGCAAAAATATCTGGAGTAGAAATATAAGTAGAAAATATGTAATTTGGCTAGTGCACGATGTTGTATTTTTATGCAGACCCATATAAAGATACAGCATTTGATAAGACATAATGAGTTCACACCAGTCTTAGATCTGTGCATGCATCTTTCCCCTGGCCCAAAGAAATGACCCCGTAAGTTAAGTGCAGGGATGGCTGAGTGCAAATAGAGGCATGTTTTGAGCAGCATTATAATGCACATTTAATTGTATTTATTTAGTGGCTGTGGTTAGAAACAGATGTGGCTTTTGCACCATTTCAGCTTGCAGACACATTAAAAACTGTCTTTCCATCTTTAATTCCTGTATATGTATATCTATCCTGTACATATATGCACTCGAGTAGGAAGCCAGGAAAGACCCCCTGCAGTCTCTGTATGTTTTGCATCTTCTAAAGCTGCACACATTTGTGTACTGAGAAGACAATAAAAACCCCAATAAAACCAAAACCAACAAAACAACAAAACCAAAAACCTACTACATTTACTCAAACAGGTTTACTCAGTCTGGTGGAGTTGGGAGTATTGTAATCCACATGACAAAACCGGAGCAAAATGTCACTAATCAAGGACTTGGAAAGAAGACGAAGGGGAGGGAGAACTAAGCTGTCATTACCCACTATGTGGACTGCTGAATCTGGATTATTCATAGTAACACACTGAGTGGATCTACCCAGCTGCAATAAAGAGTGACAGTTCACTACCTAGCAATTTGGTTTTCCTTCCCCACCTCTGAAATTAAGGTCATAACCTTTTCTATTTACTTTTGGGATGTGGTAAATTAGAACTTTGGCTTCATTACAAAAATTAATTAAAATAGTCACACAATGGCACCATTCATTGCTGTGCTTGTTCCTCCCTGCAGTATGTCCTCATGGCAGTTCTGTTTGGTTTTGGTCCCAAATTCCAGTATGTGCTGGTCTGCCCATATTATTTGGATCAGTAGACTAGATTTTTCTTTTTGTCCATCTTCTTTGCTTCATTGGAAGGGCTCCTCTTGTTTCTGATTCTTCCGGGGTTTTTTTTGAAGAAATTGTACACTAGCAGTCTCCCAGCATGATCTGATCTCCCCAAAATGCTTTCAGGCAATGGAGTTTGCAGCAGAACTTGGACTCATAGCAGAAGCCTCTACCTAACGATTTCTCCTTACTGACAGGTGTGTAGGTCTGGAAACCAGGATTCATGTCCAAGTTCTTTTCCTCAGAATTTCAAAAAAAAAGCATAATTTAAGAGATAGAGGAAAAAAAAAAAAAAAGTCCGACTGTTCCACGTTTACACAGAATTGGAAGTCTGCCCATTGAAATAAAGTTGTTTGGTTTTTTTCTAAACCATTTCTTTGTGAATGTAATGCTTGTTTTAAAAGCTGGATTTATGGACTGGCAAAAAATAATGTTTTCTTTTTGTAGGAAAAAGTTATGTTTCACATGACTGTGTCCTGAGGTAGTTCAACACGCTGAGTTCTGTGCATACCAATAAATACATATCTCAAGAGGTTTCAGCAATAGTGACCTACTAAAAATTGTTGCTTAATGGGAAGTACAGAAGAACTCAGCTTTATTTGATATCATATCTAAAGGGGAAAATGGTGCCAAAATCTTAGACTAATGTTTGTGCTGGAGATAAAGCTCAACAGGCAACTTTGATATGTATGTGTAATTACACTGAGGTCAAGGTTGATGTTGCTTTAAAGAAGAGAAGATGAACTATTTGCAAAAGTGACACCTATTTTAGGCTTTACTTCTTTAGAGTGTTTAAGCATGTGTGCAAGTATGAACTTTTTTTTTTTTCTTCACTACTGCTTGTCTGCACAGGTGCACTCAGGAAATTTTATCCAGATTGACTTAGGGTGTGACTTCAAGGTGCATCAACTAAACAGCTTTAAAATGTGAAAGAGAGGCCCACTTTTGTGGAGTGAATGTGTCCACACCACAAAAATAAAGTAATGAAGCCAGTTTGAAAGAGGGTTCAGCTTAGCAGTTCTGGATATTTAAACATGTACTGGACGTAGATGAGCAGAAGGTATTTAAGGGGGAATGAGTATAGAAATGGTTATACAGGTTTCCCCCTCTTTTTGAAAAACAAAAAAAGCAGGGTCCTCTTCTGGGCTAAAAAAATCTTTCCTTGTAGGCTTAGTTTTCAGCCAAATCAGGTCCCTGCATTACCTGAGTGCTGGTGACATGGGATGGCTTAGGAAGGAGGCCTGAGGATCAAGCTACAAAGCTTACAGTCATTGCTACTGTGCACTTGTACAGGACAAAAGTGCCCAGAGAACCCCAGCCACAGGAGCCCCATTGGCCATTTATTGAGTCTCTTCATGCAAGAGTTTTAAGAGTGATGACAGGAGCATTGCTTGGAAGGACGTGATAGACCTGTGTGCCTTTTCTGAACCTACCAGCCTCAAATGGCAAATGTGAGCAAGAAAATTTCAAATTCCCACTACTGGAAAATATGGCATGTCTGTGGCCCTTGTTAACATGCAAGCCATGATTCTACACTTCTATGCCTTGTGCACAGAGATAGCTGTGGAAAGGACTTTTTTCCCAATTGTTTGTGCCAGAGACAGGGTGGGGTGGTTGTAGCAAGTGTAAGAATAAATTAGTCCTTTAAAAATAATCATCTTGTCCTCTGTGTGTTCTGAATGAATGACATCCCATGCTGGGCTTCTCTGAAAATGTGTGGTTTTTCTCTTTTGAGGAAAGCTTACAGCTGAAAATAAGAGCTCATTGCTATTTTTCTGCAGAGTTGTTGCCTGTATGGAGGCTTTAGACAGAACTGTTATATGGAAATTAATCCTGGTAAAGCAATAGCAGCTGTTACTTTGCCAGCAAGCAGAAACAATTGCAGAGGTACCCCCACTACAGCAATGCTGCTTGGTAATTTAAAAACAATCCAGAACACAAAAATAACGTGAATAAAGCTGGGGAAACACAACACTGTTATTTCTCATGTTCTGAAACCAGAGACAGTAAACAGCTGCTCCTGAAAAAAAAGTGAATTCTTCTTCACCAGGTCCCCACCTGCATGTACAACCAAGTGAATAATTTAACCTCTTTAGACATAATAGAGATTATTCACTAGTGATACGGAGGGGTCACTGTTTAATATTTGTAATGGTGTTGGGACAGCTGGCTCACATGGATTTTGTTAACTCAATTTCTGATCAATTTTTTTTGCCATCTTTCTGGTTGTGTTGCTTGCTCTCTTACCTTTCCATCCCATTAGGCATCATAAAGTGAGCTCATCTGCTTTTATGGACAGAGCAGAATTGTGTCTGCTGAACACCTTGAGGGCTGAAGGAAATCACGACAGGGACCCCGTCGCTTGGAAGATCTTGGTCTCTCTTTCTCAGTCTATAAAGAGGAAAACACCATCATCCTTCAGAATATGTCATTATTAGAAAGCCAGGGACAGAATGCTGGTTTCATAAAAGAAGTGTAATTTGTTTTTCAAGTTTATTAGTATATTTTATGACGGCTTGAGGATGAACAATTCTGTACCAATATAATAGAGTATTATAACATTAATTTGCATCAATTTCTTAAAGAGATAATTCAATTAAATAATTCAGCCTTTAGCAACCTATTTTTTTTTTAAATCATATCTTTGTTTGAACTGTCAACCACTTGAAGGAACAGCCCTTGATTCTGTCTTGATTGTATGCTAGATGAGGAAATTTTTCCTTGGGGAATAACATTAGCTAAATTAGGAACACTGTAATTTAAAGGTGATTAAGTACCTTTTGTGATTGTTGTTCTATGACTTCAATCTGATAACACTTAAGTGCATGTGTAATCTAGTCTTCCACGAGGCTACTCACATGCATAAGTGGGCTTAAATCTTTGTAAGATCAGGACCTAAATAAGCACCAGAGTTAAACGGTTTACAGCACATTGACAGAGCACGTATTTGTCCTGATTGCAATGACATTTCACACTAGTGCTTGGTGGAAAACCACTCAAAATGTTTGCAAAAATTGGGATTTCCTTTTTACAGGAGAAAGCAAGGCTCAGGAATGTGAATGGACATGTTCTGGTCATAAGGCAAGTCTGCTGGCAGACTGGAGAGCAGGCTGTGGACTCCTGACCCTCACGGATTTGTGTCCTGGATCACAGCAGCTGCACTTTGTGCTTTGGTGCAGCAGGAACAACCCAAGCCAGGCAAAGTGACCAAGTCATTGCTCAGCCTGCCCTCTTGTTGCTGGAGAAATTCTTAACCATCAGCTGCTTTGTGGTTTCAGAGGGATAGGCTTCTCTTCAGCAGAGCACCCAACATGTTGAAGGATGTCAGAACAGGGGCCACTACTGCACTGTTCACAGATTTTAAGGCTGACATCTGTTGGGGGTTGCTGACTAAGATGCATTCAGCAATCCCACCATCAAGAAGTGGTGCTGGCATTTGCCCATGCACCAGGATATTTTACAGAGTGTCATCATTGGGTAATGAAACCTTCCCAGTAATGATGGCTCACAAACACAGAAATAGTCTTTGTCCATAATAAAGTTTTGCAAATAATGCTTGCAGGAAGTGACTTGCTAGGAATCAGTCAAGCAGATCCCAGAAGTAATGTGACAGATGGTAACACTGTGATACCACAACATCACCAAACTACTTTTTACTCACACTTTAAACAATCATTTGGATTCAGGTCTTTAAGGAAAAATGTTAACTCTCACTCTACAGCTGGTTGAAACTGAATTGTTATCCTGCAGAAAATTCTATCATTAAAAGTCACTAAAAGGCAGAATGAAATTAAGTCTGAAATTTCCTTCAATGCAAAAGAAAGTTTCAGTCATCATATTTTAACGGTTTTAGAGTATATGCTCTTGCTTGATTTTTATCTGAGCCATGCTCTAAAGAGACAAAAAAATTAAATTAAATAAAACCAATAATTATTCTAAATTATATGCACCATGGAAATTTAACAAAGTAGACTTTGAAAAATACTGAAAAGAAGAAATACGTTTCTGTTTGCAATGTCTGCTTTTTTTTTCCAATGAATGAATATAAAGTTTGTCAAAATCATCATGTCTCCATTTTTCATTACCTAGCACCTTCTGACAGAAAAATATTCCACATGAACAGTTTTGATAAAATCTCTCTAGATTGTGACTGAGCACACTGCAGTTACAGTGGTTCAGAAAGGTACTTGTCATAACCAGCGAGATGCAGTTTCTCCTTTCAAATTTGCAAAGTAAAAAACATTATCTCACATGGTATTCCTTATTTCCTCATTATAATTTACGCCTACTTCATGGTTTTGTTGTATACCTGCATGCTGTTTCATCACCCTATGAAGAATTGCTGCTCAGTGCAGAGCAGACAGCCCTGATAGACTAACTAAAGCATGAATGCAGTCACTCAACAATGGCCTTTTCATTGTAGAAGATTTTTGTCCCTCCTGTCCCACATGCATTGAGCACTTTGCAATTTTTACTCGTGCAAAGCCTTTTACATTGGAAATTCTCATTCCCAGGAAGGAAGTTAAATCAAAATACTACCTACTGAAACAAGGATCATCCCCAGAAATTGAGATGCTGAAGTAAGCAAAGTAGGCTGCCAACTTTCCCTGCCGAATGGCTGTGCCCCTGTCCCAGGGGAAGTCATGTCCCGTGTGTGATGACACCCGGAGCTCTGCATGTGACGAGCCACTGGGGGACATTTACTGGGCTCAGTTTGGGGAGAAAGAGTCATCCAGAGCCAGAAAATAAATGACTTGATCAGACCTGGATGGGTGTTTCCTCCCTGCCATGAAGTGGGGCAAAGCAGAGGGAGAATTGCTGCCACGGGCTGTGCTGCCACAACCACGCTGGGTGGACAGGCATCTGCCCGGGGTTTTTCTTCATTGCTAATGTACAGGGAGAACATAATCTGTCACATGTGTGTACCTAGACACTGGCAGAAACGAAGGAAAAGATGGTGGTGTGCAAACTAGCTCTTCTCAGGAGGAGCTTGTTAGAGGCATTTTAATAACTTGAATTTCCAAACTTTCCTCTCAGCCGTGGTTGTGTATGTACACGTGAGGACAGACCTGCACACACTTCCAGGTCGAAGGCTTATTCTTCCGTATTTACCTTTTCCAGGTTCTACATCTGGCTCTCACTAAATTACACAGCCATGCAGCCTGCTTGCCCGGGAGTGCGGTTCCCCTGGGGTTAGCAGCAGCAGCAGCAGGATCCTCAGGCCTCAGAACAGGTGAGGATGTGCTTGGTTTCGGTGCAGTGCAGAGACCGAGGGACCCTCCGTGCCTTTAGCCCGAACTGCTGACGGCCCCAGGGTGAGCTCCCCAGCAGCGTTTGCAGGACGTGAACCATAACCGGGCTGTGTACGAATACGTCATTTTGATCGCAGTGTTTTGCAGCATTTGGCATGATGTGAAAAAGCAACTGGTTTAAAAAAAAACAAAAACAAAGGTATTTTATGTACCTTCCGCTAACACCCTTAAGTACCGTCGTGTATTTGTGGGACAGGGTGAAAAACCAGCCCCACGCAATATATACGATCAAAGCCGCTGCCAGTGTTCTCTCTTCCCTTGCGTGTGTAGCGCCGCTCAACACTTCCAGCTCAGATGTTCCAAACGGGGGTGCTGAGGCAGATGTTTTTCACAAGAAACCGCCGGATTTGGGCTATTTCTCCGAACGTCACCAGAAAAATCACAGCTTCTTGGGCGAACGCTTAACACTGAAAGAGGCAATTACCCTGAGGGCCGGGACCCAACTGCCCGCCCCGGCCCCGCCGCCTCTGCCCCCCCAACCCGGGAAGGCTCCGCTGGCGCCCCGGCAGCGCCCGCCGGCAGCAGGGCGCGAACCCGCGGCCCCGGCGCCCATCGGCGGCGCGGGGCCAATCAGCGGCCGCGCTGGTGACGCGCGGGGGGGCCGGGGGAGGCGGAGCGCTCCGGGCGGGCAGGGGGCGGGCGCGGGCAGCGGGAGGGGGCGGGCGGGTCGGGCGTTCTTGAGAGGGCCGGCAGCGGGTCGGGTGCATTAGCTGCAAGCCGGGTGTGCCGCGGTGGGCAGGGACCCCTTGGGCTGCGCTGCCAAGGGCGCCTTAGCGCGGGATCGCGCCTCTTTCAATATAAATATATAGAGAGATTTCTTCCCTCCTCCCCGCCGCTCCTCCTTTTTCTTTCTTTTTTTTTTTTTTTTTTTTTTTTTTTTTGGGGTGTGCGTGCGCATCTGCCCGGTGCCGCGGGGCTGGCGGGCTGCGGGCTCCCCCTGCCCTGAGAGTGCCGGGGACGCGGGTGGCCGTGGCAGCCGGTCGGAGCCGTGGTGCAGCGATGGGCTTTGCGGCTGCCCCTGCCTGCGAGGGTCGTACCCGCTCGGCTCTGCGGCCCCCGGCGCTCCGCAGCGGGGCGGGGAGGTCTGTGTAGGAGAGAGCCGCCGCTAGCACTGGATTCTGTTTTCTTCCCCGTATTTAATTTTTTTGAGGTGTAGGTAGAGAGGGGTTCAGGTGTATTTGAGATTTGTTTCTTTTTTTGCCCTTGCTGCCTATATTGGCTTGTTGCCTCCCTCGGGCTTTTTTTTTCCTCCCCCCGTGAGGTGGGAACTGAGGTGTCTAATATTTCTTCAGCTTAGTAGTGAAATTGCAGCAGTTTCTGCCTGCTCCAGTGTCTCGAGCGAGAAAAATGGAGGCTGTGATAGAGAAGGAGTGTAGTGCGCTCGGAGGGCTCTTCCAGACCATCATAAGCGACATGAAGGTAAGAGACTGGAGGGGTTGGGGGGGGGGCAGGTGAGAGGGAGCCTCTCCCCGCCTGGCCCGGTGAAACTTTGCAACAGGAGGTGCAGCCGCATCGGGAGGGGCGGTGGTGCTGACCTCCCACCCGCCGGCCCTGGGCCGCTGCTGCGGGGCGCCTGCCCCGAACGCTGGATCCGTGTCCCCGCCGGTGGCAGCAGCCTGGAGAGGGGCTCCTGGGGAAGGCTTCAGCCCCGTGGTTTGGGGCTTTCGAGTTGCTTGCAGGACAGACACCATCTCTCCTTCCTCTCTCTTCCTCTGTCTCTCTTGCTCAAACATTCAAGCTGTTATCGTGCACCAGGGTCAACATTTTCCAACCTCTCTCATTTAAATTTTTTTTTAAATATTTTTTCTTAATTTTTTTTTTCGTCCTTCTCCACCTTTTTTTTTTTTTCTTTCCTTGTTTTAGGCTGTCAGATCGCTAGCAGAATAAATGCCGCGAGGCAGGAGCGTCGTGCAGAGATGGGCACGGTGCATGTCAGGCGTGGGGTGGGGCTGGAAAGGGCAATGTAAGGATTTCTGTGCCATGCTGATGGGCTCGATGGAAAAAAATCTAATCCTGGAGATGCCCAGAAGTTGATGCATGCCTGGATTGAAATTGCTGCTCAGTTGGCTATGTGGTATTATTTTCATGCTCACGGAGGAGGCATTTGCTTCTTTCTGTCCATGAATGCAAAGGTCTCAAGTTGCCGGGTCTCTGGTCTCTACCAGCCACCAGATATCTCGGGCTGTGCCCACCCCTTCTGCCAAAGGGTCCCTTTGAGAGGGGCGCTCCCGATCTATTCCTGGCAGCCAAGGGCACGTCTGCAGGGTTTTCTTTGGATGAGTGGGGTGCCTCCCGCCCTTTGCTCGTGGAAATAAATAGCGTAAAAGCGTTGCTGTGTTCTGCCAGTCATGCCTCCCCCAAACCCCGGGGCCGAGCACACGGCCATACTGCAGAATACTGCAGTGTTCCCCTGGACAAGGGCAGCTTGTCTTCCTCTCAGGGCCGGCTGGGGAGGATGCAGTTGTCAGAAGATATTGAGGGATGCGGCAGATAATGGGGGGGGACCGCCATAGTTTAAAGGCAGCAATCGTGCTTGCTGCTCTTCTCCCAGCCAGGGGCACGGGATTTCTTTGGGTGTTTTAATCAGTGCAGGGCTGATGAGCAGGGAGGGCTGTGGGAGAAAGAGCCTCCAAGTACTGGTGGAGGAGAACGGGCTCTGCTCTCAGAGGGAGTCTGGCAGAGGTGAATGACTACTTGTGTATTTTTGGGGGGGCTTGAGAAGCCGTTTTCACTAGAAGTTATTTTTTGGCAAGGGTTCATATGCACTTTCCTCTCAACGGATCTTGGGAGGCATTTAATTAAAAGCATGGCTTGTCAAGAGCAGGCAGATTGCAGAGAGGAGGGGGGAGTGTGTGTGTGTCTGTCAAGACAATGCTGCAGTCCTGGAGGTGATGTATCTTGGTCTTACAGCTCCTTTGTATTTTTAGTAATAACTGCACTTTCAAATAAAACAACATCCCTCAAAAAAAGAAAAAAAAAAAAAAGACAGGAAATGTTCACAAATCCTGGAATTATTGTAGTGGGCTGTGCAGGGAACACAGGAGATGTTCTGTTCCAGATGAAGTGCAGTTTGGGGTTTCAGCACAGAGGGACACCAAGTATGTTGATTTTCTGCTTCCTTCCATAAGTGATGTATTTGATTTTTCTTGCTATTAGGCAAATGGGACTTTGTGAATTTTTTAAAATTTTTATTATTTTTTCATTGCACATTATTACTTGCATGGGAATTCTGCTTATCAGAACTATGTTGACATGAACCTATGGAGATGGGCACAGGTGTGAATATTTTTTCTCAATCCACCATAGTAGTGGAACCTGTTTTGTGAACTGGCAATTACTTGGAGGGGGGAGGTTTGAAAGTAATGGCAGTAGATCTTTAGCAGTGTGGTGGTTGTTACAGTTTAAAAACCCTGCTTCTTATTTAGCAAGAATAGAACAAATAATTTTTAACTGTAGTTCAGTTTGGTGCAGCTAATGCCACACAGCTAATGAGATGCATGAATTGTGCACAAAGGATCGTGACAATTTTGAAGAAAAAAGTAGCTGGTTTTTGACAGCTAACCAGAACCTTTCAACTCATCATGCCTTTAGTAGTAAAGTGAAAATTAGCATTTTAAGTGCTGTTTCACATAGTCAGGTCTATGTGGGCAGGCTTTTGGCAGAATCTTGGAGACGCTGCGTAGGGGCCTGCCCACGCATACCCAAGTGCTCTATCTGTGCCTGTTTCTCATCACAGGCTGTGATCAAGGCCCCACATGCCCTCCAGTGCTGAGAGATTTGCTGCAGCATTCACTTCTTTTTTTTTTTCTTTTTTTTTTTTTTTTTCTTTAACTCAGTAATTTGCAGATTCTTTTTATCATATGTATTGCTGCCTTCAACTTAATTGTAAAGATGGTAGGGTAATCAACTGTGTATTGAAATTACTCTGAAGTCTTGCCAGTCGATGCAGATGGGTGCTGTAGGTGAGATGATGAAGGCACAGTACACGTGGACTAAACGTATTCACACGGACACAGAGCTAGCTCAGGTGTGCCTCTTGTTAATTTTGAGATTTCCATGATCTTGACAAGGTTACAGAAACTGGAATTGCAATCCTGAGTAATGTGACTGTTTCCATTTGACTCCATACCATGTTAACTTTGAAACTTAATGAGGGCAATATATGCTGGTGTGACTAACACATCATGTTTTTTGATTGTAAGATTATTTCTTGCTGGCTGTGGTCTCTTGAACTGCCTTTAATATTTTCTCCAGAAACCCCATGTTTCTCTCCGTCTTCTACCAAATACAGTATTGTTGTTAATACTCAACAAAGTAAGCTCAAAAATAATTGAACATAAAGCTAAGTGATTTAGATAACTGGTGTCATTGAGTTAAATGTAAGAGTGGATAATACGCATCCCATTTATGCAGTGCTTAAATGTACATCTTCAGCCTCCTGACAAGGGAAGTCCAAGTCTTCCCATGCAAAATAAGGGTTGAGTAGTACGTGATGTGTATGATGTCAGAGTTTTGTGGAAAGTCCAGCATGGGAATTGCACTTGGCCATTGTGCTGTAGGTTTGGGGTTCCATGCTTTGTGATCAGATAAAGAATCATAAAGCTGGAAAAAAGTCTGCCCATCCTATCCTTAAGTTCTGGTCCATTGTCACTGCCCTGGTATTTCCTGTGATACATCACTGACTATGAGATGCTTTATAATTTGTTACATTCTTATGCAAGATATTTCTCAAAGCAATCAAGGTTTATAAAAGAAAATAAACCATCTATGTCCCCTTGGAGGAGTAGTTTTGTGTGCTGAATTTGAATGCTGTGCCATTTCTCTTTGAACACAGCATACTTTTTGTAGCTCCCTGTGGGAAGAAAGTATTTGATCTGAACTAATTTCTGGCAACTGAAAAATGAGATGCTGTAATGTGCTGTTAATTTTAATATTTCTTGTAGTGCAAAGCAAATCAGTGCAGATAATTTTTGGGAGAGCCTTTTGTGGATGGGTTTCAAAAGATCTTGCCTTCTCATGCAGAGCAGGTTCTCTTCAATTCTGTATTTTTTTCTGAGTCTTAATTTTATATTCCTTTTAGTCACTATCTTGAAGGAAAAAGGAAAACAAGAAAACACCTCTGAAAACATTGAAATTGTCCATGTATGTAGTTCATCACTTGCTTGATGTCTGTTCTTTTCCTTTTTGCACATTCTTTATTTGTTTTGCCTCTTCTGCCAGCATGTGTTTTGGCAGGGCAGATGCTTACTGTGTGTGTAGGCACCAAGCATCCTGGGAGTGGGCATGAGGGAGGATGAGTAAAGAGCAGTTGAACCAACACACTTTGCCTGTGACTTAGTAAATCCTCCCACTTAGTATAAACTAAATTTTTATGGGTCTACTGCAGATTACTAATTGGTCTCTTGCATCCTTCGTATTAGGGACATGCAGGTATGATAAGGGACTGCAAACATTGTCCCATTGGTGGACAAAAACATTGTTCCTGAAGGAAGAGTGAAATTTTAGAAAAGGTTAGAAAGTCTTTTAAGTTCATATGCCTCATTTTTAACCTTTTACCTGAAAACTCAATAGAAATCAACCTTTTGCATTTGACAGCAACCTCTGTTTTAATTGTATAAAGGAGGTGAACCCTTGCCTTTTTTCCATTGCTTGAGATTGCTCTCCTTGCATGAGAAGGTGGTGTGCCTTTGCCTTCAGCTAGGCAAAGCTCTTGGTCAAAGCAGAAGAAAAAGACACAAACACCTGGTCATGAGAAACATCTATGTTTTTGTACCTTCTTATCTCCTGTTAGGAAGTGAGCAGTGAAAACCAGCATTTTAATCTTGTTATGTTGGAAGATGGAGCCAGGGGTAGTCACATCAAGGATTAAGAGCCATTTGTTAAGGGGGCCTGATTTGCTTGCAAGTCATGGCCTTGTGCTGTTCACACAAATAATATAAACTGAGTGGAAAAATATTTGTTGGAACAAATAGAAATGCTGAGACAGTTACTACAGCAAGTACAGCTGCAAGCCCTCTGCATTTGTGTTAATCCAAGGCACAGCCTGCATGTATCAGAGAATCTGCTCAAATTTCTTTTACCCTGACATGTCATAATATGACAGCTCTTCTGCAGCTGGGCTTTATGTGAAGCTTGGGACCTCTGTAGAGGTTGTAAATGTTCAGTGATTTTAAGGTCTAGTTTCAATCCAGCTGTTAAGGATGAGAACTATTGCAAAGAAACAGCAATGTTCCATGTCAAACAGGCAGGTACCAGACTTGGAGAGGAAAGGGCATCTCTGTCCTACCTTTCCTGTGCATTCTGTGTTGCACTGGCATGTCTCTTGCATGATGGTATTTGGGGCAACTGATTCATTCCAAACCTAGCAAGTCAACATCTCCTCCTCCCCCTCCCCAAAAAAGCGTGAAATGAGTTCATTTCCGTTCTATGCAGCTTTTGTTCTCAATTTTTTTTCTTAAAGGTTTTACCACTAAGGTATTTTGGGACGTGGCTGCACTGATTTCCTAGCCTTTCTGCCTCCCAAAACCTAATTGCTGAAATGGTTGGTTTGCATACACTGAAATTCCTTGCCTTTTTCTTAACAGCAGCAATGTCTTTCTGTAAACACCTCGGAGGGGGAGGGATTGTTGTGAGCTGAATGATGGTGCAGGAAAGAGCTGTCACATGCCTGCTTAAATATGGGGGTTTATGCAACAGGGCATGGCCGGGAACTTACCCACAATTTATTTTTTAGGTACACATTCTTTCTTGATCCAAATACTCTCGTGTGAGTGTTACCAATTCATACAACTGCTGAGCATTTGCTGCAGAAGTGTTTATGAGGCTGGTGTATTCTGTGGCATACCCAGGGCAAGGGTTTTCTGTGTCTTGCAGAAGTACTCCTTTTGGATCTGGCAGGATGCCAAGGGCTGCATAATGGGGTTTGAGAGGTTGTAAGTGTGGAAGGAGTTGTGCAGTGCTGCATGAAACACAATTGACTGAACAAATGTTGGAGGACAAGAAGTCTGTGTAATTACAGGCTCAGCACTGGTTAATACCTAACAGAGGGTGATATTCAGGAGTTTGCTTCTTCCTTCCTCAGTTTTGAGTATGCATAAGCTGTACCAAAATCCTTGATAGAAAATACCTAACCCCCCCCCCTTTTTTTTTTTTTTTTGCTATGATTTTTTTTCAAAGTACAGAAGTTGTTAAAGTTGGAGTATTCTGATGAATCTGTAAATAGCATCTTCTGCTCAACAGCCTGTGTTTTCAGCTTCTGAAAAATTTCTAAGGTTCATAGTTCACTTAAAGACATGGTCTTGAAGATAAGTGAAAAGCATTACATGGCAGAAAACAGAATAGCAGCTGCCTGCAGAAGTTGGTGTTTTGCTTTGTTTTTTTATTTGGTCTACTTCAGAGCACACAAAGGTGGGTACAGAGAGGTGAGAGTTGGTACCACGAAGAGGCTACTATAGAAATGCATTTTCCTCATCAAGTATATCTTCTCCAATTCAAAGTTGTCTGCCTCGATGCTGTAAGGTGCCGAGCACTGCACTGTTCATTGACATCTGTGCTGACCTTTAAGGATGTTTACTGACTCCTTCCTCCTGGGCTGTGAGATAGCTTGAATGCTGAGATGTTTCGAAGGATTGGAGTCAAAATGTCTGGTAGCTTTGTGGTTAAGACCATAGCAGCTTTCATCTTCAAAGTGCTGTGTGACTTAGTTCCAAAGAATGGCTCCCATTTTACAGAAAGGCAAGCTATGGCTGCAGGTTCAGTGACTTCTACTCCTTACCCCCAGGACAAGAAGGAATTGAGTTCATGTAGAGCACAGAGTTAATGAGGGGATGGTTTTTAAGCTTCCAGTATAATAAATGTTTCTACATGCACATATACACCATTTGTTGCTACTACTTTATATTCCTGTTCCCTCCCTGTGATAACCCAGTATTTTGTAGGTGCTGATCTAAAAATAACTGATCATCTCTCAACCCGAGTGTCTTGAACTCCTATTCTATAACTGAAATTACAGGACATTTCACTTTCTTAGTGGAGTAGTCTGACGGGAGCATCTTAACCATAGGCTGGTAGATCATGAAGAATTTGTCTGGCTTGTGAGGTTTTGTGAGTTCTGTATTTTTCACTCTCTGGTCAGCAACCAGAAGTGTTGGGTAGTTCATTTTAATTCTAGAATGCTAGCTGGTGAACAAACATCATTTAACAAATTGCCTTGGATAGTTTTAGAATCACAGAATCATAGAATCAGCTGGGTTGGAAAGTACCTCTGAGATCAAGTCCAACCCTGGATCCACTACCACTGTGGTTATCAGACCATGGCACTGAGTGTCACATTCAGTCTCTTCTTAAAAACCTCCAGGGATGGAGGATGGAGAATCCACCACCTCCATGGGCAGCCCACTCCAATGCCTGATTACTCTCTCTGTAAAGAATTTCTTCCTAATATCTAACCTAAACCTCCCCTGACAGAGATTGTGAAGGAACACTTGCAGGAGTGAAGTTGTGTTGGTGAGTGCAATGCTAGCAATGAGTATGTAACTAGAGACATTTGATTTGTGGTACAAAATGGTTCAGATTTGTTGCTCTTCTGCTTTCTACATAAGCTGCCACCATGCTTCCCATCTGAGCGTGAGGGGTTGTTTTTTCACAGAAGTCATGTGTGCTTTGTAGTGTCTCTGAAGCCCTTTATGCAGTGGATTTATTTGTTTGGATTTTTGTTAATAAAGCTTATTTGTGATGAGATACCACCTAACAAAACTGCTGGTGAGCAAACCTTATGGTTGCTCACTGTCCCTGAGCAAAACAAGTGTCTAACTTGAAGCTTAAAAGTGATTGTTTCTCTTCTCATGAGTGAAATGGAAAGTAGCCTGTGACAAGCATAGTTGCACTTCACTGTCTGCCAAGAGCCAAAGCTCCAAAACCTTTGCTGCCTAGCTGCTGTCAACTGAGATACTTGTCAGTATTTTGGCAGTAGATGCTGCCCCTAGTTGTGTCCTAGGGATTGTTTTGACTGGTTGTGTGATGAAGATAGAGTTGAGATCAAGAAACCAATGCTCAGAAATAAAGGTTTCTCCCTAGCTGGCAAGTAGTGATGAGAGCCTGGTGGTGTTGGTGGCATTACCAACAAGGGGTTGTAGGCTTGAGGCTGTCCTGTATAGACATTAACTTTAATTGAGCACCTCCTGATTTATTAATTGTCGTTGTTTTGATCCAGCCAAAATACTGTGGGTTTATTAAATAGCTCTGAGTATGCACAGTGACCACTTAATGATTGAGTGGATGAAAGGCAGTATTGATGAGTCTCTGAGGAGAAATCTGCTTTTCAGATTGCAAACTTGTTTAGACCTGCAGGGAAGAATGTGGAACTAAATGCTTCCTCTGGAAGACTACTTGATGTTTAACTTTGTAAATGTAGCATGGGATATAAGGTCTCTAGAAGCTGTGGCTCATTGTTTTTTCCTTCCCCTCTCCCTCTTCTGAAAAACTTCCTGTGTTTAGAGAGGGAGAGACTATGTTTATGCATGATGTATTTTCTCACTGTGTAACTTCTGTTTGCTAATTACCCCATCTTAGACTTAAACCATGAAGTGGCTGCTTCAGAGATGAGTTTCTTCATCTTAGGAAGTGTGAAACTGGGCTGTGGACAGTACAGGTTTGATGTGGTCCTTATTGATGTAGTAAAGAGGCCCAATGGGTTGGGCTGTAAGCCATGATGCCATGCGGCAACCAAGGGGGATGAGTTTTTAGAGAGTCTCACTCTACAAATTGCAGTCACAAACATGGGATAACTGCTCCACTGGGGTGATGTTTAAATATGGGTTAGTGTAGTTCAGGCTTTCTTATAATACAAAATAAACACTCTAGCTCTCTAGCAACAAAATGGTACCAGACCTAGGTTCCCTCCCCCTTCAAATGGTTAGTGAGGTCTAATAAATACCTGTGTTCTTGGTGAGAATTGCTGCATTTCAGTGCTTGGAGTAATGGACAATGTTTAGAGTTCTTCAGATGGTTTGGGGAATGTAGAGGTAATTGATACATATATGCTTTTTCCCCACTAGGGTTATTACCCTTGTATGGATTTTTCTGATAGGATTTGAGCCTTGACTTTCTCAGGATGTTACACCATTATATGTTATTTCTCCTTTTCCTAGTGCTTTGTTTATACTGAAAACCAAACAGATTTGAAAATACTAAATTAGTGGGTTTTGCTATGCATAGAAGAAATACCTGCTTGGTTGTGATAATGTATTACCTTGTGAAAGCAAAGCTTGGCATGCCTATTTATACTGTGCATGCTGAGGGAAACTCATTTATACTCCTGGTGTTACCTAAACAAGCGGCAGATATAGTGGAAAAAAATGTATGGAGACAAGACTTTGATTTTAATTACCTCTGCTTTCCTTCCTCAAGGGTAGTTACAGGTTAAATGACAATCTATCTTAGACATGCTTATACTTTCACTTGCATGTGCTATAATCTCTCAAACTCTGAGTTTGTACCTGTCTCATCTTCCATTCAGAAATGTGTGTGTTCACCTCTTGCAGAGAAATCTCGTGAAGTTAATGTATTCTCTTTTGCTATTGATGACTTTTTATTCCTGGCCCAGCAAGCATTCTGCATGAGTTGAGAGTCCCTTTTGCTGCTGGAGCTAGGCTTGAACTTTCCCTGTGCATGGCAAGACCTTCAGCTTAGAAAGACAAAAGTGACTTTGCAAGTCAGGTAGCTCCTTTCCCTGCCTTGTGGGAGTATCAGACTTTCCTAGAAGGCCTCTGTATAAATGTGTTTCTTTTCCTTAAATGAAAGGAAGCTCCTTGACCTTTCAGAGTTGCCTGTTAACTGATCTTACAGTTGGATCGATTGTCCAACCTGGAACTTCTCTACTGCAAGTAAAACTGATTGTTTTCCATTCTTGCACTGCTGGAAAACAGCCAATGGACAACAGCAGTCTATGGGATGCTCTTGAAATTGGAATTGGGACTTTGTTGATTCACTTCTGCTTTTGTATTAAAGAAAAGAAATAGGGGGTACATACAAAGGGTAGATTTAGATTGGACATAAGGAAGAATTATTGTTATAATGGGGGGGGTAAGACAGTGAAACAGGTTGCCTGGAGAAGCTGTGGATGCTTCATCATGGGAAGTATTCATGGTCAGTTTTGATGGGACTTAGAGCAGCCTCATCTATTGAAAAATTTCCCACCTTATGGCATGGGTTGGACTAGATGACCTTTAGAGGTCCTTTTCAATGCAAACCATTCTTGGATTCTGTGTATTTGAAAGAAGATAAATTGAACCAAAGAAGTAATTGAACAGGTGTTGTATATACCTCAGTCTTCATAAAGGGTGAAGTCTGTCTCACTAGCAAAATGCAAGTTGCAGTCTGCTGAAAGACTGAGACTGTCTTGGTGAGTGATTGGGAAATAGATGCAGCTTAGAAACCTCCATGAGACAGGCTCTTGAATTTTTAATTTTTTTTTTTTTACCTAGAAAGAGACAAAGCCAACAGGCAGAATTTTTTGGATGGTGAAGAGCAATTATGAGCTTTGTGTAAGATGATGTTCATTCTCTGCTCACCTGTGTGTTGCAGGAGCTTTTGTGGTTTATTAAAGGACTAGGCAATCCTATTCATGAGTCAGACTTGGTTAAATTCTGTGGATTGTACAGAGGAATGCATTAGTGTTTGTAACTTATGCATTAGAGCTTTTGTAACTCTTGCAGTTGTGGCTTTCCTAGTGCCCTTTTCCCTGGTTGACTACTGATTCTTCTAGAAAAGGGGGAAAACTTAAGTGCCAGATGTTAGCTGAGAAGGTAAACTGACTGTCAACCATCACATCTTCCCATGTGGCCAGAACCCCTGCTTTTGTCTTGAATTTTTTTTTTTTTTTTTTTTTTTTTTTTTTGGTGTCCCTTTCTCCTCCACTTTTTCCTGGTTTTGCCTGTTGAAGGCCCCTTGCAAAAGTGATAATCCCTATGTACAAGGCATACTTCTGCTGGCTGTTATTTGTGTGTAACATCTGTGTCTTTGTGTGGTGTCTAGCACAATACAGTCTCTGCAACTTGGAGGCAGTGTAGTCAATGCCACAGAAACGAGACATTCATAATAATCCTTGTGATTCTGAAAGCTGATAAAAATGCATAAAGAATCTTTTGTTTTCAGCATAATTTAGTTTGGGAGGGGTGCTGACATGTGCAGGAGCAAAGTTACAATTTTTGTTCCAAAGATAGATGTATGGCATTTGGATGTGTTACTAGGGTGTGAAGTGCAGAAAGTGATGTATGTTTGGGACTCAGCTTCTTAGCTGGGCATAGCTGAATATACTGAGGTGGAGAAGTCCTACCTCCTCTAGCCTGTGTAGTGGTTTTTGGGTTTTTTCATTTTACAGAAGTCTGCAGATAGTCACTGTTCAGTATTCTTCTGGAAGGCATATAGCTCTTGCTTTTGATAACTGGCAAGACAAAACCAAGACACTGCCCTTTTCTCTCCTTTGTCTTTAGCTGGAACAACCAAAATTGGATTCTGGATTTGCTTTACTGTAGAGCAGCTCTGTCTCTCTCCCTCTGCCCCAAAATTTTAGCTAGGTTTTTTTCTGTGAACAAGATACCGAACTGTTTCGACTGCCTTTGTGTTCCAGCAAGAGCTGTTAATGGGGCTGAGAAACCTTCCTGATTATTGAAAGCACTCAGAAGAACACTATCAGGGTTTTTTAGATGTGATGCATCTTGTCTGAGAGAGTTGTGGTGCATGGAAATAAATTCTTAAAGGAAGTAAGTGTCTTTTCTTGTAATGGAAAAAGTAGAATCATAACTTCTTAGCAGAAGGAGTGACAGAACAGTTTTAAACTGTCAGGACTGCTGATACTTAAGTTGTAATCTGAAATAAATATAACAATCTAGGTTCCTATTCTTGCTGCTAAGTGCAATCAATAACAATTTCAGTAAATGTATTCTTTGCCACAAGTCTATCCTCCCTTTATTGAGAAATCATTGAATTTCTCATCTGGGTCTCTTCTCACTGGTACTTCAGGATTGCTGTCCTGAAAGGAAGGGAAAAGTAAATCTCCTGTAGAGTTGTGTTTCTGTAGGGTGGCTGTGCTGGTTCACACAGAAAAAAGGGGTTCCTCATCCATCCAGGGTTTAAGTACTCCTTCCATAGCTGCCTGTCAGTGAGTATTGCCTGCTCTTCCCTGGTGTGATGGGTGGATGCTGTCATGCTGCCAGGCACCCACCCAGCTGCTCACACACTCCTACGTAACTGTATGGGAGACAAAATAAGATGGGCTGAGACAAAGACAAGGAAATAACCACTTACTGTCATGAACAAACAAGTCTCCACTGGGGAAGATGAAATTTAATGCCAATAAAATAGCTTTAAAATAGAGGAAGACTGACAAAAATCACAACATCTGCCCATGCTGATGGATCTGGGTTTCAGATGGCATTTCACAAATGAAGAAGTGCCCCTCTCCTTCCCACCCCAGTGGCAGACAGAGGACCTGTCCTCAGGAGCCATGGCTGTGGCTGGACACGGGTGGGTCTGGGTGTTGGTGTCTGGCACTTGCAGGTGCTTTGCCAGCTCAGCTGGTGCCTTTCACTCACTGCAGTGCCTGTCCCTGGGGGAAAGTTGTTTCATGTCCCTAATTGCAGACCTGCTGCATGGGTGACAGGCACGAGGCACCATTTTGTTTTTCAGCCCTGAGGTGGAAAGGTGTTTCCCTGCCTGTGTTCAGTGTAGATTAGCTGGAGCTGGGCCCTGAGATCAAGTGACTAATCATCTATAGAATGACTACTTAAGCAACAGGGGAGGATAATGTCATGTTACGGCTTACCAGGGACATACCTCAACTGGCGGGCAAGCAGCTGAGGGCTGGGCCCAGCTGAGCGGCTCGAGGGGACCTGGCGCCATGAAGTGCCCTATGGGAATGGTGAAACACCCGTGTGTCGTGTTTCTTCATCCAATGGTGAAGAAATAATTTGGCACAAAGTTGTTTTTGGGGAAATAATCTCTCAATTAAACCATTAACAATTTTCAAGAAACCTTTTAAATGAAGCCACACCATTACTAATTCCTCCTTTAACCTGTGAGGAGCTAAAACGAGGATTTGTGACCCAGATTCCTGTAGTGGTTCTGCTCTGAGCAGGGCTGGAGGAGGCTTGCTGCTTTTACAGATAAAGCCAGGGCTTGAGTAACCCTGACATTTAAAGGGGAAAAAATTGATTTCCTTTATCAGCTGGTTGAAATTTGAAATGGCAGGAGCAGAGGAAGCTCTGGGAGGCACAACATTGAAAAATACTGTGTTATTACTCTTCAAAAAGTTGCTTTACGTAACAAAAGCACTTCTTGGACAAAGACATTGGGCTCCACTGGCTGCTTCTTTGTGTTTGAAATGAGAAGGTAAGATGTATTGAATCAGGTTGAAGTTTTATGGTTCTTTTAGTGTGTGGTTTCTGCCACCATTGAACATTTCTCCTGGCAGCCCCTTTGACAAAAAGCAGGAACTGTTCTTGCAAAGCTGGAGGTGAAACCTGGGGTGAGAACGGGGCTGCTCTGCTCAGGGTGGCACACAGAGGGGTCTTGAAGAAGGAGCTGCTCACTGTGGTGTTTCAGCTTTGCAGTACACACAGCATTAGTGTGATTGCTGTGTCATCTCCTTGGTTCGTCCTCACAAGCATGGCTAAATGGCTTCCTTGCTTCCCAGGTGTTGGAATGGGATAAAATCCTAGATTTAGGTCCTGTAAGTGGTAGGCATTATGAATTTCTGCTCTAGGTAGGAATTGATGGGGTTTGCGTTTCAGCAGGAATATGGTGGTCAAAGTGGTGTTGGTTTTTTTGTTTGGTTTGGGTTTTTTTGTTTTGTTTTGGTTTTTTGTTTTTTGGGTTTTTTTAAAAAGCTTAAAGGGATGAAAATTTGTGTGTTGTGTGCAAGACTTGAGAGATGAGCTTGTGAGAGAAAGGTGAAAGCAAATTCTACTGGAACACAAGTAGAATAAACTCTTAATTTTCAGCTTTATTAATTTCTTTATTAGAGAAAATTAAGAGTTGCAGAAAACAGATGATTTCACAAGCTGGCAGGTAACTCGGGAATTCAGATCACTGGAGCAAAACTACTGAAACATTTTGTTTAACAGTAGAGAAACACCCCTAACCAGTCCCCCAAAACCCACCCCAAACCCACCCCCCAGGTTATAAGTTGTTACATAAAAAAAAAAAAAAAAAGCTCTTTTTCTACTATTCAAATTGAGATTGTTAAAGCCTATTTAAGTAGGCTTGGCTTGAAGAGAACAAAATTTTTAAAGACAAGAAATAGTCATGGAAATTCTTGGTGACTATTTCAACTTTGCTTGCTTTGTGGACAGCATGGCCACTGAAAAAAAAACCCAAAACAGTCTGTGTTTTCTTCCTGAGCTGTGTTTTGCTAGGAGTGTCTGGGGCTTACCTGTAAAGCAGCAAAATGCAAGGCTGGTGTCAATCTCCTGTGTGCCATCCAGCATGTTTAGCTGGATAATGCACTGCAGAGATGAAAATATAATCAGGCTGCTCTGGTATCCATTGCTTGCTGGCTTACATTTTGCTCAAGAATCCAGTAAAGCATTGGGCCCTGCTGCTAATTGTCAGGGCTTTCAGGGCTCCTGGCATAAACATGCATAATGCATATATGGCATGCAGATTAACATTAAGAAATGGGATTTTGGTAAGAATAATAGGTTTAAAAAATGGAAATGGGGTGTTTTTTTGGTTTTATTTTGGGTTGGTTTTTTTTCCTCTTTTAAATCAAATGGTGGGCTTCTTTCATTTTTTAAATGTCTAACAGCACAAAGCACTTTATATTCTAGGTCTTGCCACCCAGGTAACTGCTATTTTCCTGTTCCCTTTCTGTATTTCCCACTGCCCCCCTTGTATGTAGGTTTAATGAGGTTTTTATGAACACCTGTTCTACACTGCCTTTTTTGGAGCAAAAAAACCTGCAAGCCTTGCTGAAAAATACATAGACTGCCAGAAGGCTTCTCAGTGAATGTCTGGAAGCTGCCTTGCTGGGGTGTACCAAGGAGCTGGAATTTGGCTGTCAGCTTCTGGGGGAAGGAGCTGTCTCTGCCCTGAGCAAGACATGTCCTCTCATGGCAGTGTTGGCATTTTTTTTTTTACTTTTAGAAAGCAGAGCAGTTTATCAGGGTGGATTGAGTTTGCTACAAGCAACTGTACTTGCATGCAACCACTTCCAGTCAGAGCTGGGGTAATGTTAGCCTTGAGGATCTGCCTTATCTGGGCTTTATTATATCATTGCTCTGGTAACAGAAAATCTTATGCCTTTATTAAAGGCAGCAGAGATATTTTATTTTACTCTCTAGACTCCAATCAAAGGAAATTTTGAGGTTTCTTTCTACCACAGTCTTTGCTGCTAACAGAAAATTTGCACTTCCTCTGCAGAGAGAAAGTTAACCTTTTATTTTTTGTTTGTTTGTTTTTTCTAAAAAGGATGAGTTTTAGAATTTCTGCAACCCTAACAATCAGCACTTCTTGTTTGGTTTGTTTGGTTTTTTTTAACTTTGGAAGGTAAAGGTCAAAACTTGCAAGAATGCCTGGTGTTCATACTCTAAATGAAAACCTGGGCTTTTAACACAATTTTAAAGAATGCCAGTAAAGGTTACAGGAAAACTGAAGTCAAGAAGAATTAAACCACCTAAAAAACTGCAAACACTCAATGCCACACTGTTTTATCAGCTTCAGCTCAGAAATCAGCTCCAGGGTCATTTGGGACTGTTTTCAAAGCAGGTCTTGCAGTTATAGGGCAGCTGTTGGGAAAGTTTTTTATCTTAGTGGCAACTGTGGTGGTGATTGCTGAGTTAACTTCTGAGGTGGTCTCATGGGTAACTCAGACCTTTAAGGTTTTTAAAATAATTTATTTTTTATATAAAAAAAAAAGCAAATGGGAATTTGGGAATGACACTGGTTTGGGGAGTTTCTCTGTACATTTTGTTGTGATAGTGCTCTACTTCCAATAGGTTTTGTTTTGCTGCATCCATTTGAAGTGAGGTGTTTCTTTTCTCTGCTTCTGTTGAAATCCCTCTTTTCCCCTAGTGTCTCTATTTGGAAAATCTTTAAAGCCTTCTCAGAGATTCTACTGTTCTATCTGGATTCAGAACCAGTTGGCATCCATCTGCTTGAGACTGGTGTCTTAAGAATGTGAGGGAGAACTTGCTGGGAAAATATGTTTTGGTGTTAGTGGAGTAGCATTTAGTAAAGTTTTAGTTATTATTTTATTTCTAGTTACATTTGATTTGTAGTACCAAAACCAGAATGCTCAAATTAAACATTCATTATTGTGTTTTGTTTCTCTTGCAGGGAAGTTACCCAGTGTGGGAAGACTTTATAAATAAAGCTGGGAAACTGCAGTCTCAGCTTCGGTAAGTTTTGTGTTACAGTCAAGATCCCCTGCAATTCCTTGTATGTGCAAACATTAAGATGAAATGCAGCTTGTGTCAGGATAATTTACTAAGCATGTCCTGGTGCTTATTTCATAGTCAATACCCATGTATATAATTTTCGCATGCTCCTACTACTGTTTTAATGTATTGAGGAAAATATATAATCTACCACCTGCTGTACATCATAAACAGGAGCTAAATTTCATGGCTTCTGGTGGCAAATTGGAAAGAGAATATATTGTTTAGTGAACACACATGTGGAGTTAGCCCTATATTGTCCTCTTATTAGTGTACAGTGCAGCAGGTTTATATTAGAAGAGGGCTCAAAATATTAGTCTTTCTATGCTGGGGCATTTTTCAGTTCCTTTTAAAACTCTAATTATTTGTGAGTGCTTTGCAAATGGCATTCTGAATTACGTAAGTGTCACATCTAGGGCACGCAGACCAATTCTGCAATCTATAGAATTCATTCACTTGTAAATTCTATTTCTGATAATATGAATCCAGGCTCCATTCTTCAATCTTCTCCCCAAATCACAGTCTCTGCTGTGCTTCCAGAGCATCAGTGCTTGGGTTTTTTTTTGCAGCAATGGTGACAGGTATGGTTATTGCCAGTCTTTTTTGTGCTTCTGCATTGCTTTGTGAACTATTCCTAAAGGAGCTAGGGTTTAGGCTCATTTACCCCAAGGAGCTGGAAAATATGCTCTTCTGCCGTGCCGTGCCCGAAATACCACACTTATGTGTGGTTTTTTTTCTTTTTCCAGCAATCACGTCACATTTAGTGAGTGTGGAAGAACCACAGGGAGTAGAGAAAGAAGATAAATGGAGAATTTTTCTATCCTTTTGTACTCTAAACATAGACCTTCTGGGAAGGCATGAAGGATAGTTTTGTTTATGTCCCAGTCCTGTGGTGTTGCAGTCAATCAATGTAGTGCTTTTCTAGCTACAGGAACGTGCAGACAGGCAATTTGAAAGCCTTTGATTGAGGATTTGCTAGCAAAATGTCAGCCTTTTCTAGCAAATTACTAGCAAATGTGAGCCTGTTGCCCCTGGTTCATCTCTGTGTGTGTTGATAAAAGAAAGCAGATGTCACCTGAGCTGGAGCCAGGTCTTCCTGGATCTTGTTACTGCAGAAATGAAACCTTGTTATTAGCAATGTAATTAATAATTAACAGTGTGGCACACAAATAACAGCATGACCCACAAGTATGGAAGATGAAGAACACAAACACTGTTAAGCAAAATCCCAGAAAAGGTTCCAGGGCTCTGTATTGCTAGCTAGATGTCAGGGATTTCTTGCTCTCCCTTAATATCCTGGGAATATGGACAGTCCTTATGCATTTGCTTGGTCCTCTTAAACCTATTTTTTTGTTTGTGTTTTGTAGCTGGGTTTTTTTGTTTGGTTGGGTTTGGGTTTTTTTTGGTTTGGTGTTCAAATCTTTTGTGCTGTCAGTAGGCCATTTACTACACTGCCAGTTATGTTGTCTGTATCTTGAGCATATTTGGAGTGAGACTTGCATAAAATCTGACCTAATTAAGTAGTCCTGTGGTCTTTCTGGCTGAGGATCAGTTTTCCAGCAGGCCTCCTGGGTTTTTTGAGGGTAGCAAGGAGCTCATGAAACAAAGTGAAGTTAATGGTCTTCCTTCAGGATTTTGGTTGGAGCTGATGCCTGTTACTGTCAGGACAGGAAATCAAGAGTACTGTTAGAAATGCTGTGCAGAAAGAGAACCACAAGGTAACTGTGGAGAGGGCACAGTTGAGCTTTACCTGTGGAGCCCTGGCCTACTTTCACTTAAATTGGGTCAACCAGACTATAAACTGTCACATCTGGTACTGACCTGAGGTGTTCAGGGCTGTAGGGCCTGCTTATGTAGAGCAAGCATTTTCAGAAAGTTGTAACTCACATTTGCTGTCCACTTGAGGAGGTGTGTGGTCTGTATGCGGTCTCCCAGCTTGGAAGGAGATGAAGCTAGTGGGACTGATACTTTGGATTGTGGAGTCTCTGAGATTGCTGGTTTACCACTCAGGAAAAGACCTGCTTGAAGGAGCTCTGGTTCAGGAAGTGGTTTTTATTTGTGTTGTGTATTTTGGGGGTTGTTTTTGGGGTGGGGTTTTTTTTGTGTGTTTTTTGTTTTGGTTTTTTTTTTTTTTTTTTTTTTTTTTGAGAAGGGATTTTTTTTTCCTCCCCTCTCTTTCTCATTTGCCCAAGAATTACAGGCCAGTCTGATTTCCAGGAAATTTCCATTTCCTGAATTTCTCATCTGAGGAGCGCAAGCATCCCTTGAAACAGAAAAGTTTTCAACCGGGATCCTAGACAAAGGGAAGGTCCCTCAGGATTATTCTTAAAACATACATGTTCCCTTGAAATAGCAATGGCTGTAATTTGTACGCTAATGGGTACAGAATAATTTGTGTTAGATTTGTTTTTCATGTTTGACTGGTTAATATTGGTTCATCAGAGAAAATCAGCTAGAAAGGAGATGGCTGTGCTCTTTTGAAATAGCACCTGTCCTGTGCAATTCACAGCACGGAATTAGCGTGGCTGCCCCCAAGTCCATGGTGCTAACACAAAGCGGGGAAGAGATTAAGAAATGAAGGAGGGGAAGGCTAAATTCAGATATAAAAGAAGGTATTTTTTGTGGCCTTTGCAAGTTCACAGTGATATTCTTTAGAAGCCTAAATGTTTTTGGCAATAATTAAATAGGCAGCAATGAGACACTGCTAATGTTTTGTTATCTGTATGCATTTCAGGACTACAGTAGTAGCAGCTGCTGCCTTTTTGGATGCCTTTCAGAAAGTGGCTGACATGGCTACTAATACACGTGGTAAGCAGATGTGTCAATATTGAGTTTAACAGAATGCTGTGTGGTTTATAACATTTGTCGTAATAAAAAAAGTCTTAACTTGTTACATTGACAAGCAGATCTGCAAGACATCTGCTAGATGGACTTGCACTTTGAAAAAGCAGCACGTGAAAAAGGAAGTAATCTTTTCTTTACTGAAAAAAATGCTGGAAACCTGTAATTTAAATGTGTCATCAATCATGTGAACACTTCCTAATTAGCATTTGAATTCTGTGGTGATGAATAATATTTTAGAAAGCAAGATTTACTGAAATCTGTATTCCCTGACACTTCTGTACCTTAAGTACATGTAAAAGGCTTGATATTCAGCTGGTGTAAATAAGCATAAGGTTGCTTAGAGCTCATAGCAGCTGATACTGTGGCCTTCTGGGTCTGCAGATAATGGTGGTAGTAGCTTATGCTTGTATCTTTGAGGAATAATTCTTTTTGTGTGTGTGCATTCTTCCTCTTCTCTAAGTCTGACATTACTGGTCCAAGTTAATTTTCCTGGGCTATGGACTTCTCTGGGTAACAGTCTAAGCTTGCTGGTGAGTATGGAGGCCAATATGGTGCAGCTGGCAACCTTTCAGACTGCTGACTTGAAAAGAAACAAAAGGCTGCTTCTGCCTGTTGTTGGATGCCCAGTGACCAGGGTGTTGTGTGCAGATCTCCCTGCAGCAGTAGGGCATTCCCCATGGTCACTGTGTCTCCAGGCTCTGCTGCTGAAGAACAAATCCAAAGTGTGTTTATCACTGCAGAGTGAGTGGCTTGTGGTCACCTCTAACCTTACAGGTTTTGTTACTTGTTAAAGAAGTGCTAATGTGTCCTTGGCATTTGACTTGGAAAAAAATAAGAAATAGTGCTAACAGGAAGAGCATGCAGTTCCATTACTAGTGTGCAAGCTCATCCAGGCTTTTGTTCCCCTCCATTTCTGGCTGACAGTGCTAGTGGCAGCTGTAGGAACAAGTATCAAGCCATAGAATAGCAAGAGGGAACAATATTTCTTTTCCTTTTTAAAGCTAATATATACATTTTTAGCAAGAAGTTCCTAATTATATATGGATAGCTACTATAAATTAGTCACCTAGTCACATGAAATAATAAACACTCCAGAAAGTGTGATAAACTAAGGATGAGACCCAAGGCAGAACTTGAATTTCTGATGTGTTTCCTTCAAGCATGCTCTCTTCTATTTCTTTTTCCTTTCCCAAATAGAATGCAAAGTAAACCCTACCAAAATCCTTCAAACTTGACTTCTGGTCATGCTGGCAGGCTTATAGAACTTGCACTCAGATACCAGGAACTCTCCTCCTTTCTGACAAAAATGGCTTGTGTGGGTTTTTGAGGGGTATTTTGCACTTTCCCTGTGTTATTTGGACTGTGTCCAACAAGTGTCGAGTCTTGTCTGTTATCTCTTTGAACACATCCTTTACAAAAGGACCTCTGTAAATCCAGGCCTGCCAAATTTGTATAGCTCCTCTGTTCTGTCTTTCTGCCTTCTTTGACTGAAAGGATGGAAGGAAATTTTGTTTTTATTTTTAGAAAGTGATGTTCTGGGCAAAGAATCAAAATTCCAAGCTAGTTTGTGGTTCTGATCTGCATCCTAACTCAACTTCTACTCATTCCCATTTGAATAGTTACATATAAGTAGTCTCTTGCCTTGGAGCATCTCTGAGTTTGCATATACAAATCCTTCTAGCTTGGTGTGGACAGGAGTAAAATCCTGGCCCCGCTGAAGATGATGGCAAAACTCCCTGTGACTTAATGAGGCAGTTTCATTAAAATATAACAGTATAAACAATCATACTCAGAAAACAAACTTAGTAATGTGAGGATTGCAATAGATTCCCAGTCATTCTGTTGAGGAGTTATCTAACTTGGAACTTTGTTAAATTTTGCCAGTTGGTTATCCAGCTTATAAAATCGTATATTTGATTGTCTAATCAAACACTTGGCTATGCTTCATGCTGTTGAGAGGGTTCAGAGTTAACAGGTTAACCAAAGTCAGCAAAGTTCACCTTCAGCTTCTGGGGATATGCATAGCCCGTTCTTTGACAAAGGCAGGGAGGGTTAGTGTATGTTAAATCATAAAGCTGCTTTATCATTGCATGAGAAATGCTGCTTCTGAGAACTGTGTATGAAAATGTTGAAGCAGATTCCTGTTCTGGAGGAAAAGGGTTAGTTCCTTCTAGGATGATGTGTTCTGAAGCTGTGTGCTTCATTTTACTTGTAATTTCTTAGAGCTTTACAGAAAGTACCTGTTATTTTTAAGATGCACTGATCCAACAAATGAAAACAGTCAGCAGAAGCACTCTGTGGCTACTCTTTAATCTGTTTGCATCAGTGTTAGCTTTTTTGAAATAAGAAAAAGTGTTTACATAGATGTACATGTCCACACACACACACACAAGAGGAGATGTTTACCTTTGCAGGCACCATGTGTTGAAGTGTAAGAACTTATTTCCATCAACACCAGTTTTTGTTCCAGTTGTTATCTTTCTCTGTGTCATGTGCCATTGCTGCTGTTCTTAAGCACTGGGTTTTCCCTTTTGGTGCTTCTTTCTGTGTTGTTTACTTCCCTCTAATCCTGCAATGGTAACATTGTTAATCCTCACATTGCCCTTTGGAGCTCAAATAGAGGGTACTGGAGCTCAGTCTATGGTAGAATCTCTGATAGGATGAGTCAATAACCTGCACTTTGATGTATTTCCCTCATGTTGTAGCTTTTGAGGTGAGAAGAGCCCTGAAAGTCAAGTCCCTGGAGCTTTGTGGTGACTCGATACATGGATGAATTTCTCAATCAGCTCATTTCAGCTTTTGCTTCTTTCTTTGCTGTCTTCATTTAGATGTGTATCAGCCAAAAATTTAGTCTCTCTCTTTCCCTGAGTTCAGTTCTCCCAATTCAATGCATTATTTCATCTTGACAAGGAAGAACATGGTGAAAGTTCTGGCACATCTCTTGTCAAAAGATTTTGTTTCTGTGGGCCTGATCATCTGAAAAAAGTAATTGGATTGGGCTTGTAACTTGACTTTGTCAAATTACATTGCTAATTCTCTAGTATTTCTAGCTATACAGCAGTCTGTGCTGGTTTATTGCTATTGCCAGAGATTTTTAGAGACCAAATTCCATCAGATGTTTTGACTTTTGAGGTCTGACAAGATGTAAACATCTGTCTAGCAGCTTGTATTATTCATGCTACATTTGTCTGGCATACAGCCTGGCAGAATTCAATAGTCTGCAGTTGGATCTGGTATTATTTCTCAGTATGATTATTAAAGAGAACACTCAAAAAATATTAAGCTAAACACATACTTCAGGATACCTTTAAACTGCAGTGAAGTTTCCTTTTTGGCAGGTGTGTGCTTGTGAGTTTTAGTTTGTGTTTTTCTCATATGGCTTAAGTCTTCCAGTATCTAAAACTTTGAATGTTTGTATCTGCATCAGTTCTAACTGAAGTGTGAAAGAGATTTGAGTTTAAGGGCTGCTTGCCTTGTATTTTGTGCATTATGACCGTATTCTCTTACAAAAACAAGAACTGTGCATCACAAATAGAGACATATATCACATATAAACATACTGAAAATTTAGTTTGAACAGCACGTAAAGGAATGTGTGCAAATTGCTTTGCTTTTTGTATGCTAGTATTCTTGTGCCTCTGCTTCATTTAAATGGCCTTTGTAGATAAGTGCTAGAATTCAGGAACTCAAAAGTAGTTGGAAATAGGAACTATCCTTGTGTTACAAGTAAGATTAATGCAAAGGTGTGCACTCTTCTTCTCTATCTACTTAATGTACCATGAGTGGCTGCCCTGGAAAAAACCTGCTTCAGTCTTGCCTACCTGCACCTTCACAGGTGTAAATTAAAATATATGGAAAGTTGATCTAAAAGCTTTGATTTACCTCGAAGCTTAAAATTGATCTTCAAAGTGAGATTGTTAATGAGGCAGCTGATATCCAGTCTTGTGGGTGTTTTGTTTTTCATTCATATTGAAGAATTTTACATACAGGTAGGTGTGTTTGATATTAGCAGGTTAGTTAAATCACTTCAAGATACGTTTCAGTGTATCAAGTGACTTTCTTGGGCCTGTTGGATTCCATGGATTGTAATGCTGTTTGAAGTTGCCTTGTTTCAACTTGGCACGTGCTACTAAAGGTATGTTTTTCTTGCCTTTGGTAATTTGACATCTGTCATGCTGGTTGGTGCTGTTTTATGTTTTCCATCTCTTTCATTTTACAGGTATCTGAGAGGACTTTTAAAACAATGCTGGGACACTGACGAGTTGCAGGATAAACCAGTTTGAGGGTGCCTGGTGGGCAGAGAGGGTCTGAGGTCAGGGAGGGAAGAGCAGTGGATGTTCAGCCAGCTGCAAAGGGACCCTGAGCAGACCTGGAAGCAAAACTCAACCTGAGTCTGCATAACAAGAGTCAGTTATAGGCTACCAAAACCAGTGTAGCTATTTCAGTGTTAACCCTTTTGAGAAGCAGGATATATCAGCCTAGAAGTGCTGCAAAAAAGTGTCTGTATTTTTTCAGGCCCTGTTAAACTCTGTCAACATGCAGAATTGTCAATATGGTTTAACACTTTTGCTTACAAAATAAAATCTGATTAATATCTGTGGCAGTCTGCCTCAGGTAGCTCTTGTATTGCAATATTCAGTGACTGCTCTTCATGTTTAATAAAGCTGCTTAAAATAGCACCTTTGCTGCAGATCTGTGTTCCTGGGCAGACTCTACATCCATGTTGCTCCAGGTATTGTGTGAGTACACCTTCAGGTAGTCCTTACTCTGGGTGTTCTGTTGTCATCTTAGCCAGGATATAAATGGTATGTATTGAAGTGGTTTTCCAAGGTGACAAGCTGCACAAAGTGTTGCAGTGCTGGAATTAGCATTTGTTATCTCCCAAGTAGGTGTTCTTAGACTTTCTGAGCCAGTATCTCACTCACTGCAAATGAAGGACAGTGTCACCCCAGGGATAAATCTTTTGTGCCACAGTAAAATTTATGGGCAGTTCTGACAAGTGGCTTTTTATTTATTTATTGTCATGAAAAAAAGAAGAAAAAGGGAGCCAAGGGGAGGGGAAAGACTTGACAATCTATAGCAGTAGACCTAAAATCTGTATAGTATTTTGGAAATAAATTCCTATGCTTCTGTCATAGGGGCTGAGGAGCTCTGATGATGATCCGTGCATCATTTAAGAGTGATGATAAAGTTGGGCACAATTGGAAAGGGGTTTTGTTTTCCAGTTCTTTTGTTTTTCCAACTCCTCTTTAACTTCAGATGCTTTTACTCAAATAACAAAATCTTTGTTTGAGCTTCCTGTCAGTTAAGACAAGACTTTGGAATAAGCACTTATTCCTCCCATGGAGTCTTTGAAGTAAAATAATAGAGTCCGGGCTTTTTTTTGTGGATTTTCAAATATGAAATAACCAGGAAGAAAATTATTCAAATGAACCATTCAGTCTTCCATTATACTTTCATGAAGATGATGCAAAACACAGGACCAATTCAGAATTGTTGACAGATAATTTTGAAGTTTGATGCATATTACACATCTGTTGCATTTTGAGAAGCGGGACTTGGAAACACTGGTTACAAGTGCTTGGAGTACAAAACGTGTATAATGGCAGCATGATGTTTTTCTATATTCCCATCTTTCTCCAGACAAGTAGTGAATGTTAGTCCAGGTCTTTCAGTAAGTGTGGCAGCAGAACTCTGCTGCTGATCTGTGCCCATTTGTCTGGATCAGTGCAAATGGGATGAACATTTTATGTATTCAAACACAAGAAAAGCAGTTTGGTTATTAATGATTAAATTTTTGTATTTAGAGGATTAAAAGGGCTGCTCTGCAGGTAAAACATGAGCATTGCCTTTTCTTCGGGTGAATGCATGCATTGCAGTATTAAGAAATGTTGTCTTTTTATTTTGGCCATTTTTTTTTTATTGGGGTCAAAATGAAATTTATCTCCGGGTCATGGGCAGCCTTTGCACTGCTTTGATTTCCTACAGGAGAATTTTTCAGGGCAATAGGTAAAAAATAATTGTTATAAAAAGTTACATTGTCATCCATCTGTTGGTATTGTGCATAGTGTGATGCACAAGAAGAGTTTTTGCCCTACAGCCTAGTATTTTTTTGAGCTTAAAGTGCTTTGCTAAGACACTGTAGTGTTGTTAGGATGGGGGTAAAACTGCCAGGCGATTGTCTATCCAAACAGAAAATCTGAACGCAAGACTAACTCCTGTGAAGGAGAAAAATAAAAGGATGAGGGAGGAAGAAGCAAATAAGCTTCTTTAGTACTTCATCCAAGGAGTGGGCAGGTGTGTCAAAATGGGAGTGGCTGGCCTTTTTTTTTTCATATCTGAATGTAAATCTCCTCACTGTCATTTGAATTAGAAATCTTCAGGTGTGTGGAGAGGAGGAAGAGCACACAGCTAATTTTTCTGTATTCAATCTCAGTTGTGCTGTGTTGCTTTTACTGGGACAGAAGATCAGGTCCTGTTTTTTCTGCAGACTTGAGATGAACTGATTGATTGTTGTTCCTTACTCCATGATGACTTGGTCGTTCTGTGGGCACCTCTGCATGGAGCACTTAAATCTTGGTAACAAAATACTGATTTTGTAGCTCCTAAGAGCTACCTGCAGTCTTAACAGTAGAGCTGAGCTTTCAGTGTCTCAAGCACACAGTTTGGGAAATAATGAGGTTAAATCATAAATTGCTCTCAGAATTTCTTTCTGATAATTTATTAGTCTCGAAGCAAAGATGCAAAAGCATCCTCTTGATAATGGGATGTGGATTTGAAAATGGAGGCTGAGGTTTTGGTTGGTGGTTGGTTTTCCCAGTGTAGCACATGTTCCTGTGGTGGGAGATCCCCTTTCAGGCTAATTCAGTCAGGCTTTTGATGTGATAAATTGCTAGTTGGCACATAGCAGCAATTCTGCAGTAACCACAGCAAGAGACTTGTTGAAGCTTTTATTATTTTTTTTAACCTGTCATCAGTTGGATAGCAAAGGTATCTGAAGATCTGTTCCCAGTGCATTTTACTTAGTTCTTTGCCATGAGATAAAGGAAGGTGGTGTGGGAGAAGAATTCAAAATCAGTAGGGGCTAAGCTAGTTTTCCTGTAAAATAGCAAAGTGCTTCTTGTCTTGTGGACCTTGCCTGTAACTTGCTGGGAGGCAGCAGAGCAGTTGCTGTGCTTCTGCTGCTTTATTCTGTACCTCACAGCTGCCTCAAAATGCAGGTTCAGCCATTGCCATGTTGTTGATCACCTCAAAGGCAGCTTCCAAGAAGACCTCCTGTCTTGGTGAAGGATCAGGGTGGTGCTGTAAGCAAGCTCTGTGCAAACTCACCAGATTTGCGTGGTGAACGTGGACCCGACCAGAGTCCAGACAGTTGACTCAATTGCATTGCAACCCAATCCATAGGTGCCCTGAACCACTTGCAGCATTTCTTTATATCAGAAGGCAATTTGTGTGAAGGCTGTGGTATCAAAATGGGTGTCTTGAGTTGGGATGTCTTCTTCAACTCCTTATGGCTGTTCCTGTCCTGGCTGGACAGAAACCATGTTTCTCATGATGCAAGAGACACAAAGTGAAATTGCAAACTCCAGCAGACTTGTGTTGAATGGACTGTCCAGAACAATGGAGCTCTGTCTGATAATTAACAAAAGCATTAAAATAAGTCATTACCAGAAGCACCAGTTACATTTGCATTGTCTAACAGGTTTTTTTGCTCTCCATAATGAAGTCTGCCTCCCAGAAGGATGCTCCTTCATGTGTTTTTGGAGGTGTCAGCACTGTCGATTGTTTATGTTTGCTTGTTGTGTGTGTCCATGCAAACTGGCATTCCTGCTGCCAGGTGATTTACTTGGTGATACGATTCATCTCATGTTTGCATACCTGCTGCTTCCAGGGAAGCAGTACATGCTCATGGTAATAACGAGGTCTTACTTAAAAATAGACCAGCTTCCTTAATTTTCTGGTCCTTCTGTTTGCTTGATGATTTGGTGGGTGTTGCCAGCACAAATGTTTGTCCCTGTTGCCGTGCAAGCTGTTCACCCTTTCCCTCCTCCCCTACATGTTAGTTTTCATGAGTGAAGCAGTTCCCTGCTCTTTTACTCCCTGGTTGAGGTAGCAAAACTTGCTACAAGCTCACCTAGAGATGTGAAGAAGAGTCCACACTCGCTCTTGAATTTCAGTAGAAAATTAGCATCTGCCTAGGACAAGAAGTGCTTTGTCCTGTGTGTCTTCCTCTTCCACTCCCAAGCCTGATGAAGTCCAACCTGTAGAACTGCTTCTGAAAATTTAAAATAATATAATTACCTTGCTTCTTCACGTCAGGGCTCAGCCTCTTCTCTTTGTGCTTTCTACAAGTGTTTTTTTCGACAAATTAATCTGTGACCCGCTCTCCATTCAGGTTGTCTTTTGGACAGGGTGGAGAAGGAAAAGAAGATGGGCTGTTTCCAAAGGAGCCCTGGGTTGTGACCTGGCAGTGCTTCCTGTGAAGTGTTTGGCCTCTGTGTACTTATATAAGCTTAAGTCTTTTTACTGGTTTGCAGTTTTTGCTTTTATTGTTGTTTTTACTTGGGCTTCACACATGTGAAAATGAGTACATTTTCTAATCTAATGAAGCCATTGAAAAATTTTGCAACCTCTGCAGCAGCCACCCCATCACAGGCTTTGTGGAAACCACTTCAAAATTAATAGCAGTGGCAATTGTATGTGTGGGAGGGGAGCGGAGCACGTTCAGCTGCAGTGTGTTGGTGTCATGGGGTAGGAGAGGTCTGGGTTTGTACAATCAACCCCTGCAATGGTTATGAAATTCTCCTCTCCTGCAGCATTTATTACTATGTAAAATTGAAATCTGCATGATTTCCTGCTGTGAGTGCCTGTGCTGAGGGACTGGTTTCTATAGTAACTAATATCAAGGAGCTGGTTGAGACTTCACTTCAGAGCTGTATCTGAGTGTATTTTCAGTTCAGTGCAATCCTGTATGAGTATCTGATAGATGGCAAACAAGAGGCTGTGGCTGCCATTGCTGCAGTAGTATTGCATGCACCTTGGCATCTAGGTTGAGGTCTAGCAATTGGCATTTTGCAAAATTTGGGAGTTGGAAGTGAGGTGTGAAGAGGGATCTTTTTTTCTTGGGGGGTTGTATTTTATATTCACTGTTTACATATGCAAGTCCATAGTAAAACCTGTGATTAAACCAAAATACAGTTACTGGATTAAGCCAGTTGCACCAAAAGAGTAGAGTAATGATGCAGTTGAATAATCTGATATTTGACACTGAGATATGACCAAATTATCAGTGTGAGAAGCAGGACTGGAAATTGTAATACAGGAATATGGTGACTGGTATTGCTGATGAATCATCCTCATCTGTGTACCTGTGTGGAAGTAAAAGCCCTCCCTTTCTTGCAAGCTGGACACTGAGTGCTACAATGCCTTAAAATAAGGATTTGTTATATTTACAGAATATGGTGATGAGTTATCATAAATAAAATCCAAAATACATTTACTGAAAGCACATATTGTGTTGTATTATCCCTGATTTCAATGCTTGTTAATTTTCTGGTAGCTTGCAAAAATCACTGGAGTCCTAAAGAGCACATTTCCTTTTGATGCTGTTGTGAATGTGTGTTCATTTTAAATCTAGGTTATCTCTCATGGAGAATAGCAGCTTGATGTGAATGTTAGTCACTTTGGCTCAAAGGTGAAGAGTTCACATGTAGCTCTTCTGTGGCTACTGCTGAGGTGTAGGAGCCTTTGTTATGAATATAGTCAAGGGAATTTTTCCACTTTTCAGCTGAAATTTAGCTTGCTGCTGGGGAAATGAGTGCTGTCACTGCATATGTATCGTGATGCAGAGCCCTCTCCAGACTCTGGTTCAAATGCACCTTAGGCACTCAGCATGGGTAATTGATTTAGACTACCAGATTTTAATCTTTTAGTGTAAAATTCAGACTGGCCTTAGTATACAAACTTCATGTTTCTCAAGTTGAATTTTAACAACGGTTTTAGTTGCACTCTCTGAAGTGGCTGCCTGATTTCAAAGATTCATTATTCTTCTGTTTTCTTGGTTGTTCTTACTAATTTATCATGGCTCCCAAAATTAGGAAAGGGAGGAAAAACTTTGTGTGTGTTCCCAGCTAGGGTGGAAGCACTGAATGCCTGGTGTGCATCTACAGAGGTGGTGAAGAAGGTGGTTGAGGTGTTGCTGTAGGGTAACTATGCACAGTGTGACTGAGTGTAAAGTTCAGACATGAGTATTTTAAAACACAGGTACTTGTTAAAATGAAGCTTTCTTCTTAAGGTTTTTTACTAGAGTTAATGGCTGCTCTTGCAATACAAAGAGCCTCATCCCTTCAGCAGTGCATACAACCACCCATCTGCCCATCATGAATATTGCCAATAGATTTTTGAACCAGAGTGGCAAGAAACTGTACGACTATTCAGTATCATTTCCAAAGCTCCCTGTCTCTAATGTGCTATTTTGACTGTTGCCTAATCTGTTGAAAATGACCTTTCATCCTCTCTAGATCTCAAGGTCACGACCACTGTGGATAAAGCAACAAATGTTTCTGAGTTAATTCTTAACTTCTGTGTTCTTCAAATTAGTTCCAGTTTGGTTATTTTCATGTGTGATTTCTGTCTGAATTTTGTCAAATTTTGAGCCCTCTAGGTCTACCCAGAAGATGAAGGATGTATGAATAGCTTTCTTGCTCACTTGCTTTAAGAGAAAATGTCTTTTTAGATGAAATGCTTTCAGCTTGTTAAAAGCTTCTCATGACCAATATTAAACATTAATGATGCAGCTTTAAGTTGCATGGAAACAAACTGGGGCAAGTCAGTTCATTTTACCTTTGATTCACTGCTTCCAACAGTTACAAAGAGAAAAGGTTGAAAGGACACAAGGCAAATATGAGTCTCTTCCTTGAGCTCTTTTAATGACAAATTTTACCCTGAACAATAGTTTCATTATGTAGATGTGCAGAATTTATAATTTTCAAGTATAATTTATTTTTTTTAAAGCAAGCTGTCTGATAAAAATTTACATAATTGCAATGTTTTCTAGATAAAGTGAGATTAAGTTCTAGTTAAAGGGAGAGTAAAATAAAAGACTTCCAGGAATAGTCCTGGATTGTAGAGGTTTGAACGTCCCCTGGGATGGAGGTGTGAAGAGGTAGTTTGACCACAAGACTTGGGTGTGAGACATTGCCGGGCACATTTGTTTTGTATGATCTATTTACAGCAATGGGAATTTTTTTTTCTTTTTTTAGGATGAAGTCTGGGGTAACTTGTTTTCCAGAGTTTCAGGCATCTATCTAGATTTCCCTGTGTCTGGTTCAGTTAGTTCTGCTTTGCAGAGGACAGTGCTTGTTTTTATTGGAAAGAGGCTTACCTGTGGTTTTTTGTTTTCAACTTCTGTGGGTTTCCATGCTTTTTCCTTTCTGTGGCACTGTGTATTTCCTGCAGCATTTTCAGCATTTTTGCATTAAATTGGATGACTCGAAATATGTAACTTGAAGACTAGCCTAGTTTTACAAGAGGAACAGTAATAGAAACAGTGTGCAATGTTCTTGATGATTTGAACTGGGTTTGGCCTAGCTACAGTTCTGTTGCTGTTTCTTGATTCCTAAAAACCCCAGGTGCTTTCATTATAAAACATTCAGACCTTTCTCAGTGGTTGTATAGGAAGGATTAAGGCAGACAAACTTGTTTCTGACATGTAAAGAAGGTGTCAAACTAGACAATCCTGAAAACCTTGTTTTTAAAGCCCTACTTCCCTAACCATATTATTTCAGGTTTTAATTACATGACATTAAGATTTCTGAAATTAAGTTTATTTGGACAAAGACCTTTCCATGCAGCAGTGACTGCTTTGTTTGTACCAATTTACCTCTTCTTTTGTTATCTGTTAACTTATTTTAGATTTCAATACTGTAGGTAGAGCCATAGCTCTTAGGATATTTTAAAAAGGCCTAAAGGAATTTTGCTTTGTAGGAAGAGTTGTCAAAGCCATCTCACTAGTTTAAGCCATGATTGAAATAATTATAATATTTTTATAAAGCTATTTTTAGACCCAGTTCTGCTGGAGGAATAGTAGGTGTAGAACTGCTTTGGCAGGAACGTGAGGGAACAGCACCCCTAGATGGGATGGATATGTTCTCAGTATAATGTATCAGTGAATTAAATCTGTTCAGGAATGTTTCTGTGTGAGTGCTAACAATGATGGCCTCGTATGACTGAAATATCTGTCAACTACCTTGGTATGACAACTGGACAGATAGATCTTGGATAAAAAGAAAAGCCTATTGGACTACCCTTGTTAATAGCCACCTAGTGCATACTTTGTAATTTTTTTTTAAGTATTAGGGTGAAACCTGATTAGAAGATAAGTTATTCACCCTAGTTACCTGCCCAGGAGGCAGAGATGGCAAGTTCCACCCAGTTGACAAGAGAATTGTGCGTTGATAAGCAGGAACAAGTGAATGAACAGGTGACTGCCTTTTTAGGGTTAGCATATGGAAAGTATCAGGCCAGGAAGCTGCTCAGGCTCCTTGTCTCCCTGCCTTTTAGTTTCTTAGCCAGCTGAATGCCTTTGTGTGCTACAGCAGTCAGTCTGGCTTTAGCCCTCTTCCCTGGTCACCTCCCTCACCTTGTTTTGGCTGAACGTATGGCTGCAGCCCTGTGCTGCTGACCACAAAAGCAAAACGTGGCCTGGATTTGAGTTTCACCTCAGTCTATGAGGGGGGGAAAAACATACCAGAGTTTCAAAGCATTGAGGTACTTCAAAGGTAATTTTCCTTTTAAGGACCAGAAGGACCATTATTAGATCATGTAACCTGATTGCCTCTGGAGGACTGGTTAGGGCTTAGTCTGCTGCAAGCGCTGTGCTGGAGACAGCTGTTTGCTGCAGGCCTCCACCAGAGATGTGTGTGGGACAGTGCCTCTGGAGTCACAGATGCACTGGAAAATGCTCTGGCTGCTGCATGTTTTTTGTATAAAAACGTGTGTTAAAATTTTTCAACTGAACTAGCACCTAAAAGATGTCTTGCTTGAATCTCTTTCCTTGACTTCACTCCTGAAGGAAATACAGACATTGGGCTTGGTGTTGTCTGTCATCTGTTGACTTTGCATAAAATTTTCAGACAGGGGAGGGATCATTTTGCCACATCACAGAGCAGGCAGGAATGTGTGTTGCCATCTGTAACATGTGAGTCTCATGGAAACAGCAATGCCAAGCCATGGCCTGGAATGAAACGCCATGGCAGGAATAAGTAATGTGTTGTGGAGGGAGCTGGTAACTCATTTTGCTGTGGTTAGCTGCAAGAATCTAAATAAAACTGCAGTGAGGAGATCTGCTTTTGTCCCTACAGGGCTCAAGATGCCCTGTTCAGTACAGCGCTCCTGTGGTTTGTGCTAGTGTTGGTAAACATCAGTTTCTCTTCAGAATTTCTCAATTTGTTACTGCTTTTTTTTTTTTTTTTTTTTTTTTTCCTTCTGTTGCTGGACTGAGATTTGAAAAATAACCCACCCCTTCCCACCTCCAGGGCAAACATTCTTGACCAGACTGCTTGAAGACTCCCTGCCTCTTCTTATGGTACAAGCAGAGCTGCGCTGCTGGGAGCAGAGCCAAGAGCAGGGGCTTGCATCCTGACTTCCTCTGGACTTAATTCATTAATGAAATAGATGGTGGTAGTAGGTCGCTTAACATTTGCTTGTTTTGCAGCTTTTGTCTGTGCTGGGAGGAGAAGAGACAAAAAGCACAGCTGCAGCAGGGGTTGGGGAAGTTGCAGGTGTGAGGTTAGCTGGAGGATGCCAAACTCCCATCTGTGTTGATACTCTAATTTTTTTCGCAGTCCACTTGCCTAGAAATAGAATCATAGAATATAAAATAACAGTGAGCAATTGAAGATAGGCTTCCTGCAGTTTCTGCTGCCTTGCTTTTGGCCAGAAGTTTGTGAAAGTTAAAAGTTGAAATTGCATCATGCTTAAGGGATGAATGCAGATGGTGCCCTGCCAGTGTGTTCAGTCTTTCAAGTACTTTTCCTGTTTTGCTTTAAGCTTGTTTATCCTCTGCTGTTTAAATGTGGAGAAACAGAAGAAAATTTGCAGGTGTTATGTGCATAAAACTGTATGAAGAGAAGAAAAGTAGCAGCTTATTGCTTTTTTTATTTATGTGGTTAATACCCATTTTTGTGCCTGTGTTCTGACATTTTAATACTAAATAAGTAGAGCAAGCAACTGCATGTACTTTTTAAAAATAAGTGTGATGTTTGTCATTACTAAGTATGTGAGGTCCTGTATGTATCTTAAATTCCTAGCTCTTGTATGCTGCTAAATTTTTCTTTCTGGTATGCAGCATGTCTGCTTGTTTACAAAATACCTTGGAGCTGCACGGATTCCCTTGTACTGTGTGCAGAGTGGTTTATAACACTGTTAGGCATGCTTTGCTCTGACTAGAGGGATGTACTTGGAGCCGTGCTTTGGATTGCACAAATATTAGTTTCCAGGAATGGTCATGAGGATCAGCAGAAGGAGCTTTGAAGAGTGTGTGGATGCAGCACGATCTCTGGCTGAAGAGAAGCCCTTTGCTGGTGGCTGGGGTAATTCAGGCTGCTCTGAAATGCAGAGCCTGAGCTGCTATTTTCCCAAACAGCTTCTTGAAATAACAGAGAGGGGGAATGAGAGCATGCTGTCTTTCCTCTTTATTTGCACTACAAGAAGAAGCTATTTTTCTTTTATAGTTGGAGACATTTACATAGGGCAAGTTACGTTCACTGCTGTCTACTTTTGAGATGCTTACTTTTGGAAATGGAGGCTGTAAGCTGCTGTAAAACCAGAAATACTGCACAAAGCAGTATTTGTCTTTCTCATTTAGAGAAAAAAAAGTGCTGATAATGTTCAGTAATTTTTTTACTTTAATAGAAGAGAAATGAGATGCTGGTCTATTCAGCTCGCAAAAAAGTAAATGTCAACTATCTGGAAAAGGACTGGACACTTAACAATGTAAACAAGCTAATATCTCAGGATCTGATCTGTTCATGGAGTTGATTGAGTGGTCCTCTCATAATGGCGAAATTTACATATTTATGGAGTAGTCTTACAGCTTGGGTATTTTTTTAAGTTGAATTAAATCTAATTATAACAACTGCTGCTAGATGATTTTTTTCTTTTCGTAGATAGTGAGTGATTCTGTTTTTAAGAAGACTTGGAAGAATTAACAGATCATTTGGCAACAGATGTCCAGCAGCTTGTAACGTGCAATTTTGATTTGTGCTCCAGACCACTTTATATGCATGTGTCCAGTATATCTAGAGGAAACAGCCTTACACCTTGCAGATTTGTTAGTGCTTCTATGCAGCTGCCACACTGGCAAGGAATATTTTTATTACATGACATGTAAAATACTACTGTAAGACTACTGTCTTGTGCTCCACAATTGGTCTCAGATAGCTATTTACTTTAGAGTCTGTCCTTTAGTGGTAAGCATCATATTTCTGATGTTAAAGCAGTGATAACTTAAACTGCTAGATCTCTGGTTTGTCTCCAGTTCCTGTGACCTGTACAACAGGCTGTAACCTTCATGTGTCATACATTGTACATTTCTAACAGGTCATAAAAACCCAGGTGGTATGAACTGTCATCACCTGCTGTAAAGGGATTGGAAACAAATTATTCTAAGGATTTGTCAGAAGGATGTATACCTCCTGTGAGTTAGCCAATGCAGATGACTAGTGTAGTGCTTTAATAGAGCTGCTGGATTAATTACTGTGATTGGTAGGAAAAAATTGTGCCCCAAACAGTATCCAAAACACAGGATCCCAGCATACCAGCTACCCATTTGGACCACTGTCCAAGGTTTGTGGAGCCAAGTAGGAAGTCTTGTTGCCTTCAGAATATTCTTCCCCTCAGAATTTGCTTTTTCAGGAATGCAGGATCTTTTCCACAGTATTATGGTTAGAGGAGCTTTTCTTACCTGCTGATTGATAGAACATGGAATTGCACAGACCTACAGAAGTTTGTCTCAGGATTGAGGTTCAGTGCTTTATTTTAAATGGGATATTCTGCAGGAAGAGTTAGTGCTAGATCCATGCATCTCCTGTGCTTTGAGCTTTGTCAAGATACTGACCTGGCCAATTGCTAAATATTCTGAAAACAAGGTGAGATGAAAGTGTGTTGAGAGCTGGATGAGGAGCATGGAAGCTGCAGGTCAGTAATGTGAAAGTTAAGAGTGGTTTTAATGAACTTTCTGATTACAGGACTTTTGAGACAATGCCCCCATGCCTGGCACTGTGTGTGTGGCTTGGCTTGCCTTGGAACACAAATATCAGCAGGAGAGATTTTGTTCATGGTATCATCAGTATAACAGCTTGGGAATCCCCAGCTCTTCTAATTCCTGAGATATTTATACTTCAGAAGTAACTGAAAATGTGGGGATTTAATCCAGGAGCATGGTTTCTTTTAACACATAAGTCTTACTTTCCTTTTCTAAAGCAGTAGTGTTTTATTTCAGATAATGTAATGCAAAGCAAAGGTCTTGCAGTTTTTGAGTAGATCTCACTGTTATGGGCATCACTAATAGTTCACACATTTCATTTAAATTTAAAAAGACAAGGGCTTGTTTATAGACCTCCAGAGCAGGTTTGTGGCACTGACACTGACTGAGGCCCCTTGTTTGCTGTAAGAGGGGATTGGATGTTTAGTTCTTAATTCCTATGAATAGGGTTTTTCTTAGCTAACCTCATTTGAATGGAAGTGTGAGAGTGGGGGAAGAAAAAGAAATGAGAGGGAGTGTTCACATTTGTGGAGGCAGTTTTTTAAAAAAAAAAACACTAGTGTTATGCTGTAAATCATACTGTAATACACAAAGCAATAAAGTATACAGTGGATTTTTGTAGCTGCTGGAGTAAACATAGCTGTTAACCTTTTGGATGATGAATAATAAGTTGCATCCTAAATTTAGCACTTTGTAATTAAGGAACCTCCCTTGGTAATTTGTACCACTGACAGGAATACAAGCACTGCATTGAGAATGTATCCCTTAAAATTTTGACAGTTCAGTTTGTGACTAGATGATGCTGTGTGATATACTGTAGAAGACTTGAGTGAATCAGGTCACCTTCTGGGGCAGCATCCTGATATTCAATTGACAGCAAGTCAATTTTCTGGACTAACTAGGATCCTCAATGAGGGGTTGCTTGGGTTTTGTTTTAATTTTTCTCTCTGGCTTCTGAAGACAAGATGCATTATTTAAAAGTGTCAACGCCTGCTTTAAAAATATAATTAAAAAAAAACCAAAACAAACAAAACAAACCAACAGCAAAATCAATCTCTTGCAGCTAGCATACATGGCAAAAGAGAGGCTTTCTGCTAATTCAGACAGGAATTGTTCCTGCTGTTTACATCAGCTGAGAACATGGACAGTATAACTATTTTTCCAGCTATAGATTTTATTGTTGATGGCTTCAGAATCTATTCGCACATGACGGTCAGGCAAAATAGAATGTGTTTATGTAAATAAAGATTCTGCTTCAGTGGTAATAGAGCAATCCTATCAGTTCCATGTTTTGTACTGCTGCAATTTTAGGTGCAAAAGTGATTTTTTTTTTTTTTTTGTCTTTATGCACCTTCTACACATTGTCTGCCAAGTGTATGAATTAGTACAGCACATCTGTGCTTCTTAAGACCAAGTATGAAGTCATGGTCCCCTAAATAGCATGTCAGATGGAAATGCTGAAGACAGCCTTCTTTTCATCTCCTGTGGGTCCTCTTGTATGGGGCTCTGGAATCTTGGCTTTGATTCTTCATGCAGAGTCTTCACAGTATCCACATCTGGGCTATGAATGTCGCTGAGAACAGATCTGCTTTAGTTCTTCATGGCTAATAATAACTTTGAAAAAACCAAATGCTTCTATCAGAAGAATGTTTGTGTGGTCTCTAACACAGGCTGAGTTAAGACAAAAAGGAGAATCCTGTAGTATCCAAATAGCCTTGAACAGGCATTGGATGCCAGAGTTTTTCAAACAATTTTCTCAAAATTGACAAAATTTATTTTTTAACTTATTGCTAAATTTCTGTCACAGTTAAAATTCCTATCTCGTTTTTCTTTTCTGACATCTGCATATTCTGCCAGATAATCTGCATTATATTCAACACAATCCCTATTTAAAAAGGCATTTTGCAGAGCTTATTGTTTCCATTGTTTCCTTTTTGTAATAACATATTAGATCCTTTTCACTAACATACATTTTTAATCACATTTTCTTGGCAGTGGGATGTTATCTATTTAAATAGTACTGCTCAGTGTTTTTTAATAACTGGTAAAAGATAAATCTGTATTTAATGGCTAATTATTTGGGTACACCTGCATCTTGTAAAAATAGCAGCAATACCTCAAAAAAGACTACTTCAGGCAGAGGAAAACCTCATCATTTAAATATTTAGGTAAACATATCAAACACACAAGGGGTGAGAGGAAGAGAAAACTGGATGGTCAGACATTTTTATTTTAAAGTGTCATGAGGTTTGTGCTTAATTGTGAAATAGTGACTAAAAATGAGAGGAGGAAAAGAGATTGGCAGCATTTCCTCATTCTTCTAAGAGGAAGCAGCATTGGACAGCAGACCTGGGAACATGTGCCAAGAGATGACATGAGTGTCTCAAATGTTGCTGTGGTCTTTACAGTGTCTGAGAGGGTAGAGTGAGGCAGGAGGGAGGACTTCAGGATATTCCGCATTTGAACAGGATCAGAAACAAAGTTCAAATTAATTTTCTGACGAAAGGTGGAAGAATTTGAGGATGCAGTAAGTGCACTGCGGGTGACAGCACTGAGCATGAACTTGCTCCTGGGTGCCCAAAGGAATTAAAAAACTATAGTTGGCTAGGAATATTTTACACTGTTTTTTCCATTGGAATAGAGGGAGTAGGTAGTGATTTAAACTGATTGCGGTGTTTTAGATAATTCTGTCCAATCTGCACCAAAAATGGCAAGTTCAGCAGCAAATTTGTAACTTCAAATTCACTGGTAGTTCTTGTGGTTATAAAGCAAGTCTGCCTCAGGTGGTTCACATGTGTGTTTTAAAAAAATTAGTAAGTAGCAGTAGAGGTTTGAAATTCAAGAATAAACTTGTCTTTTCCTGGATTAAGCACCAGCTATTGCCAGTGGATGTGGTGTGGTGTGTGTGAGATGTGGCCTTAACAAGTCAACCTTCAGACAGCATTCCTTGGAGCCTCACCCTTGTTTGCTGGTGCCATTTTTAGAGATAAATGACAGTCTGTGAAGAAGCATGGACACTGAATCTGACATCCTGTATCTTTAGTCTTGGTGGAAATACTGTAATTTAGTGTATGTGAAAGGAAAATGTAAATCTGCTATTGTATAAATTAAGACTACACAAATTGTTTTGAATTCCTACTTCCTATGCCCACCCAACAGTGAATGTTCAAAGTTATCTCTATCTGCTGCAGAGATGGAAAGGGAGATTGAGAAGTTTCATATTACTTTGTGTGGAAGAAGTAAGAGTTAGAGATGTGAAAATTTACTAAGAACAGTTTTTTTTAAGAATTAAAAAGTTTGTTTATTTTGCCTTAGTTTTTTAATTGCAGTAGTGTATTAAACTTCATATTTGCTGTGAAGTAACAGGTAACAGATAAATTTAGGCTACATTTTTTGCAGAGACTTGTCTTTTCACACCCAAGTAGGTATAAAAGGTGTCTGCTTTCAGCTTTGGATACCTGTTGAACAACCAAAAAAGGATTTCTGGAGTCTCAGATGCATTTGAATGGGAGCCCAGGGTTCACACTGGTCAGTCAAGACAGTGTATTTCTTATCAAATTGGATGACAAAGAAACAAAATAAGGGGGTTTACTTTGGAGGCTTCCCAGGTGTGTAAAAGGAACGTTCAATCCTTTTGGTTTTATATAAACTCAAGTTAATTTTTAAGTTTGCATAGAACTTGGACTCTTCTGCACCTCCCCCTCAATATTTTGTTGCATCTGAAATGCTTAATGTTTCGTCTGAATAAAGGGAAACCTTGGATTTAGAGGCAGATGATTTTCAGTAGCTGCTCTTTATATGCATTTTTTCAGAAAAATAATGCTGAAGTAGCACAGTGGCACTTTTAGTATTAAGCAGGAGGGGGGATTAGGGTTTTGCTATCATTTTCCATTTTCACATGTTGCTGGCAGGAACGTTTTGACTACATCTGCCAAGAAGCATATTAGTTTGTTACTCCAATTGTGAGACTTGATTTTCCTTTTAAAATACTGCATCGTAATAAAGTCTTGGTTCACAGTCAAGAAACTTTCTTCCAAAGACTTTTGCGTCTCTTTCCCACAGAAACAGAATGGGAATTGAGTAGATATTAAATCAAGCAGCATCTGAATACATAATTAGTCACCCAAGCCTCAAATAGAAAGCCAGTTGGAAGAATGCAGTTTCTCAGTCAATTCTCAAGCCAAACAAGTGTGTAATAACAGCATTAATTCTGGAATTTGGAACTGTTTTTTCATTACCATAAAAAGGTACACTTGATAACCATTAATACAGTTGTAAATATTCCAGTAGTAGTTTACAAAAACCCACAAAAACTAACACCAAACCAAAACAAAAAACCCACCAACACTAAAAAAACCCCAGACACATTTATTTTCCTGCTCAGCTAGTTAATTTATGAAAGGAAAAGAACTTCTTTCAGAAACTGGTAGTTTGGAAAAGTGGGGAGGGTTTCAAATAGGTCTCCTGTTCTATGGATTAATATTCCTATAGTTCTAAGGCAGCATGTTATTTTCTTGTGACTGTTTTCAAGAGGAAAATGAACTCCTGGGAAGGAAGCTATGGAGGAATAGCTTAACAATGGAACACACAGAATACATTAATCTAAATGTGAATGCTTTAATGGCATGAAATGTGTTCTGGGAGATATCCCTTGGATAGGGGTAACCTGGGCTTGCTAGCAAAAAGCTGCATCCTGTTGATGTCAACCAACTGTAAGGAAATACTGCTGGCTTCTACTTAAAATAGGATTAAAATAGGCTGCATGAAGGCATAGCGGCCTTGAGTTGCTGAGACTGATCACTTTATGAAGAGTCCAGAGAGAATTTTTGCCTATCTGAAAGAAGTTTAGCTTTGGTTTCACCCAAAATGCATGAGTATACAATTGCCACATAGCTGGTACCAGCTGCCTGCAGTCTGACGTGTCACCTCCAGGGAAGTTGTTACCTGGTTAAATTGTTCCCAGCAGTGATATTATAAAAAATATAAACTTATAATATTTTAGCAAGAGTAAAGCTTTGGTACCAAACCATCTTGTTTGCTTCCCATAGACTAGCAGAACTTGATTCATATGGTTTAATGTATCCCTCTTCTCTTTCCTGTGTTGCCTAACTCAATTTCTGGAGGTAACTGTCAGTTCTGTAAGTGAGCATGTGCTTAGAGCAGTGAATTCCATGACCTTTAATTAACTTTCAAAATATATTAAAAAGGAGTTACACTTGATTAAGGACATGGCTTTAGGAAAACCAAATACATGTGGAGTGCCTGATTATACAGATTTGGTGCCACTGCTTTACTGAAAATACAGTTTTGACAAAATAATTTATTCTAGGTACCCATAACTTCAGTGGGACAGGGAAAAATGCATATGAAGATGGGTAGTTCATGTGTGATCAGGTTCTTGTTGGGTGTGTTTAGAGAGAACACCAGAATAAATAGCAGCAGTGTTTACTGCAGGTCTTTGTGTTCTGTTTGATGTGCTAACACAGCAAGTAGTGACTTACTAGTGACAGGGGGGTGAGTACTGATGTCATTTGGTGATTTCCACAGAACCATCCTTGTTCTTTTCCAACTTCTGCATTTGTTGCATGAGAATCTTACCTTATGCAATAGCAGATGATTTTTTAAATTTATTTATTGCATCCAGACATTAATTCAGGGACTGATAGTTCTGGGTAGGCACACTGATGATGTAGATTGTCTTGACTAGGTTCAGCAAATGGAAATGTTTCTCTACACCAATTACTTTAAATTTCCTTTAGAGTACCTGAAAAATATGAGCTTGCTAACTTTCTTTGTGGGGAATCACCACTGTGGCTTCAATGGTCTTCCACACTGTGATTGGGACTTTTTATAAGATGCAATGTTCCAAATATAACCCCACAAGATAAATGGCATCTCTTCACAGAGGTGGCATCATTTGAGTAAATGGAAAAATCATAGCCAAATCCTTTCCACTGCACTTGCCATTTTCTTGTGGCCTCTTTTATGGGAACATCACGGTACTGTTTACCCTCACTTTGTTTTTTAACAGGAGCTTTGGCCCCTGTGCCACAGTTCACCTTGAGATGGGATGACGTGTGGAGAACTGCCTTCCCTCTTGGTAATTCAGGGTGGTTCTTGGCATAGTGTTTTGTCCTTAGGATTTTCATTGTGACTGAACTTAAGCGTGGAAGGGAATAGCAGGATGGAGTTGGTTTACTTCAGTGTATGGTGTCCCTTCTTACTGCAAGCCCCAAGCTCTGCTTCCCTATGATTTTTCTGTGGTCTGTGTTTCTCAGTGGTGGTGAGGACAGTACTGGCTTGGTCAAAGCAATATCTGCATAAGTTCCAAAATGAGCTGTAAAATCTCTCTGTAAACATATTGGCCCTCTGCTTTGGTCTAGCCCTGATTCTCTTGCCAATCACTATAACCATCATCGGTCAAAGGAAACGAGGGGCCCAGGCTTCTACCAGAAATAGCAGCTTTTGTTAATGGATGGCAGTTTGTTTTGTCCCTGCTGCTTTCTCTTCACTGTTCTGGGAGGTAGCTGGTTATGTTCATTGATTTGGGATTGCTGGGAGGCTGCACTTTTAAAATGTTTGCATCAGATCTGATTCTGGGAGAAGTGTAGCGTTCACTTCTGGTCTCTGCTTCAGAAAGCTGGTACGTGGCTATCTGATAAGGGTTTGTATCAGAGGAGGGCATTCATGTCCTTGCTGTCAGTGAGGAAAAGAGAGACACTGGTAGTTTAAATAATTCACCCCTTTCAGGTGTGGTGTGTGTCTTCATTAAATCTTGCATGACTGTTGCGTGATGAGAGGAATGCATTCCTGGCATTAGGTTCAGAATGCAAACTATTTGGGTTGTTAAGTGACCATGGCTGGATGTGGGTGCTGTGACAGCAGCTCTTTCTGCACAGTCGCATGGGAGGGGTGATGCTGGGGAAGGGCTGCTTTGGGTACTTCAACAAACCACAGCAAATAAGATGTCCTTGCAGCAGGGCAGAAGGACTTGAGGCAGATGTAAGTTCACAATTTAAAAACCACTTCAGGCTCTGGTATGCCCATGTAACACCCCATACATTGCTGTATTGTGTACTCAGCAGGTCAGTCTGTCTCACCCCTGTATGAAAGAGTTCTCCCAAAATGTTCCTTTTCCTCTGTTCAGGGCTGACAGGAAGGGCAGGCTGAAGCTGTATTTTATGTTCTGTCCTGAGGCTGCTGTTTGTGGTTGCTCTCAATTCCTCTCAAAGAGTTTGTTTCAAAAAAGAGTCACTGACATTGTGTTCCTCAGTCGGGAGATTGTTTTTACAGAAACTGGAGTGTTGTGGATGGTGATTACAGGCTGACGAAGATCATGACCACCCCCCTGAGAAAAGAGGAAGGTGCCAAGCAAACCTACAACTTCAGCTTCTGTGGGGAATTGGCAGCTGTGCCTGCAAGGCTTGGTTGTGTGCTGTGAGCATGCACTGGAGCAGCACAGTGCTCTGGGGGTTGGAGCTGCTTCCATCTGTGCAATGATAGCAGGAGAAATTGTCTCTTGCATTGGAAGATGACTGTCACTGTGCACCAAAAAGAGCTTGAATCTGTTGGTTTGAAACAGTACGGACACGTGCAGTATGGCATTAGGGTCTTCACATGACAAATAGGGTAGAGTGATAGCTTTTAAGCACACCCTGAGTATTTCAGTGCACTTTCTAATGGGGTTTCGCTTCCCTTGGAGTTTTTTCCTGCCTGTTTCTTCAAAACAACATCTTGAAAACTTTTTCTGATCCTTGAGAATGACACAGCTTTTTTTCTTCTCATTTGCCCCCCCCTCTTCCCCAAAGTGTGGGAGCTGTGATGCTGCAGGCAGAGGCAAGGTTATTGCCTTTGGGGCCAGGCAGGAGTTTTGGGTGGTGACAGAGTTTAACCCTTTGGAGACCACCCAGCATGTGGCCAAGCAGCTGTTGCCTATTTATGTCCTGCAGCAGCTGTCCTCAGCCTTTGCTGCCACAGCCCTTCCACAACAGCAGTTGCTGGGGAAGCTGGGGGAGGAGTTTTCATCTTGCATGCAGCCAAACACTCCTGTTCCTCCAAAATGCCAACCTGTGGGTCACCGGCAGGCTGAGAGGCTTTGTTGCAGTTTATTAAAGAGCACTGAAGTCTGATGTTCTTGAGAAACGCATAGGCATTTCTTTGAGTTTAAAACAGGAAAATACAGACACTTTTTCTACTATAACCAGCTTTTCTGTGACTGGTGAAGGGGTTTCATTTGCAGGTGAGCATTCACATAAGCAGCAAAATTGGTTTTCATGCTGTGTTTAATATCCATTGGTCAGCTTCTCCCCATCTTAAGATGTTTCCCACATTCTTTAATCCCATCAACCCTCTCTGACCAGGGAATTGACAATTTATTTTCTTTTACTTTTATCCACCTGTGGACTGGTATCAGAAGCTCCTGGTATTCCCTAGCTCAGTATCAAGGTTGTAAGGCTTGGTTTCCATGTCTACAAGGAAGATCTTTCTAAGGTAAGGACTGAGCAAGTATTTTCTTCAGCTGAGTCTTCTGACAAGCTGGTGAGAGGAAGCCTGGTTTCAGTAAATCACGGGAGGATGACCCACTGTGGCAGAGCTTTGATGTGGTGGTGTGCTGGCACAAGGAAGCTATTGAATGCCGGATTATGCCGCTGCTGATAGGGATCAGTGAGCTGCCTCCTGTTACCCTGATTTGGTCATGGGACAAAACCCAGCAGCAGAGATCTGTGTTTCTCCACTGCCATGTTAAAATGAGAGAGTTTAATCTTAAAGTTGATTCACAAATCCCTTTGAGCAGGAAAAGCAGGGGTGCGACACAACATGAGCAGTGAGTTGTGCTCCAGCAGGGCTGTAGTCCTGTGACTGTTTCAAGTTTGGGATATTTTTAGCGTTCCTCCTTGGGTTGTTTGCCTCGTCCTCTCTGTGCTTGGTTAGCACTGTGAAGGTCACACAAAGATATTAGACAGTTGTAAAGAGTGCTGAGAGGGCCAGCTGGTAGGGATGGCACTCAACCAGCAACGCTCCTGCTTTTGAGATAGGGGGGTCGGGGAAGGGCTGAGAAGTGCTGGCACGCTGCTTTCAAGATATCAAACCCAGCTTTCTTCACACCTCTAAGCTAGGGAATAGGTATGTGCCAGGAAACAAATCCAGGAATCAGAAAAGTGACAAGGTGGTCAGTTTGAAAGGATTAGGAAATAATGTACAATCTGCAGCCCAAGAGCTGGGCTCCCTTATGCTGCATACTTTCCATTCAGCAGGGAGTAGCAGTACCCTCTCTGGGGACTGGGAGAAGATCTGCTATCACTGAATATATCATCCAAATGAAATGGCAGGAGGCTCCACTTACTGCAGTAATGGTTGGACTCCCCTGTAATTGGGTTCCCCCGAGCATTTGTTTTTCTGCTTCTTAGCTTTCATCTCACATTGTGAGTGTTGAAATTGCTGTTGGTGGAGGGTGAAATTAATCCGTCCCAAGGACTGCTGCTGTTCTTACACAATGCTGCTGTTCAGATGACTCTGGGAACTAAATCGTGTGACAACATCTCATGAAAAAACCTAAAACTTCCTGCAGGAACCAGGACTGAAGGAAAAGTATGTAACTGAAGCCACTGAAGACTGAGTGTCTCCCAGGAAGAGCCTTTGGGATGGATGGGTGGAGAGAAAAGTTGGAGAAAAATGAATAAAACAAGATGGTCAAAATGTCGATTTATTTTCATCTCCATAACTGGAAGAAAAGGATATTCTTGGGAGCAAATAATAATACAAATAATAAATTTATATCTTTCTGTATATATTATATATTGAATGAAATATGCTGGACTACCTTCAAAGTATGTATTTGCAAAAACTATGAGTGAATTGTCCTAATTTACCTTGCAAAGCAGAGTCATTCTCATCATGCCCTCACACCTTGAATTGTTTCATGCAGGAGACATTCAGCAGAAGCTGGCTTTGACTTCAACTGTTCCCTCTGCTTCTCCTTGTTGTTCATTCTTCTTTCTGTTTACTCACATTCTTTAGAGGGATGAGAGATGCTTTTCATTTTTTGGAAACTTCTGGCTGTGCTGCTAAGTCTGTGGTTTCCTGAGGAATGGTTTGCGCGGGTTTCTGAACAGCTGCTCAGGGCAGACCTGGGCTGGTGGCACATGAGCCTTAAATCTTTTTCCATTACAGTAACGGTGTTTCCCCTGGAGGCAGGACAGCTATCTGTCTAATGGAATGACACATTTTTCAGTACTGTCAGTCCTTAAATATTAAATAAGTAAATTAATAGTGAGCAGGTGTATGTTTCTTCAGAAGAAAGTCTAATGTCATGTAGCTGTTTGATGCATTGCCTCTGGCATGACTGCCTTGTCATAAAACCTGACATAATTTGTTCAGTTGTCTCTCATTATTAGAATTATTTGCTGCTTTTCAGGTTTGTTAATTATAAGTGAAGTTACTCAGAGTCTGATAGGAACTAGAATTACGATACTCAGATTGACTGCATGGGAATAAAGCTCATTTCAGTAGTAGACAGTGCAGCCTTCATCAATGTACCCATTCGTTGGTTGACAAATAGCTGAAGGAATGACTTATTAGTATTGCCCTGGCTCCAGCTTCCAGCACAAATAGGTCTTTCTGAGTAGTGTGGCACTGCTACTGGAGCCATTCATCAAAAGACCTGAATGGGTGTTTCACTCTGTAGTCACTGCCTTAATCCAGTGATGCAGGTGTGAAACTGCAGGCTGAGAAGCTGCAGTGCTGGGTGCAGACTTAATCAGGGTAACTAAATCAGCTTCCCTGCTGTTGCTTTGCCCTGTTGTAAAGCATGAACCCATAACCTTTGAAGCACTGTTTCTCCCAATGTAGCTTTTTATTCCAAAAGCAAAAAGGCAGCAACGAAAGCCCCACACCTTTTCCTACCTGCAACAAACAGTTTGGAATAATAGTGTGAATCAGCTTTTAACACACTGTGGCCCTAAATTGCAGTCAGTTGAATAGAGAAAAGTGGGTTAGAAAATCAGATGTCCAATAAATTGATCTCTAGACAGAAGTAGAGGCTCTTAGCAGTGCATGCAATGAGATAACTGCTGACTGCAGTGAAAGGGGAATGCAGATAAACCTCTTCTGCTGTAGCTTTGCTGCAGGGTAGATGGCTTATAAGGGCATAGATGCAACAGTGTGAAATGTAGGTTCACAGGAGTTCACACAGTTGTTGACTTGAGAGAGGTTTTCAAAGCAAGCTTGACCATGGAACAGGGAATTGTAGCTTTTGCTGCTTCTCCCCTCAACATGTTAAATCCCAAACCACAAATTCCGAAGAGAAAATCCAGAGGGGGAAATTTTAATCATTTAAGTTTCCCCTGTTAGAAAAACAGTGTGTTGAACAAGTAACTGTCTGTATTTCATTGTGAACCTTCATCCTGCTTCTCTTTTTTCATTGTCTCCCCCTCATGACTGTGAACTTGAAGTAAATGCTTCAGAGTAAAATGTAGTTCTTTGCATCCTTTTGAACCCAGTGTTTTCTGCTGTGTGTGCCCTTAGCTTTCTGCCTGTTTTATCTGGATTGTTTGACTGTTTATATGGTGATGCTGTACTGCATGTTATTTTCTATAGAACAAGTATCTGATACTTTTCCCTATCTTTTAAGCAGGTGAACTTTTAATGTAATTGATTCATTTGTAGCTAATCAATTGAATTGATATACAAGGGGGTGTATGTACCTACTGCTTTGGTGTAACTCTCTGTATAGATTTATAGAGGAACTGCAAAAAGCTTTGATGGGCAGAACTTCAAGGAGAAAACACAGAAGAGGCAAAAACTTAAAATAGGGAAGGCAGTTCAAAAAACAGTTGAACACTGAGCTATTTTAGAAAAAATTATGTTTAAAAGACATTTTTGCCTGAAATGTCAGACTATTAGCTCATAGGTATCTTCATTGGATGGTGATAATCTGAGGGTGTTACAGAGCAGTACTTTGCTGGAAACTAAATGATGGAATGCCCCTCTTTTTTGACAAAAGGGATCACAACAAGATAATACTTGAGAGATTAGTTATTTTAGGGAGCTAAGAAGTCACTGCACTTTAATATTGGAAGCTTGAAGTAGCTGTAACAGCTTGCTTATGTTGTTGAGGAATGCACAGTGTATTATGGACCGTCATTCAAAACCTGCCATGAATTATCCATGGAAAAGTGCCTCAGATAGGAGCCCCTTGGTGGTTGGTTAGTATAATTAATATAAACATCTCGCTGCAGCTTTGCATTTTGGTTTAGCAACTCTTCAATTTGTGAAGAGTCTTGGGACTGCCTGTATTTCAATTATGTCCCTGATGTTGGAGGTAGGGTTTTAACTTGGTGTTAATTATTTTCCTCAAGGGAAATCCAGATAGCAAGCAATGGTTAAGATTGTGCAGAGTGCATAGGTCACCCTAAAGTAAATCCACCTTTAAGGAGTTAAAAGTGCTATGCTACTTGGTTGCTGTTTTAGAGAAGGCTTTTTTGAGGCCTTCTTTGTGGGAAGCTTCAAATACTGTGTGTTTGTATTAAAATAGTTCATTCCACATTTTGGAATTTTTTTAAATGAGTCTTATGAAATATTTGATTAAAGAATACCAGCATTCTTGAGGAGACAACCTGAAAATGTGAACTGAATGTGCTGTAACTGCTAGAAAACAGCTCAATTTCTTAACCTGTAGTACCCTTTCACCACTGTTGTTGGCTGTGCTGCAGTCATAGTGAACAAATAAGCCTTTGCTGTAAACATGGTGTACTTAAGAACTGTTGAGCCTTCAGCTCAATGCTCTCTCTTTGGGCCTGTTCAAATGCAGCACTTGGGAGTTGCCATGTAACAAAGCCCTTGGGAAACATCTTGGGCCTTGCTGTCCAGAATTGTGTTGGCTTTGGAGAAAGACCAGGTAGAAGATGGAAGGAAGCTTGAGGGCAGAGCAGACAGAGCCTTTTTCATCAGCAGCTTCAGCTAGACCCATGGTCATAGATCAAATTGCAGGAGTCATGCTGCACTTCAGTGTTCTCAATCTAGCAGTGCTCGTTTGTCAACATGTCCCTGGGTGCTCTTCAGTGATGCTGTGAATTATTGCTGTCTTTGGTTCATGGTAAAGAAGTGATGCTGGAGTGGTGACCTGAAGGGTTACAAACACCTTTGGTACTGATGTGTGTGGAGGTTTGCAGGGATGGCTGCTCTGAAGCTTCTTTTTTGTAGCAGGAAGCTTGTCAGGGTGGAAAAAGGGAGGCAAACAGTGCCTTGCAGTTTGGAGTTAATTGGAAGAATACATGAGGGTTTGGTTTTTTGCTGCTGTCAACACAGCCTCCTCCCAGTTATCTTTCACAATTTGACAAAGGCAAATATTTCAGCTTTGGTTTCTACAACCACTTCTGCAGTTTCTGGAGGCAGATGGGCTGAATTTTGTTGCTGTTTTTTGCTTTAGCAGGTAGAAAGGCACATGGTTCTCCAGGCTGAGTAGTTCAAAACATGGGGAAAATAGGTAAGGCCCAGCTCTTTATGTGAACAGCTCTTTATGTACAACCTTCTGAGAAACAGCCTTGTGCTGTAAATGCCTTTGCTCCCGCAACCTGATGGAATATGGAAGGGTATTGATATCTTTTAATAGATGGAACAAATCAGCTTAGTGCTGGTTTTATGGGCCTTTTTTTAAGAAAGGAAAATGAGTTGGTGTTACCAGCACCAGGTTTTCATATGAAGCTTCCATTTGCAAAGCTTTTTGTCACTGTATTTTATCAGCTGAGGCCAGATCTTATTAAAACCCGAACAGTAGCCAGCTCTGACTATTAGCTTAATGGTTTAATACCAGCTTCTCCATGAAGTAGAAGCAGCAAGTTATTTAAAACATGTAGGTCAGATTGGCTTGGTGTTTTCCAGTGAGATTACGTAAAGACGGTATTATCAAAACTCTCAAATAGAGTAGATGCACCTGGTATGGGACTTATTTTGGTTCCCTTTTGCTGAGATCCTATAGCAAAGTATACTCTATAAACAGATTTGTAATCTTTACTTCTGAATGTGATGTTAACACCACAGCCTTTCTGCTGGCTCTTCCACAGTGACATTCTTAATGTAAGAGGTCCACTAAAAGTCCTTTAGCCTCAAGTTAAAAATGAACGTGTTTTCTTGTTAGTTCTATACTCTTCATTCTGCAAGTGGGCTCCAGTATAAAATAAAATAGAAAATGAATGTTAAGTAGCCAGCCCATCCTCAGGTTTTGCTTGTTGAAGCTAGTAGCTGTAGAAAGTAAGTTACTTAAATAATTTGTATTTTTCATTAACTGCTTTTCAAGGGTATTACTTAAAATTTAAGGTGCTGGATTATTTGTTGGTGTTCTGAGGACAGTTTACTACGTAATATACCTCCTGCATTATGGAAAAAGTAGACTTTGTTACACTTAGGGCTGTTTGCTATATAACTCTAAGAGGATCCTTGAATATTTCTGGCAGCTTGGTTCCTGAGATGGCAAAATCCTTAGGTGCCTTCTGTAGGAAGTAAGGAAAAGGACAATACAGAGAGGAGACAGATGCTCATCTGCAGGCCCCTTAGGGCTACAGAAAAGGTACTGGTAACAGTCTGGTGTAAACTTTGTTGTTCAAATGACAAGCATAAAAGTACCATGCAGCACTGACACTCAAGCAAGTCTTTCTACAAATCTATCATCTTGCTTAGTTGCTGTTAATTGGTTTGGTAATTGGTGTGACAGCTTTTTGTGGTAGCAAGCAAGCAACTGTATTCTGGAAACAGCTTGATGTGTTCTTGCCATTTTTGCTGGTTGTGTTTAATAATACCAGTTCCCAAAGTAAGGGTGGGGAAAACTGATTTTTATGTGACTCTGTGGGGATGGAAACGGGTGACAGGGTGAATTTTACCGATCCAAGCAAATGATAGTTGTTACAGTTTGCACAGGCAGGTTCAACATACATAGCCCATTAGAAAAAATAATTGTTCAGATTCACAGAAGTGAAGACTTCTTTGTGAGAGAGTGGTGATGGAAAACTGCAGCACCCTTGGAGGAAGGAAACAGATGGCAGGAACAGCTTCCAGATACTTGACAGGCTGCAACAGACTTAAATGCAAGCAGTGATAAATGGGCACAAGAGATTGGGTTTTGCTGTAGCTGTTGTAGTTCAGTCTTGATAAAATGCCTGATGTGCTGTATGTTAGCAGTACCAAAGTGGTCCGTATGTAGCTGCTGTGGCCAGTGGGGTGCTCTGAGTGGCAGTAAACATCCAGCAGGCACTTGTATGAAAAATGAAGTTTCAGACTAATCTGACTAATGGCAGGACTGAATGCTGAATAACAGCAAGCGAGAAGTGAAACTGTATTTAGATTCTGTGTCCAGGTTATTCAAGCCTGTGTGGCAAAAATGGCCATGTGAGGCCATTTGCATGCATATAAATTAATAATTCCTCTAGTTTTATCAAGTGTGAAGGCATGGCCTCTGCAGTATCCTATCCTATCCTATCCTATCTTGGGAGTTTTATCAGGGATGGGAGTGGGTGGCGGTTTTGTACCTCGCTCAGACTGCTGGGAACACTGGAGAGCAGCCCTGCTGCACAGTCAGCACCCTTCCTGTAAATACAGTGCCAAATTTCACATTATTGACTGTAATAGATAATAGACTAATGTATACTGAAGAAATCCTATAGCTTCAGATAGGAGCTGCTGAGGTAGACTTCTGTCAGGCTGTTTGCACTTTAGCAATTAAACAAAGCAGCTCCTCCTTTTAGATCTGGATGGGGCACAGCTGATTTTCCTCCCTTGGATCAGCCCGCTGTTGTGCAAGAAGCTGCAGTGCACGGCTAAAACCTCCAAGCCTCAGCTTGAGGATACAGCTCCACAGAGTTATTTAGGCATGTGATTTTCCACTGCTTAAAGCCTCCAATACTTAACAAAGATTTCCTCCGATGAGTCTGCAAACCATTTTTTTATGGGCAGTTTAGCCTTTTTATCCTGGGTGCTGTTTTCTCCTCCACTAAAAAACAGGCTTGTGGCCTGTCAGACCTTCTGTATGAGTTCCTTTTCAGCCACGAGACAGAGTGTAGTGTTACTCAAAATCAGCTTGAGAAGGACCTGCTTTATTTCCAGGCAAGGCAGAGTGTGGGCAGGGAGCTGGGCAAGCTGCCTACGTGACCGAGGACAGCTAAGTAAGCAGGTACTTACCATGAGCAAGCAGTTGAAGGAATGCAGACTGGGACAAATTACTTTGGGGTAATCTGTAGAGCAGGAAAAGCAATTAAGTTGAAAAGTGTCTGCCTGGGCTCAGAAGCCTGTGTGTTCTTACAGTTCTGGTTTTTGCTGCTATCTGGATAGCTTCTGAATATTGGTGCAGTCTTGCCTGGAGTGACTGTTTTCTTGCATTCACTGCTTAACTGTGTGCAACCAAAACTTACCAGCTTGTAGGATTTGGGCTGAGCCAAAGCCATGGTATGCATGGTTGAGACTCTCTGCCTCATCTGCCTGGAAGTTAATTCTAGAAAATATGGCCAGAAGGGACTTGAAGAAGCCAAAGTCCATTGTATACTGTTAAAATGAACCTTCTGGATGAGATGCTGTTTTTCCCACACAGAGTACCTAGACCCTGCTCAGCTCAAGGTGGTCTAGAACAGTCCATGGGGCTGTGTCTTGGAGAGAACATGGTCCTGGACCACTTAGGCCTGTAAACACTACAGCTAGTAACATATGAATGTGATAGCATCCTCTGAGCAGAAAAAAGCCCTAAGAAATTGCTTCTCTTTTGCAAAGTCTCAATTAAAGGAGAAAGTTAGATGGCTGTGTCCTCACTTGACTTGCTGATGTAATATTAGGCTGGACTGTAGGAAAAATCTAGTGGAGCAACCTTGATGATACCAATGATCTGTCACTGAGATAAGTTGCTGTTTAGCATCTGATTGAAAAGGTCATGAGATAAGATTTGGTTGTTTGTAATCTGCCTTGTTGCTGGCTGCTTCCTTTGCAGTGGCCAAATGAAATGTCATTTGTTTCTGGACACAATCACTTCAGACTACACAGAATTTGGTGCTGTATTCAGAAACCCAGAGCAGCATTTTTGGGTGCTGGGTTACTTCAGCCAGAGCTTGCTGTTCAGATGCATAGCTTTTTGCATTCTGGTTTGGAAATGTAATGACAGTGCTTCAAAATGTGGTTGCTTTCATTATACATGTTTTAATTTGAATGGCTCATGTTTGGTAACTCAGAGGGCTCAGTGCAGAAGAGGGCTCTGTTTTGTCTGTGCAGTGCCTGAACAGGCAAATGGAGACTTTTCTTAAGTTCATGGCAACAGTTTGCATGGTGCTGAAGACTACAGAATGGATTTGGTACAGAGGAAATGCTAACAAGGATGCCCAGATTGCTTTTTTATTAATTTCTTGAAAGTTGGATTACTCTTTTATTAATGTCTTCGTAGATTAAGTTTTGCTCCAGCATCCATCCAAACAAGGGGAGAAAGTAACTGTGAAATGGGGTCTAAATGTGTTGTGTATTTTCTTTCTCCCCAGTATTTTGCTAGTCTGGAAAAGCAAAAAGAAGTAGTAGGGGTCTCATTAAATTTTTCTTCATGGACATTAAAGGTGGCAAATAACATCCTTAGTCACACCAGGAGTACATTTAATCCTATAGGTCATATCAAAACAAGTCTCTATCATTGAAGTTGCACAGCCTGGTTTTTGCCTCCAAGGCTTACTCACTTGTGGAGTCTGTAATCTGGCAGCAGAGTATTTACTAGGAAGAGCAACCCCCGGGAACTGCCAGCCTGCCCTGTGTGAAAGAATTAAAAAACCACCAGGAAGGATCTGGCAAGCGTCTACCTGGTGAGTCACTGGGCAGAAGGAGCACAGTTCTCTGCATCATCCTCCCCCAGTCTTGCTGGATGCTTCACCACCTACCTGCAGGCACAGACATTTCATTTTAGAGAAGTGAAACTCCTGCTTTGTGATCCAGGCACAAAGCTGTTGTCACTTATGCCAAAATGGAATTCCTGCCTGGTTTTGTTTTGTCTCCTTCAGTGTTTGTATTGGATTATCATTTTCATATTTTGTATCCAGTGTCAGTATTTATTTCTGGAAAGAAAGTTTTGCTTAAACTTTAATTTCTGCAATTTGTTTAAACTTGTTGGCAACTCTGAAACAGTGCAGTCTGCTCCATATGCTTGTATCAGTGACAGACTTCCAAAGTTAAAAGCAGCAATTGGGTGGGGAATGTTTTTTATTAAATAGTTGGGAGTATTTTCAGTTATAATAATATTTGGGAATATTTGGAACTATTTTGAGGTCCATTTTTCATAACAGTAGGTTACTTTGGCTTGTATCTGGTCAGGATCATGCAGTGCTGAACCCAGTGCTTGGTTTTTTTCCACCTTACACACAGTGTATAACTGTGGCAACAGTATCAACTATCATGATAGACAACAACCAAAAACTACTGATTTAAGCACAGCAGAAACTGTGAGGACAGACAGACGTTTGTTGACAGGATGAACTGTGAGTTCATTAGAGGAAAGTCGTGTCGATGTATGTTGTGAATTTACCAGATGAGTAGTGGCATCTAGATGGGTGGGTCAGCCTGAAACTGGAGCTGACACTTCAAGGTCACGATGGAGTTTTTGAAGGTTGAAATACCACAAGCCTGGTGGTGACACTGAAGAAGTGCAAGACCAGAAGGAAAGTGGTGCCTTTTAAGTGCATTGGTAAAGCTGGACCTGGAGAAAGAGGGAAAGCTAAATCTGAACAAATCAGCAGTACACGTGCCAAAAAAGGAGTTATTAGCATTACTGAAAACACAGACTTGGTTACTAGGAAGGATGGGAAAAGCACATGTTTGCTGCTTTTCTGAAGGAATCCACAAACACAGCCTGGACATAAAGATGTGGAGAAAGGGTAAAGCAGAAAGCCCCCCTATAGCTGGCTCTGTCAGCTTGTGGCCATGTTTCCAGCAGTCAGGAAGTGGAGCATGCTTTGAGTCTGCCTTTCTTTGGCAGTGTTTCACTTTAAATAATGCCTGAACATCATCAAAAAATGGAAGCTATCCAAGATGTTTAAGAAGGAGAACAAGACTGAAAAGGAGAGCTAATCTGAGTCATCCATGTCAAGTTGTTTATTTTCTGTTTATGTTTGAGAGTACTGAAAACACAAGATGATTTTTTTTTATTTCAAGAGATGCTGCACTCCTTCTGATCACAATAAAATTATTTCACTGGGTGTTTGGTCCCCCAGGAGAAAGGTGGGCACAGTGCAAAGAACAAAAAACCTGGGGATGGAACCCAGTTTAACCTCTGTAAAAAGCTAGAGTGGGAAAGATGAGGAGAAAAAGGGGAGAAGACTGAACCACAAGAAGCATAGGAGCAAACATTTAAAAGGAAGAGCATGGTTGCTTGTGCTGAAGGCAGTTGGCAGGCCAGGGAACAAGGGAATGGGCTGCTGAATGTTGTCCAGAGGAGGTAATTATTTTTGGCTTTGAGTTATGGCTCTGATTCATATAATATTTAAGGAATATATCTATATTTTTCATGATGAGCAGCCTGAAAGCAAATGCTGGAAATATGCCATCTGTGTAGAAACTTCTTTGCTGTAGATGTATGCCATGACAGTGAGTGAGGCTGAAGCAAAGTCCATTAGCAGATTCCTTAACTGATGGGAGTGAGAGGTGAATGCTCTGGACTACATGAAATACCCAGTTAAAAAAGTGCTTAACTGTTGAATTCCTTTTCAGAAATTTAATAAGTAGCATACACGCAGGTTTCTCAATGCTGAAGTAAGCTATCCAAGTTAAAGTGTTGGAGGAAGGCAGTACAGGGTGTATTTTGAAAGTTAGGGTTAAGATACGAGGAAAAGTTCATGCATCGTGTTGGATTGGCTGACTGTTACCAAAAATTAGGATACTCTAGACAGCTGGCCTTGCTGTAGGTACTTCATTGTGCAGAGTCCTATTTATCTGGGCTTATTCCATGATTTCCGAAGCAATCACTGGTGCAGCTGATGTATCCATCTGTGGTCTTACATGGATATATTAACTTTTGCATCCTTCAGAAAGCATGTGTATTTTCAGATTTTTGAAAATAGTCTGAGTCCTTGTTATCTTCCCTGATTTCTTACTCAATTTAGACTGAGAATTTAATGTAGGAATTCCTGTAATGAGATATCCCTTGTGTGAATGGAGAGCTTTTTTCCCAGAACCTTGGGGTAGGCTGTTTAAACCTCAGCAGACTCCGTAGCCTGAGTGGTGATGAATTTATTGCTTCCCTTGGTACTCTGCTCTTGTTATCTAGCCCAGCTTGCTTCTGTAAAATAGAAGTGAGAAAGCAAGAATTTTGTAAAACAAACTCAAATGTTCGCTTACACTGTGATTTGGGAAGAATACTCCTCTAACAAGCTATTTGAACAAATCCAGATGAGAAAGGGGGAGCTCGGGTGGCTGTATTCAGGCTGCATTATGCAGCAATGAAGAGGCACACAGTCACATACTATTGGCTCCTTCATTCAGGAGAACAAGGAGCAAAATGGGCTTCTGAATGGGGCTGCTGGCTCCTTTTGCAGCCAGGGGCAGGCACACTATCTGAGCTGGGCCATGGTACCAGTGGGTCTGAAAACAGGCTCAGCTATACAGGGGGCCAGGTTCTGCCAGCCTTGCAGTGCAGGCAGTCTGAAAAATCCTCTGGAGGTCAGTGCTCTGATCATGACTCTTAATGTCCAGAGATAATTTTGGCCCAGCTGTTATAAATTAGGAACTACATTAGACTTTTATTTCATCTGACATGTAGGCATGATTTAATTCTACTTTATATTAATAACTATATGCAGGAGGCAGTTTTTAGCACAGCTTCACAATAAAAAACTTCATGCTTTGAATTGCATGGGGTAAACAACTTGGGGTAGTGGGTACAGGACTGTGCTGCTTCCTACATGGTGACTCTTAGGTATCTTGAATATTACCACAGAAAATGGTCCCTGGGGACTATTGAGGATCGTTGAATACGCAGTAAGTTTGCAGTTAGCTGAAAATGTCTGGCAGCAGTGTCTCTCATTTAAGTGTGCATGGGATTGTAATGGGTTTCTGTGGCTGGCTTTTTAGGATACAATTTTCTTTTGCTAACTTGAAATGCAGTCTCTCAAAACATAAAACACAAAGCAAGATTTATTTTCTTAGAGTTTTCATTTAGTTGGATTTTGTATGCTAAACTGGCTTTGTTTCTGTTTGGTGCTTGTGTCTTGCTTCCTTGTCTAGGGAAAAGTCCCCAGCTGTATCTTAGTGTAGTTTATTACAACAGCAGGGATAAAGCTGTGGTGGCACTTGCAGGGAAGATTCTGATTGTGCTGAAAATCCCTCTAAATCCTTTATCTTTGAAAATGCCATATATGAAATGTTACTGCAAGTTACCCAGGAGAGTATAGCATAGAGGAGGATATAAAGCCTTTCACTGGCTGCTGGCTTTTAATCTCTTTATGCATGGGGGAGAACTCATTTGAAGGCTCCACCCAAAGGATGAGTATCAACAGGAAGGGGGGTACATTCAAGGGGCCACTGAAGAGGAGATGCCACCCCCATCTGAGGTTACCATTCCAGATTATGATGAAACAAACCTTGATGGGAGAGTACTTCATTGCTGCTGAGTGGCATCTGGAGAGAGGGCTTTCCTTGGCAAAGCTGTTTGTCTGAGTCCCATCTCATGTTTTTTAAACTCTGTGTTTACGTTAATCTTCATATGAAGAAATCTCTCTTGTTGTTAATAGCTTCAAGCTGGCTTTTGAATGGTGACTTTCCATTGACATACCTGATTTAAATGTGTTTAATCAGATTGAAGAAACTGCGTGTTACTGGTGGGACAGCTTCTTTGCACATCAAATGACTATAGAGGGTGGCAGGTGCCACAGCCAGCAACTCTGTAATAAGAATAAAGTTTTGCCACACTGGTGGAGCTCTGGCGTCTGGGGAGGTCTGGATCCAAACTGTGTGGCCTGGATCTGTCTCCAGGAGGGAAGGTTAGATTGTTCCCAGTCTTTGCTCTGACTTCCAGTGCTACTGCATCAAAGCTGGGTGTCCTGTGCAAGACTGGGAGCTGGTTGTTGCACATGCTTGTTAGCTTCATTGCACAGCCAGATAGCTGAAAGAAGAGGTAATTAAAATAAATAGAGTGGCTAGGGAGTAGGGAAACCTTTGGGTTTTCTGTGACACTAGAATTGACATTTTTCAGATTGTTTAGGCCTTGTCAAAAATTGTTTTGTTCAGCTTTTGTTTCCTATTGAATCCTGTGTGCTTGGTTAGCTTCTTTTCAAATTAAAAAAAAAAAGCTCCATACATGGATTGAAAGCTTTATCTGTTTATCTCCTCATTAAAAAGACTGTCTATGAAATGTGCTGACAGGGCTTTTACTCTATTGCTTTCTATTCTCATCACATTTTCCACTGAAAGCCTCCTCTCTGCTATTTCTGTTCCATAGTAAAATGGGGCTTTCTGGTGGCAAAGGCTCTGGAAGCTGTTTTTGGCCCCTCATGTGTCCCACTGCCACGAGTGGGAAACCCTGAACAGTTGGGAGAGCAAAGAGGCTGCTTTGGGAGTACAGGTCCAGTCCCCTGAAAGGCAATTTCCAGAGCCTGAAGAAAGGTCCCAGTGTCAGACATGGTGGGAAGCACATCACAGGTCACCTTCCAGTTAGATATTAAGCAAGAGGCTGCATTTTGAGAACTTCTCACGGCGTGACCTGCCTGAGCTGGTGAGAGGAAGCCTGAGTGGAAGGCAGACTTCTCAGGAAACTCAGGACTTCTGGAGGGCTCTGGGAAAACTCCCCTGCCAGCTGCCTGCCACTACCAGCTCCTCTCCCTTTTCCCCCAGTGCCAGCTCTCCACTGGACACTTCTGCACCACCCACTCTGTCGGGACAGATTTGCAGGTGGCACATGGCACCACGGCACGTCCGTCTTTCCCGTAGGGTGGCAATGGTCCTCCCTGCCCAGGGAAAGCCCTGGAACATCCCTGAAGGCTCTGCATAATGCCACGAGGACCTCTGAGGAGGCAGAGGAGGGACTGCCAGCAAACCCATCCCTGCCCTGCCTGGGGTGCACCTTACATTAGGGGGAAGAGAAGGGGGAGTGCAGGCAGGGGGTGAGCAGCTGAGGGGTGGGTGCAGGAAGCTGACACCTCGGCACTGCCTGGAGGGAGGGCTTGCCCTTTTGTGATATTAGCCTTGCCGTTTTGAAATTCAAAAATGAAAATTTTGGCCAGCATAAGCATGGGCAGCTAACACACAGGTGGGACGGAAGGGAGATGGAGAGAAACTACAAGGAGGGTTTTGCTCAGGAAGCCCGGGGTGTTAGTGGAGGGAGGAGCAGCACCCATCCTGCATCAGCTGCTAAGCCACAGAGCTGTCCTGGAGGTGCAGATGAATCCAGGGGAGAGTTAGAGGTGAAGAATTGTCCCTTTCTTCTTCTGGAGCCACTTTAACCAATTGCAGGGCAATTGCTTGAGAAAAAAACAAACAAATGGTATGTCAGGCATTATTGGGTTTGAACCACAAAGAGATTGGTAGTGGTTGCAAGTGTCCTTGCAGCTGTATTATTAATATTGATATTAAAATGGTGGAGAGTGAGTTTTAGTTCCAGAAGAAATTGTGAAAAATAAATTTTGGTATAAGCTGTACTTTTATTAATATGATTGAAATTCTACCAATACAAGCAATAAAAATGGCACCTGTTACCCCAGCAGTGATAACGTGAGGTCCGGGCTTGAGATGCTGGGTCAGTGGTCTCCAGCCTTTCCTGGTCTCCCTCATAAACATGGATCATCCATTGCTGTTTGCTCTGCTTTATCTTTAACTTCCATTCTCATGAGGGGTTTGGGAGAGCTTGGTCTTTTGTGATCTGGTGTGGTAAGCCATTATAAAAGAAATTTTTATGCATGTCTCTATAATCAAAGTATCTAGCTTTGTTTCCATATGCAGATGAGGGAGTTACTAGATTTAACCAAATAAAACACTGTGTTTCAGTCAGTGTGCAGCAGTGTACCTTGTTCTCCACTGTGACGAAAGAAGTTATTCATAAAGAAAAAAAAAGGGGGGTGGGTGGTGGCAAAACATCTGACTGCAATAAACAGAAATGCACAGTGCAGGAGGTGCTCATGTGTCAAGTGCTGCAAGAGACACAGTCGCCTGCGTGCTGAAAGTGTGGTCATGGATGGGCAGAATAAACATTTTGTTCTGGTTTTTGTACTGCTTTCTCCTGCTCATCTCTAGTACAAAAAAAAAAAAATATCCTGTGCAGCAGCATGAACTTTGTGACGTTTGCTATGTAGAGCAGACAGCTGCAGGCTCAATTAATTCCCCTCTCTGAATTTTTTCATGGTATTTTTATTTTTCCAGAAGGCTCTAGTGACTTCCAAACCCTCACGGGTGAGTGGCCTTTATGGCTTGTTGACTTTGATTGAAATGAAGCACAGTCCTGTTCTTGGTGAGCCTGGGTTTCCATGTGGAAGTCATCCCTGGGTGACTTTTTAGGTGCATGCATTGAGCTCCTGGGTACTTTCCTGGGGTGCTTCCCCATAGCTTCACTGGCATTCATCTCACCCAACACAAGTGACATTTTGGGTGCTGGGTGCAAGAGGCTGATCCCTCCTGGAGTAAACACAAGCCCTGGGAGGTGAGAGCAAGCAGCAGGCTACAGAAGTGGAGGGGAAAGCCAAGTGTGGCAGCCAGATGTGTGGAAAAGTCATCTGCTGCCTCTCTTTTTCCTCCACACACACGTGCAATCTCTCTGGCAAGCAGGAGGAGAAGTTCCTTAGTGCTCTCTGCCAGTGCCCACACCTGTAATTTAAACATGTTCCTCTGTGACAGCCCCATGTGCCTGGCACTTGCATGGTGATACCTGTGCATGGCAGGAGGTGTGAGTGAGGAGCAGAGCTGGGTGCAGGGCTTGCTGCAGAGCCCTTACTGGTTTGCTAATGAATGTGGGGAAGGGGGCACAGTGTGGGACAGTGTGTAGGCCACTCTACTGGAAGAAACTGTGGGAACCCACCAGCCTCTGTCTGACTGACTGCTTCAGATGTCCTTCTTGAACATGTTTCATCTGCATCCAGACTGGGGATCTGTATATTTGTTTTATAGTAAAGAGGATTGTGTTGGTTTGGTTTTGTTTTAATAATGAAAAGTGACTAAAGAACAGGCTGATTGACTAATCACTTGATTTTTTTTTAGCTAGCAGATTAGATTTTGTCAAAAGCAACTGTCTCCCCTTACCCAGGAGCAAAGCAGCATGATGCTGGATACATGCCTGCTTGATGGTATCCATATTTTAAGCTTCTGGCATCTCACATAGGTGAGTGTGGGATATTCGAATGAAGCTGCAGTTATTAAAAAAAAAATCTATTGCATTTCAGGGATGTTTGGGCTTCATGCTTCAATAGTGCTAATTAGATATGTGACCCATTTTCATTCTGCTTTAGCTCCTGGGGATGGTGGAGCCTCATTATAAATACAAGGATAGAGAATGCACATGTTCCTTACTCTAAATAGCTTCTTCAAAACACACCCAAAGGGCCTTTGGGTGGGTTTTGGGTTTGTTTTTTTTGTGTGGACACTGATTATGTTTTCTTTTTCTGTAAGTGGGGAAGTGGGACGGGGGGAGATATCTCTGCCCAGAAATAAATAATTGAACATTTTTTTTCTTTAATTTAGAAAACCTAGTGGCAAATCAAAGTCCTCTTGAATTTTAAGTTTGTCTTGTTTTATTGACAGGGGAATAAACTTAAATGCTTTTTAAGCATAAAAAGGCTTTTAATATTGCAGTAGCTTCCCATTAACTGGTAATTTTAACTAGTAGATTCAGTGCAGCCCATCTCTTCATGAAATGCACTGTCTGTCTGGTTGGATGATGATGAAAGGTAGTAGCCATGAAAGGTACTTGTTAAGAAACAGCCTGCCAAAATGCACATTGTGAGGCAGAACTTAATCTGGAAGGAGCAGACAGCCCATTACAAAAACTGTTCTCAGAAAGCTCTTGAGTTTTGAGCTCTTTTTGGCAGAACTCAGCTGTTTCCAGAAGATTTGCAGAAAGCAAACAAACACCCCCCAAATGAGAGAAAATGCCAAACTCACTTTGGGGAAAACCCCTTGGTGAGACCTGGGATAAGTGTAAGTGTATCAAAATAATATAAATGAATATAAGATAACAGAATGTTGCCAGGCAACTGTCAAAGGAGCTCCAGCTTCCACATCTCTGGGCTTTGCTGAAATGACCTCTTACATTTTTACCATCTTGTCTGCCCATGTATGTTCCAAATTTTGCTGATACACCTCATAAGCAGCAATTTAGCTTGTGAACACTACTGTATTTAGTGCTACAGTGTTGATGTCCCTCTAGGCATCCTGTAAAAAATTGAAATAAAATTTAATAAATTTAATAAAATTAATAAATAAATTAAAATTTTTCATAATAATTCATTAATAATAATTAATAAAAAAATAATTAAAAATAATAAAATTTAAAAGCTATTCAGGTAATAATGGTAAAGACTAGCTGGAGTCAGCTCTCAGCAGTTCAGCAGTCACTTATGAGTGAGTAAGTAAATTTTTGTGATTTAGCTGTGTTGTTGGAGTTAATCTGAAAGCACACAGAGGGAGCAGAGCTCCTGTCACCACACTTTTAATGACTACATTAAATGGAAAGGTAAGCTGAATTTTACCTCTAAATTTACTGGTCTGAGGACTTGTTCATAAACCCATGTCTCAGAGGCGTGCTTTAAAATTAAGTCTACTGAACAAGCAGGCTGTGGCAGAGGAGTTCAAGGCAGGTTAGTGTAACTTCAGGGTAGTTTTCTGAGCATTTTGTCAGGATGCTTTGAAAGGTGCTTTGGTGCAGAGAAACACAGGGGCTGTGCTCTTTGGAGCTCCTGCCTTTGCATTATAGCTTGACGGGTGCACAGCAGATGATGAAGTTAACCTTTTCTGTTTGCTGAGGGGGAGGGAAATAACCTTTTCAAAAGCTGTGTTTATCAGGGTAAACATAACTTTTTACAATGTAAACACAGACAACATGACTTGGTTTTGGGTGGCTGCTTTATTGCATGTATCATGTTCCTGTTCAGAGCGTGTTAGGTACTGTTGTCTGTCTTCACCATGAGAAAGCTGCTGTCCGAGGGAGTCCAGTGTACAGCAGGATGAGGATGCCGTGTCGGAACTACTTAAGCTGGGATCCTGCTGTTATTTAAGACCATGTTTAGCTTAACTCACTAAAATATGTAGGGCTACACGGAGTGGGTAAAGATTAACACGTTTATGAGCCTTTGAAGATCAGAAACAAACTTAATTTGATTCTGAAATTCGCGTTCAGTTGTGTGATGCCTCGCTGCTCAGTATTCCTCAGAAGATGTTGGTGGCATGTTGCATGGCTGTTTGCTTTGGTCATGGGTTATTCTGCAGTTTCATATCAGAAATCCATTTGCATGTTTTTCCTCATCTTCACCCCTTGTTTTTCTTAATCCTTTTATTTTCAATTTTTTCCCTGCATATCTCATTCTTAGATATTTGAGCTATTTTGACTCACTGCAGAGTTTGAAAAGAAAAAAAAAATTGAAAATAACTGTTGAAGATTTTCCCTTTGTAGAAACACTGAATAGAGGTTAGCTACTGGGGCAGAGTCTTCAGCCTCAGCTGATGGTATCCTGAGAGTTAGTTAATGTTATACTGCAGAAATACACTGTTCAGCATTTGATATTTCTTTGGGGGGGGGCAAAAATGGGCAAAAGTGCTTTTTGAGTGATAATTTATCTGCATTTTTTGAGTGCCAATACCCAAAGGCAGCTTGCTCCCTGGGAAGACATCTGAGTCAGTGGTGCTGTGGATGTCTTACCTGCTCAGAGAGGAATGTAGCTCCATGTCAGGCCCTATGTGCTGTGCTGTTTTTTGTTTTTTTTTTGCATTCCACCAGTGATAGTGCCTGGGACTTTCTCTTGAGAAGAAAACCACAGAACACCTGTTCCTGCTGGCAGCTGGTGCTGCAACAGCAAACAGGCAGGCAGGAGGATGGACAAGGGCTCCTGCACTCTTGCCTACAGGGCACAGACACTTGTAAAGTCCTGCTTGAGAATAAATAAAGTATGTCTTGAAGAAAAAATGAGTGATGTTTTGTGGCATGACTAATTGGATCAGACATGCCTATGGATGTGTTATCTAGGAATTTTCAAAGAAGCTGATGGGCACATCTCAGAGGTTTTGGTTTTTCATTTCCTTTAAATTAGCTCACCAACTAACTATTTTGAAATGATGCATGTATAATTGACTAAACCTTTCTTCTTTGCTGGGGCTGAAGTATAAGGGGATGAGAAGAGGGTTCTTACAAAATTGTAAATATTGTGCAGGATTTTGCTCTCAGGATCACAAAGTCCAGATATGTTCTTAGGCATAAAGACAAATTACTGAAAAAAAGGCTTAATTTAGATGGCTTGCCTTTCAAAATAACATTTTGGGATGGGTGCAGTAATTTTCAGATTTCGTGAATTAGACCAGACAGAGTAAGCATCTGTAACAAAATAGCACATTGTCCTGTGCACACTGCATCCAGCAACCATGCACATAGGGAAGGGAGGCAGATTTTAAAGCATCTTAGCCAGGTTTTGTTGTTGCCTTGATTGAAAAAGAGCTTGAGGGACCACAACAAACACCTGAAAAAGCTACTGGTGCATATTAACTTGTTTTTGAAGACTTTTGTGTTGTTATAAAGAACCATGTAAAGAGGTGTATCTGCACAAGATGCCCTGTTTGGCTGGATGGCTGGGTGCACTCCCTGGTGTGGGGATCATGATGTGCCAGTAATTGCAGTTAAATGAACATGGCTGCCTCTCAGGCAAATGAAACCTAATTTGTCACAGCTGTCAGGATGATCATATCAAGTTTGTTGCCTTCAGGAGCAGTTCTAGGCTGCAAATCCTGTTAAGGTCCCAGTTTTTTCTTGTTAAATATTGCACAGCATGTTTGCTGACCCTAGTATTTATCTTGGTGGCTTTTTTTAAGGGCAAACACACCAATTCCGTTTCTTACATAAGCTGGGTTTGAACTTGTGTGACCCTTAGTCATGTGGGCTAGAGTTTATTAATTTGGTGGACTTCAAGGACTTCAGCATATCAGTAATTTGAGGGCTTGCATGGAACAGTAGAGAGCTTTGATCACAAATTCATAGTCAGGATTTTGGGAATCACAATTCAAATTAGATTTTAAAGGGCAGCCCTCCCAGGCTGGACTGAACATGTAGTTACACTTCACATCATCAGTAGCAGCAGACAACAAAAGCAGCACAGCAGCTTTGAATTTTGCATTTGTGCCAGCAGGAAATACAGTAGAATAAATGCAAGACTCTATTTGTAATACCTCGAGAAAACACAATAAGGTGTAGGCTTCTTGAAATCCCTCTTAGTCATAATTTCAGTATTTATTTGCTTTTGTTTTTAGATTAACAGATTGAGTCTAAATTGGATAGAGCAAGTCCTGTTCTGTAAAACAAACAAATGCTAATTTTTTTATGTCAGGCCTGAGGGAGCAGAGAGCTTTCTTCTCTATTCTTCTTGTAGAAAAAGGAAACAAGGTTTTAAAATAATACTGGATCCCTGAAATACCTGTAAGGCTGATTTATCTTCTGTCTGTGCTGGTGGCTGTCATAGAGCTCCAGAGAAAGAGGTGAAGGGTCTGTGTCTGTAGTTACACTGCAAGGCTGGAAAAATGTCAGTGGTGTTCATGGAGCTACCCGTGAGCTTTCAGCAGAGAGGTTGTGCAGACACATTGGTCATGATGCAGTGCTGGCTGCCTGCTTTCTTTGTCACCTCTGAGTCTTGGGGAAATGGCAGTATGTCTCTTCAGGCTGCAGCTGCCCCTCTCTGCCACCTGTCCCAGCTTCTCAGGGATGGCACTGCCATCTGCATCTGCCATCAGCTTATCCCTGGTGGGATGGCTTGAGTGCTGTCCTTCCCCTTCTCCACCCTTGCTCCTGTGTACCAGTGCCCCAGCCCTGGTGTTTCCCATATCCTGGTGATTCCAGGCCTCAGGAGGGAGACCAAGGCTGGCTGAGGGAAGAGCTGTGCCACTTGCAAGGAAAGTGTAGGGAAGCGATTGCTGACCCTGAAACCTCCTCCTCCTGCCTTCTTTCAGCCTCATCCCCCACCTCCCTCCCCTGGGCACAAGTGCCACAACCACACAGGACTTCACCTGCATTGCTGGGGAGCTTCAGACCAGTTCTGGTGCTGCCTGTTCCTTGTATATATAATACACCCTGAAATGTAGGGGCACAGTGTACCAGAAGAATGAATGAGAGAAGATGAAGCAGAACTGGTAAAAATTATCTCAAAGGCCTGCTTTGTCAAGTTTTTAGCAAATCTATCTGCTAGAACGTTGGCAGAAGGTGAACAGCTTCTGCTTCAAAGGTTTATTTCCATATATTTTATCTCCATTTTCTCTTTCATGATATGGATTGGCATGCAAGTATCCCTCCCGTGACAAGAAATTGCAGTCCCTGATGCTCAGTATTTTTAAAAAAGAAGTTTCAGTTTTCTGTAATAGCTACATGACAGTTTAATAGATGATAAAAATAAAAAGTTGCATACCTAGTATTTTAGATTGTAGGGACATAACAGTACAGATAAACATACGGTTAACTTAATGATTTACTGAAGATCATTTCTTCATTTTATTGTAGCTTTCAGTGTCTTACTGTGCAGCTTGTCTGGGTTCCCTGGGGAATGGAAGACTAGCTCAGAGATATAAATCTCTGTTAAAGATTTTAAATAGGGAGTTATCTGTACATAATATGAAACTTTTTTTTTTTTCTTTTTTTTTTTTTTCCCCAGGCACTCAATCATGGGATTAGGAGAGGATAATCAATAGTCCTAAATACGCAGCAGAGCTGCTCTTGATGATGAGCCCTGGTGCTCTCAGGCCATGCAGGGCTGTTTCAAACCCCCCTCACCTTCTTTCAGCCTCTCGTTCTCAGCCCTGTCTCCCCATTTAGCATCTGAAGGTTTCCAGCTGAAATGCTCCCTCCAAGAATGCAAGACCTGCAGCCCACACTGTATACCAAAGCAGATTGCTATTCTTCTCTGACTGTTCGCTTGGGCTGGTTGCCTTATGTCTCTTTTAGAACAAGAACTCTCAAGGCAAAGCATAGAAAGCACTGGGGTGTTCTGTTTGGTTTTGTTTGTCCTTGCTAAACAAAGGTTGAGTGAGGTTTGTACTTAGCAGGAGGTTATGTTGTTGTGAAATAAAACGTACTATAGGCAAATGTACTAAGGAACATGCAGTGAATGTCAGCAGCTGTCAGATTGTCCTGGCATTAGCCAGGATGTTCCTCACCTTCTGTAGTTTGTGTCTCAACAAGCCCTGGAAAGACACTTTTCATTATGGAAAAAATATGTAGATCTTGGAAGTAACATTTCTATCTATTTATTTGTTTCCCTGAGGATCCCAGAGTTCAGACAATCGGGATGCAGGAGTAGCAAATGCAGTGTGTGTTTGGATGGGAAGGACAGTTACATCTTTGCAATCTTTTCTTGTGCCTTACATTAATGATTTGGTAGAAAATTAGTGATATAGGGGATGACATGTGGCTGCAGGCTCCTTAGCTATACTTTGTATCAGAACTGAAGCACACTGGTAGTGTCTGAATATTTCTCCAACTTCAGAACTCTACAAAGGCTTGGGTACAGAATTTTGGTTACCATCCTTTTCACACCAGACACCCTTCCAGCAGAGAAGCCAGCACCAAAGTTGACATTAAATGGAATTGTCTGCTTGTTACTGAAGGTATGGATATCCCTTTAGATCAGATGATGTGATGGTGTTGCTTCCAACAAGACAGAGGCTTGTGGAGCACACGAAACAAGCTTGTGCTACTGCCTGTAGTTATTCTTTCACGTCAGGTTGTATAGAAGGACGTGGTGCAGTGGTATGGGACTTCCAGAAAGGTCATTGTCACCTGTACTGAATATGCCTAGCACTGGAGGGCTCGTGTGGGCTCTGTGGTGTAAGTTACAAAGATCTATTGCTAAATCTTCTATAGGCTCAAGAGGAGAGAATGGTGAACCTGCCACGCAGAGGAGCCTGGTTGTCATGGTAGAGGTGTAATCATTTTGTGTTCAGAACAGAAGGAAGAACCAGGCCTACCTTTGTGCTTCCTTCCCCTATCACTTCCTCCTGCTCCCTAGTGGAGTTTCCTTTCACCATTTACTTAGGGTAGTAACAGTCCTACCCTTCATGGCATCACCTCTGGGAACCTCTGCTGGCCCTTTTGCTACACTTGCAAACAGGACTCACCGGAACAGCCCATGTTCCTCTCCAGTGCATCTTGTCCAGCAGAGTTTGCAGGCTGGCTCTAACAGCAACACCACATCAGTTCCTGTAATGTTTGCCTTGATTTTTGAGGGTTCAGATCACAGGTTCCCAACATGAAGGAGTCCTTAGAGGTAAGGTTACTTGCTGTTAGCATTTCTGTGATCCTGTGATCACTGACTCACAGCCATATCTAATGTGTGTCCTTACTGGACAGCAGTGGATCAGCCCCAGCTAGTGAATTGCATGTCAACCCCATGTGCTCATCAGCTTGGAGACACTGCAGGACTGCTCCATCTTTTTCCACCAAAGCAGCCAATTTTTGAATTAACACAAGTGAATTGGGAAGGGCTAGAAGTAAAACAGTGCAGGTGTAACCCTGCATGTTATGTTTCTGTGCCAAGTGAACTGTTACCATTGACTTGAAGGCCCATGTGGATAGCAAATAGGACATAATTATGATTCATGGTGCTGTTACAGTGTGAGACCTAAAAAATCTTTTTATGTGTGCCTTCTTCTTAGTTCACGTACTTATTCTGGCCACTGGGATTTGTTCTTAGCCCTGTTTTTTTTCAGGAATTGCTGTGCTTCTGGTAAATGGGAGCAGCAGGCAGTCTGTGTCCTAGGTCAGATTTGCAGTAGTGTGTCTTGACCAGGTGCAGATAGGGGTGGGAAATGCCCTGGAAGATGGGAGAGAGAGAGGGGTAGTTTGGAGATTGGAAAGGGCTGAGTCTGCTTTCCTCTCTGTGCTTTTGTTATTTATCTTCTTGAATTGCTTTTTACTTCCTAAATTAATGCACATTTGATGTTTTCAGGAAGTCAGTAAATAGCCCTGGTGACAAGACCTGTCCACCTCTTAGTCGATCTGCCTGTGCCTGTATTTAGCTCTTCTGGGTGTGTTGTACTACACAGCAGGGTCTAAGGAATATGAACTGTCTATTTGCATAAGGTAAATTAATATTTTTGCTAGTTCCTGTGATCTTGAGTGTGCAATTACTGCATGTACTCTAGGATGTGAATTCTCAAATTCAACTCCAGGAGTAGTAGCTTGAGGGATGTATGTCAGTACTGACACTGCTGGTACTGCTTTCTGTCTGTAGCTGGAATGCCAATAACAGGTTCTTATGGACTTAAAAGAAGATGTTACTTCGTGGGGGTGGAGAGAGGCACAAATAAACCAGACATACAGACACTGATTTGATATTCTCTATTCTCTTTGCACATTAGAGGCAGTGTATGAGTTTTGGTGATGTGCCTCTGTTCTGGCTGGAGAACCCAGAAGGAGGAGCTGCACTGCCTGATGGTTCCTGGCCTTCCTCTGACCTGAATTTTGTTTTTAAGCAAGGTTGCCTGTATCTCTATCTCATATTTATCTCTTTTTGCCTTTGTCTAACAATTTCCCTATTTTGTTTCAGTGCTGACACAGTCCATAGGAGATGGAAATGGTGATGCTGAGTGCTTCACAAATGGTGGCTGGAGTTAGCCATGTTGGCTCTTTGTGCAAGTGGTTTTAGGGGATAGGGGGCTGAATCCAGCTGATACCACATGAGCTCTCCCATCTGCTCTGCTCTGGGGTGCAGTTGCATGGGACTGAGCTGAGCTGGTGGTGGTGAGTTACTTAAGTCAGGGCACTTGCTGACTCATTAGCAGAAATACAAGAGTGGGGAAATACTCTGCCTGCCAAGAAACAATCTACAGCCCTGAGACAATGTGACAGTTGTGCCTGCTAAGGGTACCCAAAAAAGCCCTGAAATGGGAAGGAAGAAGAGTTGCAAAGCTGATTTAGGCTGCTCAAGCTGGTCTGTGTAGAGTAGTTGGGGTTTTAGAGTGCAAGTGCCCCTTGTTTCATCCTTCTCTGCCTTTCTTCTCATGAGCTGCCTTGAAGTTTGGACAAGCAACCCTGAACTTGACCCTATATTGACAGAGACTAAATTATTCTTCTCTGTTGCTTCTTCATTGCCTGCTGTGCTAATTATTGCTCTGCAGAATTTCTAAATTCATCCAGAGGCTGAGCAGCTCTGAGGATCTGGTGTAAACATGACTTATCCGGCAGGCAGTAAAGCTGCTCTCAAGCTCTCTGAGGAGAATTAAGCCTTTGTAAGAAACTGTCTGTTGGGCAGCTGCTTTTATCAGTCTGTGTTGCAGATTAAAATGTGTTTCAATGTCTCTTTAGGAAAGACATCAGGAAGAAAAATCAGGAAGGAAATCTCTTTACCATGTCCCTGGCTGCATGTTAGTAGAGAACTAATTGATCAAATGTCAATCACTTTGTGCTCCTTGAAGCAAATGACCATCTCGCATGCGCTGCGTGCACAAGAGCACAAGCTGTGTCTTTTCTCAGGCTGAGTTCTTTACATCTTACCCACCAGAGACTGAAGCTACTTGAGTTAGTGTACAGAGAGCCCCAGCTGCTGTTGCAGGGACATACCTGCTCCCACGCTTCAGGGACATGGGATGAGGTGTGGAGATTATATTGCTTTTAAAAAGGAAAGGTTTATGGCCTCTCCTAGCCCAGCTGTTACACATATGCTCTATTCTAACTGTTTCCCTCCACTAGTGACAAGTGTAGCACACTTCATTTCCGCAAAAAGCTCCAGAAGTCACCAGTTCAAGTTTTGAATGCATTAATGCCATCTAAACATTGGCTGGTGTCAGTTGGGGAAATGAAATCTTGGAGGTAGAAGAGCTTCTTCACAGGTATTTGGGTGTTCTTGTTGTTTGTGTGACTCACCAAGTTCTTCTCGTAGAAGTGCTGAGAGGTGGAAGAGTCGAAAATGATTTTAGAAGAGTTGGAAATAGAAAGAGATCGCAGTGTCTGCATGCTGCTCTTTTGCTGTTCTTGTGCAACCAAAGTACAGGATTATAATGGGAAAAAAGAGTCTCGTTTTAAGGCCTTCTTAGAAAGAAATATGAGATTCTGTGTTTAAGTGGAATCCAAATAGATTGCATCTGTCTTGCTTTTTAGTCATGAGTTTGATACATGACTTTACCTGTTTTTATTTTTTGCCAGCTTATATTCTTGCTGTGTAAGATGAGTTTCTTTTACCCCTGTCAAACTAACCATCTCCTGCTCATGGATGTGCGATGTCCTTGCCATGGATCTTTCTGCTGTAACTGGTCCTGGAGCCCTTTCGCAAAACATTGTTGCAAAGCTCTCATTAGGGCTTCCCCATACGATGGTAATAGGAAACTCCTTAAGCAGTAACCCTGCTTTAACACTTCTGTGAATCGCAGGGCAGTGCCTATTGAAAATGCAGCTTTTACAGGGGTGAATGTGTTTATGGTAATGAAGCTGTGTGCATACACGCCAGAGCTTACAGTACGAATGTTTTTTCATGCAAAACCCTGACTGATGTGTAGATAAGACTCTTAGTGAGTCTAATCCTGGATTTAAAAAAAAAAAATCATACTAAACATGGCCTTATAAATACAGCCAATGTTGGTATGAGATAAAAATAACCCTTTCCGTAGTGCACACCGTGTGGTTTAAGAAGTAGAAGAATATTTAATGAAAGGCTTTGATCAAACTGTGTGCTGTAGAACAAAAATGTTTCATTGCTCTCTGTGAAAGCCTGACACTGAATTGTTAGGACTCTGCAGCCCTAAAGGACAGGATATGGCAGTGGAGTTTGAACTTCGGATCTCTGGATCGAAACCCATGAGCAGATGTTGTCTGAGCTAAAGCACTTATCTATTATCTTGCAGCCAGTAACAGATTCCTAAGCTTTGTGAAATGGTCAGTAAAGGGTGACCAAAGGTAATTTTTAAGCTAAAGCTTGCAAAATTAAGTTTGTGAACTTAACCTGCATTCCCCATGATACAGGCTTAGAACAGGAGGTATTGTGTGTAGCTTAATTCTTGGTAAGGCCATGGGTTGATGAGAAGAACATTTACCCTTCCTGCTAATTTATCTTTGTGTTTTGGTAACCTTCTGGACTGGGAGCAGAAATCAGGGGCTGGTCCTGCAAGCACGAGTGCAACTCAAGTACAACATGTGTGTGTGTCTGGGCTTGGAGAACTCAAAGTGCTGAAGGAAAGTGAAGCAGTTTTAAAGGTCCAGAGATCAGCAGGGTACATCCATGCTCTGTGAGTTTACTTTTGCCCTTGCTGACTCAGCTGTGGGGAGGAGGGAAATAATGTTTTTCCTTTTCAGAATTGCTTACTGAGCTGTTGGGGAAAAAGAAATTACTCTAGAGGAGGGGGAAGAGCCTTAGCTGTCAAGCTATCTGTTCAAGCTTGCAGATATTTTCCTGTAAAATTTCTGAACTCCAGGTGTGTGGTTTAATGATGATTAAGTTGTGAGTTACATAGTACATGGAAAACTTTACTCAGGTGCTTCAGCAATTCCTTATACTATAAATGAGTTACGGAGGAATGGGTCAGGCAGCAGGTGAAGGTGTGTAGGTGTTCACACACCACCACATTGAAACCATTTCTAGAGATGTGAAACATCCTCTTAAGATTGTATAAGCAGCAAGTACAACAGCAAATGAAGAACAATGTGTCTGATTTAGCTCCAGGATAGCCCAAGCAAGTGAATATGTGCTTGAGATCAATGAGTAGGACAGTTCAGGGTCTTGGTTGCAGCTCACTGAAAGTTTGCAGTTTGTGTCCAGACACGAGCTCCAGACCTCCCAGAGCTATAGTTAGCAATGCCTCCTCCAGAGACATCAGCCCCATTTCTTGGAGCATTTGGAATGTTCTATGAGACCTCTTCTTCAATCAAGCACTGACCTGGACTGACTCTGCTTGTCTTGTGAGGCAAAACAGTATTGTAGCTAGGGGACTTTGGCTCTGCTAAGCAGATCCCAAACAAAATTGAAGGCTGTTAAAGTGTTTAATTGAATTTTTGCACTACAGGGACATAATGACTCATAGTGAAGCTAATCACCTGCTGCTTTATCTTGGCTGCAAAGAGTAAATTGGTAGTTAAACATTTAAAGGTCATAGTCATAGAAATTGTAATAGTGTTACATTCCCACCCTCCACCCCACGTGCTATGTCTGAAGTTACTCGGGGAACTCAGGAAGATGCTCTTTGGAGATCTATCTGTATTCTGAAGATGAAGCTCAGAATGCTCATCTTTCAGGCTCACACTGTGGACCTTGAGGTGTTAATTTATGAGAGGCCACACTAAGAAATGCTGCATTGGCTTTGCACAGATTTCCACAAAACATGATCTGTATGGCCCTAGTGTTCTGTGGAGAGTCAAATTATCCTAAAATTTGAACCACAAGTATGTGGGGGGTTCATTCTTGTTCATCATAGAGAATTTCAGGTGTAAAGAATTTCAGGTCCCCGCAGCCAGAGGAGTTCAGTATTTTTGATTTGATAGCACTTGATTGTTCACTGGGCTAAGAGCAACTTGTAGGAAACAGGGTTTTTCTAGTTCGGCCTGAAGAGACTGAATATCTCTTGTAAGTTTTACTGTATTGACTGGGAAAAGAACAGACAGTTTCTTTCTGGAGCTCACTTGTCCTTATGGGTGAGGGAACTGTGTCACTTGGACAGGACTGTCATTCCTGTTCTGCAGTTGTCCCTGCGGTTACCAGAGCAATTGGTGGGAAGGTTTTGTAGAAAGAGGACTTGGCTCTTTGCCTGGTGGATCTCTCCATGCTTTCTGCTGTGAAAGAGGCTTCCATGCTGACAAAGGTGATATGCTTTGCTTGTCAAAATGCTGGACTTGGTTTAAGTAGCTCTTCTTGATGATTCATGCTCCTTAGATCACATCCAATTCACCACCACGAGTCACTGGGACAGGTGGTATCTGTTTTAGAGGCTCTCGTGGGGGATCATTTGGACAGTGATGGGGGAAAACTTGCAGATAAAATAACAGAAAGCCAAGCTAAAGCATTCAAACCATAAAAAGTCAGTGATGAGCAGTGAATATCAGCCATTATATTAGCAGTGTGTTATCACTCCAATTTAAATATAGATTCTGAAGGAAGTTTGTACTATTTTCTGCATATGGCTGTTTTATGGCAGGAAATGCATCCTGCTATAAATGAATAAGCCTCTTAAGACAGGCTGGGTTAAAGGCTGGGGGTGACTTAACTGTGGAAGTTTTTCCTTTCGGAAGTTTTGGGTGTACTAAATCTATGGACCACTGACATGTTTTGAGCTTGACCATTTCCTTACTTTCAGAACAGGTTGGAGAGAGCACGGTGCCGGAACAACGTGTTTCCTATTGGGTGCCAAGTTCTTGTACCTTGGTGACCAATAAAGATCTGAAGCTGAGTGACACGTTATCTAAAGCAGAGGTCTGGGCTACACAGACCTGTTTTGTGATATGAAGGGGAATGGACCTTGGTCTGACAGCCAGTGAGGTGTTGGGAGATGCTGTGTTGATTTCTGTCTTTATGCACATCTTTCTCAAGTGTGTTCTCATCTCTAGTAGTTATTCTTATTTTTAGGGTGGATCCTTGCATGTGCTAGCAGCCTTTTCCAGGAGTACAGAACTGCGGGAAGGAATAGGGCAGATAATAACATCCTGCTGCAGATCTTGAGATCCACATTTGGGTCTGGGTTTGCTCTGTGCCTAAGGCTGTTGCTGGTCAGCCTTACTCCAGATGCATCGTGTCACTTTGGATGGAGAGCCAAAGGAAGCTGGCTGAGATCCTGAGCCCGTCAAACACTTATTCTTTGCTGGCTGCAGAAAGTAGGGTGCCTCACCCATGAGGACTTGTAGCTTGTCGAATTTCGGAAGACCTTTGACCTCACTAACAGATGGCAGAATAAATGGATTGGGGGACACATTTTTAAACAAGCAAATTACACGGGACTTACACTTCCAGTCTCTGCCTGCTTGTCAGTACATTTTTGCTTGCAGTGCACCTTGGCAGAGACATGACTAAGGCAAGGGCTCATTCTGACCCAGATATTTGTAGTTCCCCCAGTCTGACTTTTCCAGGTTAGAGATAGGTTGATGTCCCATGCTATTGCCTAGCAAAGCCCAGAAGCATCAAAGTTATTTGAAATGTGTCCAGTGCAACTCTTAACAAAAACTTAATGCAAAAGTGTGTTTTTGCTATCCAGATGAGGAGCACCATGTATTCCCTGGACACTGCTTATGCAGAAGTCAGGATGAAAGAATGTGGTGTCCTCTTGGGATATAGCTTCTGCTAAAGAGATCTCTTCACCTTTTTGCAAGCTCATTTCTTTTGATACTATTTCTTCCTTTTGCAAAAGGCAGTCAAACATCAAAGGAAGCTGTATTGCACCACCTTCTGTACACAGTTTAAGTTTAAAGTGGATCATCTCACCTTCTTGCTAGAATAAATGTCCCTGGGGATCCTCTCCATCTTCTTGCCCATCCTTACTGCTGACTTGATTTGCAAGAGCTGTCTCTACTATGGGGGTAGAGTCATTGAATGGGTAATTGCTGATGCTAATTTGTACCCATTTTGTCTTCAGTCACCTTCTCCAGTCCTTTAAAATACTGTTACCTTAAATCTTGTTTTCATAGAAGATACCACACTGTTGTTTCTCTTCAGAGCTCAGTACATTTCTTGATTATTTCATGCATATGTTTGCCCCTAGTTGACCTACATTTTAGCAGACATGGTGTAAAGCTTTGTTAGAAGATGAATCAGAGCACGAGTGTGATTCTGGTTTTATTAATGTTTACCATTCACCAGTAGCCACAGGATTTTTTTCAGTGTTTCCCACCTCTGCTGCTGTAGGGTTTTGCCACATCTTCCAGACAGGAAAATAGTGCACAGCATTGAATATGTCCCATGTGTATTGCTGGTTTATCTTGGCCTGCCAACTGAGGTACCTTGTTCTTGCCTTATTATAGTCTGACCTGCAAGACATGCTTTTCACAGCCTTTTAGTCCTTTTGGGAATGGCAGCTTAACAAGACTAACTACTTTCTTCGGACAATTTTTTTTCTTAACCAGAGAAATATTGCTTACATCAAGACCCAATTACACTGTCCTCACTCCTGTACCAAAAACCAGTTCTTTGGGGGCTATCTTTTTAATTGAATAATTTATTTTACCTACTTTAAACAAACTGTTATAAAAATCTAGGCTAAAGCCCATTACAAGTGGTTGTATCTGAAATGGACTGCAGCTGGACAGATTAAACATGGCAATTATTTCTGTGGAAGGCATGCCCTTGAGTTTGCTGAGGATGAGTGGCAGTGCTGCTGTCTTGGAAGACAAATTCAGAGATAATCAGTGCCCGTGCGAGTGCTGCATTGCAGCTACTGTCAGCTTATGTCATGGGCAGATACTCCAGCAGCTGAAGGACTCCTCAGGAGCCTGAGGAAAGCATGGCTTTAGTACTACATAGCCACAGATCTTATGGTCTTGTGTTTTCTGTGCTTCTAACTCCATATTTTGTGCTTTCTGCAGCACTGTTTTCCTTAATGCAGTGTAAAAAGCTGAGAGTGTTTATCCTTTTTACAGGGTTTGGGTTGGAGGGCTTTTTATAATGATTTTTTAAATATATGTGTTTGGAGACTTATTGTGCTGTGTTACAGCTTTTACATCATTTGCACCTGTCTGTTTTAATTAGCAGTTGAAATTGCTGTATTTATAGATAGAGGAAAAATTCACAAGCTATCCATAGTTATCAGTGCAGGGTGTTTTTTATTTCTTTTAGCAAGTAGTTCAAATCCATTTTTCCATAGACAAACTAGTTGGCAACCTGCAGATGTTACAAGCATTGGGTACTGATGCTTGAAATAGAAATGGGCTCTGAAGAGGATGTGGGATGGGGAGAAAATAAATCAGAAACTGCTGTTGCATTGGACATGTGTTAAGACTGATGATACGTCATGCTTACCAGAGCATAACTGCAGAAGTTGACCACATTAAAAATGAATTTATTAAAGACACATGTATTTTCAAGTCTCACTTATGTCACATCATTAAGGTTCGTTTTCACTTTGGCATGTTGTGGGAACAACACTAGTTACCAGTACAAGTGTTTGGTTGCCTAGGATAGTTAAGTTGGTTTGTGGGTGTTTGTACAACAGGAAGAAATAGATTGATTCTTTCTGGAACAAGTCATGTCTGGTCTATAAATGATGTAAAAAGTGTGTGTGTGTGTGTGTGTGTTTTTCTTTCTCACTCCAACTTCAGATTTGTGACAGTTTTGGCCTGTGTGGGCCTTGCAATGCCCAGGAGAATGTCAAGAAATGAGAATGGTAGTGTGTGATTAAATTCCTGTGTGTTAGCTGCTTAGGAACTTAGCTGCTTCTCAGGAACTGTCTGCAGATGCACTTTACTCTGGGGAAAACAATTTGCAGCACCTTTGCCCTCTTTCAAGGAGTTCCCCTTAAATAAAACAATAAATTAGTTCTCAGTGCAGGTATTAAATGTAAGCATTCAAGTGTTGCTGAGCAGCTCACGTGGGGGTCACTTGTTGTCAGGCAAGTGGTGAAAAGATGCTTTGCCCTGTAGGACATTTGGTTGCCTGGATCTCAACACAGTTGTACTGCAGGTTGGGCTTTGCACTGCCTGTGGACTAGGAGTGGGGCAGACATCATCATCTGAAAAAACAGAAAAATCAGGAATCAGTGCCTTAAATCATTACTTCCTGTCAGGGGAGAGTGGGCAAGTCAGTAACTGCCTCTTTCCTGCAGACACCTTTTCAGAGTGGCTGCATCCTTATCCTGCAGACTATTTTTCACTTCTTGCAAGATTTCTGCCTTTCAGTCTAGGGCAGAGCTGAACATGCTGGTGAGCAGCAGATGGGTTTGAGTTAAGCTTTCGCTTGGGGATTTGGGACTAAAGCCCAAGTCTGAAAACCCAGGAGCTCTCCATTCGGTGAGCAACATCTCATCATCTCTGTTGGCCCTGTGTGTTACAAGCTGGTTTCGAGACCACATGGCAAGATGGCTTTCTCTTGAGTGATTCTAGGCTCTTCTTCCCTGGCATGTCCAGTGCAGTGTTACAAATGTGAGTTTCCTGTCAGTCTGGACGTTTGTGTGTGTGGAATTTCTGAGCGACCTGGCCCTCAGGTTGATCATCTTTGGGAGAAGAGCTGGGTGAATTGATTGTTCCTGCTTCACATGGCTGAGCAGGATGGAAGGAAGAGAAATCTTTCATGTAACAATATCACTGTGAAATGTGGGAATATAGGTTACGTGGTACTAAATCAAGGTGGTCTCTGGGGAGAGTAGTTAATAAATTCTAAATAGGAGATGACCCTTTCTGAGCACACTAAGCTTGTAATTTATATGCTAGTCCTATGCATTATGGTGCTTAAAGCCTAGGTCAGAAATCCTCCATTTAACTTTGACACTTCCTTTTGTCTTTAATAGACAAATTAATAGCAATAGGTCACAGCCAACTGTGTATTGTAGGTATGGGTTGATGAGGTCTGTTAGAAGAACAAGGGAGCATCAGAGCGTGTGAGGAGCTATGAGGCTTAGATGGATTTCCTGCATTACCAGAGATGTCAAATGACCAGATTAATGTTTCTGTACTAAAATGAGCTTAACCATAAAGTACTGTGAATTCTTTTTTCAATGAACCCTAAGAAATGCAGCAAAAGTAAGTGTACATGGATGCATTTGAGCAATTTAGCACTTGGACTGGCTGCTTTTTGTAGTTGAATTTTAATGGGGTTTGTATAATTTAAAAAATACCATACATGTAATTTTTTTCTCAGATTGGGTTGTGACAATGCTGTTTTGTGTGCATAAGGTAGGTGCTTAAATTCCTTTGACATCAAGCTCTTACTTGGATAAAACCAATAAATGCTTTCAACGTGTATTTACTGTGTTACGTTGATGAAGCAATGTCAAGGAAACACAGCCTCCCGAGAGGTGCTTGTGAAACTGTAGTTTTAAACTGTTGGGACAATGGGCTCTAGATCTTGGGTAAGGAAAAAAAAAATTCTCAGTCAGCAACTGAAAGAGGAGCCTGGGAATCTCCATCCCTAGAGACACTCAAAGCTGAACTGGACAGACCCCAGCAACCTCATGAAAGTTGTCTCTGCTTTTAGTGGGGGAGTAGACCACACAACACATGTCTCCTGAGGTCCCTTCCAGTCTTATTTCCCTGATTTTTGCCTGAGATGCTGAAAGAAAGGACCAGTAGCCAAACACATTACACCAGTATTTAGAGGGGACCAGTACAGGCACATAAATTTCCCTACCACAGAAGGAAGGGCATCCCCCAAGAAGGGTATTAACACAGTTTTGCAGGCTCTTGCTACAGAAGCCTTAGCAGCACTCTGTAGCCATAATAAAAAATGCCCAGCCCAAGCTGATTTGTTGATTAAGGACTGTAAAATGAGCAGGATTTGGCTAGAATGGTAATAGCATTGTGATTGTTTGTCCTGTGTGGATTTAAGGTGTGAAACCCCTCCTACTCCCCTCACAGGGTCTGCTCAATGGGAAGAGGTACAAGAGGTGTTCTGTACTGCACTGAGGGAACAGCTGGAGTGATAGAGGAGCAGTGCTGTAAAGCAACCTCTGTGGACACGGGATAGCTTTTCCTCCCCTTTCAAGGCTTAAATTTCAGGATTTGCAAAGTCCTCTTCTTAATTGCTCTTTGTTTTACTGCTGTCTTCTGCTTTCTAGTCTTTTTCATTGATTCAGATCCTGATCTCCTGATATTTCTTGTAGGTGTTCTTACAAAGAGCAATTGACTGATACTTCAAAACTGGTGCTTCTTGTGCAGATCTTACAAATGCATCACATGTGTGCATTGCACATGAGTGCACCCGAGTGGATGAGTCTGGGAGAACTGCAGGTATCTGCTGTTCCACTGGTTGAGACTTGCTCACTGGGGTTCAATGGAGCTTGTTTGGAGAAAGAAATACAGTTACCCTGTCCTCACAGAAAGATCTAAACATGGCCTTGGTGTCTGCATGCCAGTCAGCACTGCTAAGCCAAGTGTCTTGTGCTGTATGCCATGTTTTTAATGCCATAAACCTCTGCAGCTTTGTTTGATCTTTTCTACAAGGTGTACTTTTTTCTTTCTGTGAATCAAAGAACTCTTGAAGCTTTTCTTCTGCTGCACTCTTCATGGTTTTAGTAGGCACACTTTAAATGCAGCCTGACAGCATAGATCATTGGGTTGGATTTGTGGGATAAACAGGAGTTTGCCTGTGGAGCATGGGAATCTGTGCATTCAAAGCAGCCAAAGATCTGGGGAGCAAGGTCCTGTGCTTGTAAGCTGTCTCACCTGATCTGCATGCAGGCTTGATTTTATGTGATGCTTTCTTCACTTGCTGCTTAAAAGTAAAGGAGAAAATGCCCATACCTTTTCTAAATTCAGAAACTTGAATTCAGAGTTTGCTTTGTTGTTTGGAGTGTGTGTTTTCTGAGTTTGTGGCCAAAAGCACAAAGCCCTCTGGTTTCACTGCTTAGAAGTGACTGTCCTCATTTCCCTTTCTGTAACAGGTGGAATATTACTTTTTTTTTAAGCCAAGTTCAGTGTTGTGTATCAAATTCCTTCATACTGCAGGCTTAAGCAACCAGCTGGTGTCAAACCCATGCAGTGACATTCTTCTCTACTTTTGTGAAAATTCATTATATTGTAGTAACGCTGAGGAAGCTGAACATAAGTGGGATGCTGCCAAAAAAAAAGCTTATCATTGAGGACAAAACCAGTTAACTGTTTGAGAGTTCACTCGGTGAACAACACAACTATTTATATAAAGCACAGGGCAAAAAGATCTTTGGGGCAATCTGGATACTGTAAACACCTAGTGCCCTGGATTCTTGTTATCCTTCCATTATCTGCCACTCAGTTAAGGGGTGTGCTGGTTATCTGTGTGTCTGCTGATGACTTATCTGAGTTCTAGAGGAGATGTCTGCAGAGTCAGTGTGTTTTTAATCTCTACACCTCTATCAAGCCTAATTGAAATGAGTTTGGAGACATACTAAGTAAATTGAGGGGGTATTAAGCTGAGCCAATACATAGTTGAGATGATTTTTAAATGCCCTTTGTAGCACACAGAGCAGCTGCCTTGAGAAACAATCAGAAGATGTATTTATTGCCTTTTGCAGTATCATCACCAGCACCCTCCCCACATATGTCAGTTGCAGTTAGAGATTGTTAACAATGAGCAAAAACACGAGGTTGCCCCAGCAAGAGGGAGCCACATCCCTGAATCCCTGGGGCAGGGGCAGAACTTCCCCTTGCACCCAGGGCCTGAGCTGCTGTGCTCAATGCTTAGATGTGTGTTGAATCTTTTCATGGGTTGATGGTGCTGTAGTTCTGTATAATTAACTAAAATATAATGGATTTTCTCTCAAATTTTTTGAACCGGTAATTACTTAAGGTGGTTTAGATGATTTTTACCTCCCTTTGTCCCTCCGTGATCTTTCCCAACATTAAGGAATCATGCTCAGTTGGAAGAAGTGACATCATGTAAAAATAGCACTGCCTTGTTCTGCAGATCTGCTTTCTGTGGGGTTTCAGTTAGATCTGCTGACTTGGATTTAAAAAGAAATAATCTTTTCTTCTGCTTTTTGCACCTGCTTGTCCCAGTTGAGCTTGATTTTGTAGTTGGAGGCAGTAGCTTTTTGGTCATAGCTGAAATCTTTGCTGGTCTGGGATAGACCCAGGTAGCTGGGAGACCCAAGTTAAGGAGCTCTTGACTTCTGGGGCCAAAGGTGTTTGCAAGGCCAATAGCTAAACACAAAGAGAAGAGATACCTGTAGGCTTTTCACAGGCTCTGTGGAAGTTGCCCGTTCAAAACAAGCAGTATGTGTTCTGCTGAGCATGTGGTGGAATTACACTTGGTGTTCCAAGCCATTTGCTTCAAGTCTATTATCTCTTCCCTTCACTGAATATTGCTGGTGTCTAATCAGATTATATTGCAGTTCATAGCTGTGCCCAGACAAAATAAAGGGTTGTACTTCAGAAGAACATAAGGATCTTGACTTACTGCCTTCTTCACGCATTGGCTGACATTAAATGTCCATTTAGAGCTAGATTCATGAAGCTACAGAGATCAGTGAGTCTGGCTATCTAAATAGGTCTGTACCCAGACTGTCCAAAGATTATAGCAGGGCTTGTTCATGACCATATTTAATCATTGGACAGTCTTGTGTAGTGACCTCTGTGTGCACAGGTGAAATTCTGACCCTGCTTGTTTAACAGCAATGTTTGTGTTGACTCCCATGGAGTGAGGTTTTTGCCCAATGCTCTGCTAGGAGAACAGCTAGGGTAAGCAAAAATGCTGCTGAGCAGAGCAATAAGCTAGATCAGAAGAAGTCATAAGAGTTTTCTTGCATGTTCTTTAGCATACTGACTAGAACATGGTCATAACCTGTTTTAAGGACTTCCTAAAGCTGGTGGTTGCCAGGACAGGCTGTGGCTCAGATTTCCTGTTCCTTTTGCTTTATTTCTTTAACTATCTGCTCCTGCCTCTTTTCTCCTTAACTCTTATTCTTCCTTTAAATCAATGCAAATGCAATTTCAGATCCTGCAAGGCCCATCTGTGGACAAATGCTGGTTTCTTCTGCAAAAGAGAAAATAAACCACATACCGCATTTTGTTCTCGAGATCATCCAGGCTGCATGGGATTCTAGCAAGTGTGACAACTGCCTATAAGGCCTCTATAAATAGATTTTCCTAGTAATTTGCCCAAATTACTGGGGCACTCAACTTAACATTGCAAGCAAGCTGTTCCTTTGCAATAGCAACCCCAGAGATGCAGTACATGACAGTGTCTTGCCGGAGTTGTTTTATTAAATTTGGTTGATCTAAAATCCTTAGGTAAGTTTGACCTTGAACATGCATTTTTCATCTCTGAAAAATGGCTAAATTAGAACATTTTAATTTTTAATGCTTCAAGAAATACGGGGTTTTTTGCAAAAAACAACATCAGAGACTTTGTCAAGCACTGCTCAGAATAGCTTATAGTGGCTATAGGAATCAGAGAGTCCTATTTTCTTTTCCTGGGTGGTAGATGCTGAACGTCCCTCCACTACCTGCAGTTCTTGATGTGTTTTTCCACCTTCCAAGGCTTACCTGGAGCCCACAAATACATGAAGTGCTACCATATCTCCATTTTCAAGTTTCTATCCCAGTGGTGATGCTTACAACTTCTGTGCTGGTCAGTTACAGGCAAAACCCCTTGATTTTTCCCTGTCTGCTGTAACTCACTGGTACATCCCATCATCCTTGAGTTTCATGGAGGCATCCACATAAACAGTTTTGCACGATCAAGGTCCATCCCTCATGTGTAATCAGTGGGGGAAACTGCTTGCTTTTCTAACAGCATGAGTTTGGATAAGGGTTGAGTAATGACCATTAACTTAAAATGTCCTACTGTTAGTCAGCCTGTCATAGCCTCTGTGTTCAGAGTTGTATTTAATAATCTGGCCTCTCTTCTGCTCCTGCTTTAATCTTTGCTCAAAAATGGAAGCCTCTTCTGATAACTTTGAAATTACAAAAGTATTACACCCATTTTTCATCATTCCCTCCCTTTTGGGATAGAGGGAAGTAGTTGGCATGTTTGGACTCTGCCCTTGAAGATAAAGATGAGCTCGTTAATAATTTGAAGCCTTAAAGGCACTTCCTGAAAGGCAGTTGTCTTCTGAGCCTTCTGGGGTTGCTCAACAACGAAGCAAGAGAGAGAAGATAAGAGGTTGATTGTAGTGGGTTGTTTGTAGTATACATAGGCCATGCAGTTGTACAGCTGCACATTTCATCAAATAATCATTTCCTTGATATATGATCATTATTAAATACAGACATAATTACTCCAATAAAACAATTGAGTCTCTTTCCTGCAGTCTCTCCCTGTTGTCTCTCTGCAATATTGAATGACAAGCACGCATCAAAAGAAAAGCATTTATGTCTTTATAGTGGACTCATTGTAGTGTCAGGATCCACATGCTTTCATTTAATTATCTTACATGAAAAAGGTTTTTGGTCTCTCACAGGCTTAGGCAGGAATAGGGAGAAGCAGGGAAGGTGAGAGTGGAAGCACATTTTGCCTTGCAGAGCTGCCTTTTACTTAGAAGAAATAAGGCTGATGTTATCACCCACTTTCCAGTCAAATTTGACAGGAGCATTTTGTTAAGCCACTTTCTCTGAGTGGGAATTCTGATGAATATGTCTCTTGTCTCCGGTTTCAAGTATTACTTTACACTGTTCTCAAGTATTGTTTGCCTTAATGGATGAATTATGGTAGGATGTCAGAGAAGCAGATAATTCACAGCCTCATTTTATAAACTGAGAACCGAAGGCACTGAAGCTTAACTTTTGCATAGCTGCAGAGCAGTAAATGGAGCCCAGGTCAGCCACCTCACATAGTCTTAGTTTGATGAAAATTTTGCTAAAGTGGCCTCAGTATTTCTCTTCAAGAAATTACAGCTACTGGAGAATGAAATGATTTTTTGCTTGAAAGTGAAATGGAGACAAGCAGTGCTTTCGATTTATTTCTGACACACTAATGCTTCAGATGCTCTTTTTGCCACTCAGTTTGTGTGTTGATAAAGGAGTTGTCTCCACTTGATCTGCCCACCTGGTTCGTGAGTCTGTCCTCAAATAAGTGCAATAAAATTCTTACCAGATTTTGAGTAGTCAACTGCATGGCAAGTATCAGGACTTGAACACATTAATATTGCTTGTGGGTTCCCTCTCTGCAGGGGATGTGTGTGGGGAACTCTTCAAATGGCCCTGAAGCAAGCAGGGCAGAGAGGACAACTGGAAGGACTGTATGGGGGATGTGTGTTTGCTGCAAGGGTTACACTGATATTTCATGGTACTGCAGAAATCACATTTCCAAGCTCGTTAAACCTGTTTTCTTTTCTGACTTCAGTTTATTGTAAATCAGTTTATTTACTAGTAAATTCAGCTTATTGAATGTAGCAAGCTATTTTGCAGAGGAACATCCTTTCTTGTATTAGTCATTTGGAGCATTCATCTTCCCCAGTGCTTAATTTTTTAGGCAGGTTGAATTTATGATTCAAGTGCTCTGTGGGAGGGATTTATGCTCTTTAGGGAGGGCTGATCAACACCTTTCTCAGTGAGTGGTTGGCAAGAGCCACTGCTTCAGGAGTTCAAATCACCTTGCTGACCTTCACCAGCACTGTCTGACTCCCTGCACACCTCAGCACAGGATATTAAAATGGAGCCTTTTCAGCCCCAACCTGGTCCCCACAGCCCTCCTCAGGTCTGTGATGACTGAGCTGAGGTTCTGGCACAGCCTCTCCAAACCTAACCAACACTACTTCTCATTCCCCTTCCTGAGCAGGCTCCTAAAGCCATCTTAGGCAACACATCAAGGGTCATCAAAAACTTCTCAAAATCAATTTTTCCTTTTTCCTTTGCTTTGTTATAGCATAGTATCTTTGTTCACAGAATAAAATTAACACCTCTTACTTCCCTGCTCTTGTAAACACTTATGGGTAACAAAGTTTTAAAAGGTGGGAAAGAACAATAACCCTTCTCACCCCCAACCAGTTGGGTTTGTTCTTTTTCTGTGGAATAACCTTTTTATTCCAGGCTTTATTTATTTTGTTGTGGGGTGTTTGGGGTTTTTTGTTTGTTTTGTTTTGTTTTTAAACAAGCACAACTACCAATGCATAGACCCAACTTTTTGTAGCTGTTTTGCTGAACTTGCCCATCCATCTGTACTATGTGTTAAGAGGATGTATTTATGCTTCAGTTACTGGAGGCTCCGTTAAAATTTTGTTACCTTGCAATTTAATATTAATAGTAACTGACCCTTGTTTCCTAGTCTCCAAAACACATGGTGTCTTATTTCCTATTCAGAACGAATCTTCCCTTTTTCATATAATGGGCTTAGCAAAGAAGTGTCACTTAACCATTGGCAGTTGTTAATGTTCCAGCATTATAGTCAGTTTTCAACTTGAATAACCTGCCTATTGCTTAAACTCAGTTGGGAATTGCTCAGCCTATGGTGTGAAAGTCTTCAGTTCATTTCTCCATCTCTGACACTGGAGTTGTGCAGCTGTAGGCTCTGAGTTACATTTATTTGGCAGTCTTTTCAAAGAATAATGCCCATGATTTGGAAAAAAATCCACTTTTTGTTGTCAGTGTTGGTCTCTTCCTTTAGTTGCTTTCTCTCCATTACACTTTTCCTCATCTTCTGTATTGATTTTAAAGTTACCAGGGTCTGTGACAGCTCATGCAAGTGCAGCATCTCTGGAAGTGATGGGTTTGGGTCCAGGCTGGAGTCTGTGTGCTTTTCCCATATGCAGCAGAGCTACAGCTCTTCAGTGTTACCAAGTAATATTATTTCAAAAGCTCCTTATAAAAACATGAATAATTGGGCAAGTGACAAAGGACTTATTGTTTATCTTTTTGAACAATGGAAAATACCAGATAGCCACAATTCGTTCCAGTTATTTAGTGTCTTTGTTCCAGAGCCATTTCGTGGGCACAGGATTTAATTCTGCTAGAATGCAGGAAGATGGTGACTTGTTTGCCAGCTTAAAAAAAATAAATCAAATGGCTGTAATTTTCAAGTTGCTTTACTAGGAAGATGTATTTTACTTGCCCAGTACCAAAGCCTTCAAGCCTAAGGAAGATGCTTTACTGTATATTACAAGTCTCAGGTTATTTTAATAATCAAATGAGACTATTAAATAGATGCTGATATCTTTGCTGTTCCAGACAATACTACAGTTTGGAAAAGTTTTTTACTAAGGCTGATATTTGTAACCTGAGAATAGTAGATTTGGCTTGCAAATAGGATCTAAGCAATTATCAAAACTAATACTAACCAAAACACGATTACATTGAAATTTCATGGGCTGATCAAAGTTGGTAAAGCTTATTAAGGTGGGAAATGGAGGAATGTGCGCTTTTAAAAGAGAGAATTTGGGAGGAGGAACGCGTGCAAGTGATGATTGCAGTCCTGCAGATGTCAGAAGCTGAGCTGCGTGAGGGTACAGAGCGAAGAGTGCCACCTCCTGGGGACGTGCGGGATGGGAGGCGGCAGTGCGGGGATGCCCTGGAGGCAGTGTCAGGGATCTTTGAGGCAGTGCGCAGGGCTGGTTGCATCTTCTGGTCGAGGCTGCAGGTCTAAAGAATCTAGATATGGGAAAATTAGATCGAATCCCGTATTATTTTTTTTTTTTTTTCCAGAATCATATGATCATAGAAGGGCTTAGGTTAGAAGGAAATAAACTGTATGTAGGTGTCTGCTAGCTTGCTGGCTTTGCTTATCTTCTGACATCTCAGTCCCTTTTCTCTTAAGTCTTCCATCATGGATTTGGTTCATGGCACGTAACAAGAATTAATCTCTTCCCAAGGTTGTAGATATCTTTGATGTCTGCCTGGTTACTCGCCTGGTTGGTTCTACAGTTATCATGAAACTGTTTTACAATTGCTCTGGAAGCAACTTGGCACCTGCCTTCTGGTTGGCATGCCCCCACCACAGGCAGGAGTCTCATCACTTGCCTCATGTTTTGTTTTTCAGGTGGTACCAGAGAGATTGGGTCTGCTCTCACCAGGATGTGTATGAGGCACAGAAGTATAGAGTCCAAACTCCGTCAGTTCTCAAGGTGAGTGGCCCTGTACCTGGCCCAGAGCTCAAGGTTTGTCTTTTGCTTCCTACTGGGGAACATTTAAAGCTGTTCACCAGCTTTCCAGGTGATTGCTGATCATGTCACTGAGAACAGCTTTTGTCTTCTCCCCCACAGCACAGTAAGTGTTGTGAACATGGCAAGATTTCACTACAAGTTCTGGGGACTGGGCTTGTCACCTCAAATTACCCTAAATTCTGCAAATTCCCACTGTTGATCCCTGTTGCTCAGTGCTGAGCAGGCAGCTGCTGCTGTCACTGATCTTTGTTTCTAGGCTTTAAACTTTGTCACTAATTTTTAAAGCAGGAGCAAGTCTTGTGTGGTTTCCTCAGCTTACTGGAGAACCGAAATAGCTCTAAGTATGGACAAGGAAAATTCTCTCATTCCCCTTTTGCTGTTAAGACTCTAGAGTTAATGGGAGACAATTATATCATGTGCAACCTGGGCTATACACAAACAGTCTACTCCTGTAGTAAGTAATAATTTGCACATGTGCCTTTTGTAACCAGACCTAAAAGTTATACTTGACCTTAGGTGAACCAAAATGGTGCTTTCCCATTTGCCTGATCACCTGGGATATTTTTTTCCCTTTTAAAATAAAGATATTTGTGAAATTGGCTGTGAGGAGGCAACATTAGTCTCTAGTTAGCCCAGAGTTAGCTGCTTATATGATTCAATCCCAGTCTCATTAATCTAGTGGAGCATTACTAGTGCTGTATCATGGACTTCACAGGTGAGAGGTGAGGAATATTGGTGGGCAGGATGTTGTTTGTTTGTACAACTGCTCTGTCTTCTTCTTGTGCATATACATGTGTTATTTATCTTCATGGCTGCATGAACCTTTCAAGTTCCTGGAGTGTATTTGTAAACTGCTCTTCCTGTAACAGACGAGTAAGATCTAACTGTTTACATTGGCCCTGTCTCTGGTCATTCCTCTGGTTTACACTGTTCCTTACTGTCCTGAACTTCTGTGCTGTAATTTTGGTTATCTTGTGGTGTGGACTTCTTTTCGATCCAGTCCTTTCTTTTGCTTTCTCCAGAGTAAACATTTTTATGTTCTGATATTTACATTGTGACACTGATAGCTGTCGCAGCAAAAAGTAAAAATACTCCAATATTGACCTTGGCTCTCTATATAAGAATAGGGGCATCTGCAGGATTTGATTGCTCTTTGTGTTTTTTCAACAAAATTAGTGCTTTAATTGACTGTCTGATAAACCCACTTCAAGAACAGATGGAAGAGTGGAAGAAAGTGGCCAATCAACTGGATAAAGACCATGCAAAAGGTAGTTACAGAGGAAGAACTCTTTAATAGGAGTAAGATTTTAATACCAGCTTTTCTTCCTCCTTTCATGTTTGTACTGGGGAACTGAATGATGTAATTAAATATGTATGGCAACTTTTCCCTTCTAAAACATTCCTTTTCCAAAATGCCTAATAATTTTCTAAACTTTGCATACACATTTTGAAGGGTTAGTTTCCAGGAGCCCAAGGGGTGGGTTGTTTTTCTAGCCTGGTAAGCAGTGACTAGTTTTAAATCTGCTAGCCCCCTCTCACTGTATGATCTCCAAAAGTGCTGAGAACTGGGGGTGTCACTTCTATCCCTGCAAAGCCCTGGGGTGTAGTTAAAAGCAAACTGTAAGACCATGTTATGTCTCAGATGTAGCATCCTCCAGAGAATGCACAGCCACGTAAAACACTCATCATTTTATCTGATGAGATACAGAAATGTACACCTGGGGAATGGGAAAGCTGTGTTGTTGGACATGGGATGCTCAGAGCTGAAGTGCTGATGCAGCTCCTCAGGCTTTCCTTGGGGAATGCAGAGAAGCCTTGCACAGCAAAAGCATGTTGGTAGATTTTTTGGCTTTGCAAAACTTGTATAGGGAATGGTAGTCTTTCTGCACAGGTGCAGAAAGCAGGTTGCAGTTCACCACTGACCCTTGAAAATTGAAGGCTTTTGCTATGTCTGAAAGAAGCAGTATCACCATAATTTATTTTGGGGAGGAGAGAAAGGATGGGAAGAAGTGTGCTTGGCCTCAAAAAGAGGATTTGCTTCTTGCCCCACTATAGCTGTGGTCAAATAGAATAAACTAAATCAGCAGCTCTTGAAACAATTTCCACCTTGTGCTGCAGAGAGTGTTAAGCAGGTTGTGAGCAGGATGGAAGAATCACCTGGGTTCTTGCTGATAAGGGTAATCCTGGCCAAAGTGGCAGTGAGATGTAGGTTTAGTGAGTAGACTTAGATGTAGGGGGTGCAGTTGGCCCTGGTACAGTTCTGTGCCTGCCACCACCCTGCTTCTGTTTTTCCAGCTATAGAAGAGTAGTAACATTGATCTCCTTTGTTAAAGTGTATGTGTATATGTATATACATGCATACATGCCTTTAATATTTTTTTTGTTTTTTTAAAGTATCAGTTTTCATATCTGGTACCTTTATTGAGCCTGGACTGGAGGTGGAATATTTTGTTCTGGGATTTTAATTCTATGGGGATTTGCAGCTCATCTGAAAATGAGGACAACTGCAATGTGCTCCACTTCATCAGAAAGAGCTGGCAATGTGACCCTTCCTTGGGCAAACTTTACCACCCTCTCCCTTTGCCTGACTCTCATGATGGGGAGGGATCACAGGATATTATTTGCTTTGCCATTTCTGGATCCTTGTTTTTGAACACAGATGTTTTGAAAAACCTGTCATCTCTGTTTTACATTCCTGAGAGTGGATGAGTGTCTGAAATGAAAAGCACTCTAATTTTGTACTGTGTTCTCAGTTGTTATTTCTGTAAAGGCTTTGTTTATTTGGGAAAGATTTTGGTATGAGTGTGCTCACACCCTAAAATGTTATGTTAAGCCAAACATATAGAAGCTACAAAATGGGAGTTTCAAGCCACTATGATTAAAAGTAGCCGTACTCTTAAAATTTGTAGTGTAATGTCTTTAAACAGCCTTTTCTGTGAAAAATATTCCTTTTCATATCGAGTGTGTTGATAATAGAGACTGTGTTTTTTTAGAATACAAAAAAGCCCGCCAAGAGATAAAAAAGAAGTCATCCGACACACTGAAGCTACAGAAGAAAGCAAAGAAAGGTAACTTGCTCCATACCTGTACTGTTAAAACCCTTCTGTGCTGTGCTCATTGACAAAGATTGAACAGCAATAGGACTTTGTGGTAATAATTTGGTCCCCTGTAATCTATTCCTGATACATACTAGAACACCAGGGTACAATTACCATGTGTCATTTAAATCATACATTGAATCTGCTGTCTAATGTATAAAAGCCTGAAGGTTGTTTGTACAAAGTCAATCATGTTTTAAAAGAGCACTTTCTGTTAACTTATTCCTGTTAGGAACGTTGACACTGTAAATGACTTGTGCAGATACCTGTAAGTTTTTTCTAGAATCTTTTGGAAGAATATAAAAAAAGCCATTATGCAAATGTTCTGTAACTATTAACATTTCTCACTGTTCTCCCTTTCCATCACCTTTCTTTTTCTTCTTTTCTTTTTTTTCTTCTTAACAGCCTGTAATCTCCTAAACCTTACATTATTCTTCAGAATATGAGAAAGTGGCATGGGTTGTTGTCAGGGGGAGGGCACTTGGCAACTATAGAAAACTAACGATGAGTAAGAAAAGAAAAGGAGTTCTCCACAAAGGCAATCTGTGCTTTTCAGCAGACAAATCTCATACTTCTGTTGCTCTCCCACCATCATCTTGTCACAGGACTTTCATCATCATGTTGGTGGAACATGCATAGCTGCAACCTTGCCATCACTAAGGTTTTTTATTTGGCCAAGTTCAAACCCCACCAGGCTTTGGAAAAATGATACAGAGCTTGTGCAGAAGCAGACTTGCTTGTTCTCTTTCCTGCACTGGACTCTGCCCAGCTGGATAGGAAGTGTGCTTTGAGCAGCTCTTGGCCTGCATGTTGCAACTTGTGCTTTTCCTCCTGCCTAAAAACTGTGAGCCCTGGGGACAAGCAAAATAAATGCTGGGGCAGTAAATTTCTTAAACTTTTTATATTGTGTGTTATCCAGAACAGGTGAGCTCTCTGTAACTGTCCTTCCTAATAGGTGAGTCAATAATTACACGGGTAAAAAGCCACATGACTGGAAAACTGCTCCTGAGTTTCAGCTGGCTTTAGATGAGAGATGAGGGAGGGAGAGATGGAAGCCAGCAGGAGGGAGCTTAGCTCAGCAGGCTCTCTGTGTCTGTCTGTCCATGTACAAGTTTACTGTTTCAAATCAGAACTATTATCTTTAGGAGGATACAAGCTCTTGTGATAAGGTCTTATTTTGGGCTGATGTGTAAACATGTTTCTCATTTTGTGTGGTGAGTTCTCTGACTTCAACAGTTTTAGAGAATCTGTGCCATTCCCTCTGTTTCCTTTCCCTTTTCCCTGCCTTTTCTGGTCTCATGTCTTTTTGTCCCCATATGATACAAACAATCCATCAATGCATGATAGGTGAGAGCTGAGATAAAGATGCCTGTGATCTGTGAAGAAGGAACCATTTTTTGAGCCTGTTTCTGTGAATTAGCAGCTATCTGGGTCCATCTCCCTTTCATCCTGCTTCTGAGTATTGAATAAATCAATCTGTAGTCTTGGAGGAGATAGCATTTTCTGTAAGGTGGGAAGAGGAGAGGAGCACTTAAGGTCTTGTGGAAAAAAACCCAACTATTCTTATACTGCAGAGAGACACCAGTCTAGGTGTCTCTCAGTAGTGGTTAAAGAAAGTGAACTCTCTCCTTGGATTTTCTGGGTTTCTATATCTTTCCCCAAATGTGTGCCATGTATTGTGAAGAGGGTCAGCACACTGGTGTCTTGTCCTTCTTCAGGAATAAACACATTTGAGCAGGGAGTGGAAAAGGCCTCGTTGTTGCTATCATTTTTATAGCAGCTCTGCTATGATTGAAGACTTTTTTTTTTTTTGTGTAATGTCATTCTCTTGATTAATTTTACTGTTATGACATGCTCTTAGAGTTGTCAGGGAAATTGCTGTATTTCTGTGCTGTATTACACAGAACTGCTCTCACACACGTGGTGATTGGGTCCAGAGCACAAACCCAATGAGCCTGAGATGGGGTTAAAGGTGGTCACAGAGGGACACATACGGGGAAGGTGGAAGCAATGAATGCTTGCAGGTAGCCAGTACAGGGGAAAGGAGGAGCTGCAGTATTTTTGAGGAGCTGAGAGTTGTGCTCATGGCCCCTGTGGAGGAGAGATGTAGTGAGGTGCTGAGGCTCAGATACAGATGTGAGAATTTATGCCCCAAGCTGCTGGCCTTGTGGCTTCCCAGCATGGGCAGTAGGAAGAAGCCATCCTGTCTCCTTGTAGTTTATCTACAGTGCTTAAATATAGAAGAAAATTTAAAAGAACAGAGAAGCAGATTTTTTTCCTCCTCTTTGCCTTTTTCATCCCTGCCTTGAAGACATGAAACCTTGGTCTGAGAGCAGTGTCAAATGTTATGAAAACCTTTTTTATGTACGCACCTTGGCAGATCTGTTTCATGTGCTATGTGATTAAGTACATAGTACTGTCACTAGGGGATAAAAAAAATCAGGAAGGGGTTTATTTATAAGATGATAAAGCTGCAGAAGTGATTCTGCTTTAGGTCACAAATAAGGTCTGAACTACAGCCAGGGAAGCTCCTGGGTGAACCTCTTGGGCAGACATGAGACTGGCTGCATGAATGTCTTACTGTGGCTTAACTCTTGTTTCCCTGTCACTCAGACTTTTTTTTTTTGTTCTGTTCTTCTTCAAGCAGGACCTTTCCTTTTGTTTTTATGTAAAGTTACTGAGTCACCTGTGGGAACTCTCAAACAACCAATTCATTCCCTTCCTTGCACTTGCAAAAATATTTTTGAGTTAACCTTACAATCATCTGTGGGGAAGTGAGATGTTTGCTGAATTTTGGATTTGCTTAAATACTATGCATGCTTCCAAAAAAATCCTTCAAGCTTTTTCTGTCGTGACTGGATGGAAAGTGGTTTTCTGCTTTGGGCAGCTTCAGATCTAGGAATTCGAATACAACTTTTCTCACTCACATCATGGCAGTGTTGTCTCTCTCCCTGTTGCATCGGGCTGAGGAGGTTCCTTCCCATAGCCAAGAGCTGCAGCACATACAGCAGCTCCTTGCTTCTTGCCTGCATCCCAAGAACATTTGGGAGAGAGGGCCCTGGGCTGCATGGCTTGTCCTGGCAAGAGTGCTACAGGTCAGGCACCCCACCTTAGCACCAAGGGGCTGAATTTGTTGGGGTTTGCCTGTCCTCTGGCTTGTGCATGGTCTGTTTGTTCTGGTTCCATGCAGCCAAGTTGAAAGTTCAGGCTGGGCATTTGATATAATTTATTAGAAATTATGTTAGCAGAGTGGGTGTCTTAATTGCAATAAAGGTGTTTCCAAAGCTTTGAAATGATGGAAAACACCAAGCTTTCCTAACAAAACAAAAAGTTGTTGGGGTTCATTTGTGAGTTTCTTAGAGCATATCTGGTAAAGTGACGGGTCTGTGTGTTAATGAAGGTCTTGCATTTCAAAAGACTTTGCTTACAGGGATAATTTTCATTGTTTTTGTTGTCTTTGACTTAAAAAAAAAATTAAAATCCACTGTGATCTTTAAGATACGGCCTTTTCATTGCATCCTTGTTGCCAAGGGGAGCAGACCTGTAGGTCAAGCTGCCCACCCCAGCACTGAAACTGAGCTCTTGTCTGAACAGATGAAGCTACATAGTGCACATAACTCCATACAGCTAAATTGTTCTTTGTTTTCAGACAAACATTGGACATCAGATATCAGCTCAGCTAACTTCGGTCAGCAGAATAATTAGGGATTTTAAAAATAAATTCCATATTTAGGTTTTTTGCTGAGTCAAGGCCTCATAAGTGGATCCATAGCTTCTAGAAGCTGTTGATGCTATTTTGAATTCCGAGGAGAGACAGCAGCTGTGGCTCTGCATGCAGCCATTTTGGAAGGCTTATGATATGTGTGAGTCTTAGTTTAGGAAAAAATGCAACCACAAAAAACAAGTGACAAACTTAAAATGTGACTGAATGTGTGCATAGAATCTGGAGTGCAAGTTGCCTCTATTTTCTGTATTTCAGCTTGGCTATTAATTATGAGCTAGACAGGTTTCCCTTCTGCCTATAACTGGGATGGTTCATTTTCGGGTTCTTCATATGATGCTGTGTGTGAGCTTTGAGGAAAATGTTTAAATCCAAGCAGATTTGTGAAATGGAGTTTTATGTAACACTCTCAATGATTTAATGTGTTAGTGTGAATACTCAGTTTTATCTCTAAAGTTTATCTCAGAAGTTACTGCAGAGTGCCCTTAACATCCAAGTACATTTCATTTTGTGTCCCCTCAATGCTGAATGTCCAAGCTCACAACCTGTACTTCTGATAATGCAGCAATTTTTGACAGGCTTTTTACTTCTAATGAAGTCCAGAGAGGAGAACATGATTATTAATATACTCTAATATTTCCAAAAGTACTTTTTCTCCTCCTTCTTCTCATTAGCAATGATGACCTTGTTGTGTTTTGCAGCTGTTTTTGTGTTACACTCTGGTCTTTGAAGCTCTAATACTGTTACACTCCTCTCAAGGATGATTGTGCAAACCCTGTGACTCTTCACTGAAAAACATAAAGCTCTTCAGTATAATTATAACTGAAGAACATCTCAGTTCTTAAAGCAAATGCTGACCTTCTCATTCAAGTACTTAGCATTTTTTCTTCTCATCACTTGTCCTGTCTGGAGTGGCCTTCTGGGGAGGCAGGATCTCTGGCCAGACTCCTTGTCCCTCAGGAAAGAGCCTTGTTCTTCTAAATTGATCAAGTGTAGCATGATGACTGCAATGAGAGCCAGGACTCACTGTGGAGTCAGTGTGACACAGCTCAGAGGGAGAGAACCTAATGAGCAAATCATCCCTATCTGTTGCAGGGAAAAAATACTATGTGGATGAGGCCGTGGCACCTGTGAGGTTTTTTGGTGTTTTTTAATTCTTTGCCCCTATAAATTTGCAGTGTAAGCTTCCCTTTATAAAAATTCAGTGAAGACATGTTGCAAAATAAATAACTGGGGATATTTCTCTGATTTAGTTTTATTCTTTGTGTTCTAAATGCCTCTTGATAGTTTCTCACATTTTAACAGTAAGCCAGGTGTATTGCAAAACCTTATGTATTAAGTTTTTTAATTAAAAGAAACATATCATGGTTACTCTTTTTTATGTTCTTCCACATTGCATCAGCAATTAGTTTTTAATTTAATTAACAATCTATTAATGTAATTGCATTAGAGAACATCAAAAAGTGCTGTGGTTACTAACACAGCACCTGCCTAGAGTTTTGCAAGTTCAAGTTCCCTCTTCCCTGTGAGGGGATGAGCTTTGTGCCTCTTCGTCAGCTTGACCAGAGTTTGATGGTTGTTTGTGTTGTGCCCTTTCTCTGAAGCACTGGTTAGCATGTTCTCACCTAGAATTCTGCAAGCTAAACAAAGTTCCTAAACTGATTTAAGTCTCCTAAAATAAAACTGGATGGTAAATAGCCAGGAGTCTAATTTGCAACAGCTCATCGGGAAGCAACACGAACGCATTTGTCTCTATCATCAATGGAAGAAGTCAAAATAGTCTACTCCAAACTGCTCACTTTCTTCTTTTGGCACTGATGATAATGTCTAAACTCTAGGAATGCTGGAATACCAGTTTGACTTTTTTTTTATTTTCCTTTCTGTGTCAATTTTGTGTCCTGCAATTTCTCACCATGCGCACCTGCCTGACAGCTGAGGCTCTGGGTAAGTCTGTGCCATGCTGTAACCCTGGTGGCTGGTTTATTGTAGCCCTTGCTGTGGCCTTTTTATGGTGTCTGGTCTCCACTAACTGCCTAGACTTTAATTTCTAATGAAATTAATAATTGCCTAATCTTAATGAACAAACCATCTTTTGATTTATTTTCTTTCGGCATATAATTGGAACACTGCAAAAGAAGAAAATCAGTGTTGTAGATAAACCTCTGGTTTATTTTAGAAAGGGATTAACATGGACTGATAAATCATGTCACAGTTGAGAGAGAAGTTAAATGGAATAGTCACGTCATGGAGGTGATGTTCAAATAATTGAATTTCTTATTGTTAATGTGACTTTTAAAGTCTAGAGCTTGAAGTCCTTAATGTTGTTCCTTGTAAACCTGTGATCCAACTCCCCTCTGAAAATCGCATGCACTTTTCTTAACCAACAGATAAGAAATCACTATATTTAACTTCGTGTCGGGGAAGGGATGGAAATCAGCATCATAATTCTGCTACCTGATTACAGCTCAAATCTGTTTTAATTGGAGTGCTTTTTCATTTGTATTGTAAATTTAAAGCAGATGCCTTGAGATCCTGTGAATGAAATGTGTTTCTGAATTTGAGGAAAATAATTATACCTCCACTTTTAGGTGTAACGATGTAGGTGTTGCCTTTTGGAGAAACCTAGGTTTAAATCAGGAGACCCTCAACCACAAGGCACCTTGGCTAGGCTCATGGAGCTGGGCACTGCCGTGCCTGCTGCTTGTCCTCTTGTTTGGAACCACACTAAGTGTTCTTCCTGGTTTGTAGTTCAATCTGGATTTTTTTTTTTCTAAGGGACAACTTAGCATTTTTTAACATTAGCAGCTGATTCAGATCTCCAGTATCCACCAGAAAGATTCAGATTTGGTTGCTGCAGGGGTTTGAAGTTAATCCCAGCAATGAGGTTTTCCACCTTTCCATTGATGGTGGCAGAATTCTTCCATTCTCAGCTTAGATTCATATTAGTTTATTTGTTGGCTTTACTGTGCAGGACTTTGAGGGGTTATTCATCCTGGCAGCTCTGATACAGAAGAGGTAGTCTGAGAATAAATTACTTGGAGCCTGCTTTGGTCCATACAAGTAGAGGTGTACTCAGCATTGCCTCATACAGTGTAAATTCTGCTACTCTGTAAAGTGTCCAGTACTGAATACTGTAAAGTATTCAAGTTCTGTGCAGGTATCTAAAAAAAGTGCAAGGTAACAGTCTTTAAACGAGAATGTGGAAAATAATAATTCCACCAATATTTGCTTCATTAATTTTTCAAAAACAGCATTACCTTTAGCAGCCAGACTTGGACTGAGAGCATCTAAAAATTGTTGTTCTCCTTTGCTGTTGCTCACAGCTTTGCTAGTTTAAGTTGTCTTATAAAATACAGGCATAAAATTGGATTGGAAATTATATTTACTTTTTTCCTTCTCCCTAATATGTTTCCTTTACTGAAGTGCTTTTCTAGCACTGAAATGGTTATTTCAGAAGCTGCATGAGGCTTTCAGACCGTATTTACACAGAATGCTGTAAAACTGATGTTTTAATGCATGTTCGTCCTTTAAACTCTTGCATGTCATGGTAATGATGTGAAGCACCTGCTCTGAAGGTAACATACTAAGACTGTCCTTGGAGTAGCAGTGGATTCATGTTACTGTTGAGAAGCAGTTCAGCTCTCCACAATTCATAAGCTGCTGGAGCACGGTGCTGTTCGAGTTCTCCCACCTACAGCTTCTGGTCTTGCATTTCTGCTCCTCTCTGCAACACCAAAGCTCCCCCTTGAGAAAGGCTGCATTTGAATTTCTCCTTGGTTTTCACATGGTTGACTTGTTCTTCTGAGTACAATTTAGACATGTTCTGTGTAGTCGTTCCTACATCATGTTAATGGCTGGCTCCAGACTTGACCTGTCACTACATTCAATACTTTTGACCACTTCTGATGTGGATTGTTTGGGTGGGTCATTCAAACATGTCTGTGGCTGGGGTACGAGTGTCCCTCGAGGTTGCTGCTCCATGATGAGACTTTTATTGGCACTTATTTTCTGTCAGTAGATGGTAGATGTATTGCTTTGGGAATGTTTCAGAATGGGTAAGAGAATGTTGAGAATGTGGGCTGGAGAGAATGGTTGATTTCTGAAGTTCCCTATGAAAGTGTGCCTCATGTCCACAAGCAGGAATAGTGCAATAATTTGCCAGGGATGCAGTAGACATTACCCTTGGTAATTCAAAGGGTAAAGAACTGCATTGCTCTCCCTTGGTCGATGTTATTTTTTGAGAATAGTGGATTCAAAATAGCAGAGACTTAAGGTGATTGAGGAGCAGAGGTGATCAGCAATTGGCCCTCACATCCTTCATGTCCTCTGGGTGTAATGGTGCTGCACTCTGCTCAGTAAAGGAAAGTGGTTAAGCTGGGCAGAGATCTCAGTCTGAGTGCTGTGGGAGGCAGCTGGTGATTTGGGGAGTGGGAAGAGCTATTTCTGATTTCAAAAGATTTGCTAGATTGATGCCTGCATTATGGAGCTTTCAAAGGATGTTAATAAAGCTTTCCTGCTCCTGAAAGATGAGTTGCAAGGAGACATCAGGAGGAAGCTGTTAATGACAGGTAGAAATCCAACTTCAGAGCCTCATCTAAATGGTTCACCTCAGCTTCTTTCCTGCTCTGAATTATTCCCCAGATATCTCGTGTGTTTTCACTGGCCATGCAGGTGTCCAAAAGCCATAGTGCAAAAATGGGTCCATAAAAGTAGCAGTGAGGAAATGGTATGTCTGCTGATATATTGACTCACTTAAAGGCATAAAACAGAGACTCACTTAAAGGCATAAAACAAAAACATTGCAGAAGTACAGAGGATACAGGAGAGCGATGCAGTTTTACACATGCTTTTGCCAAAGGGCAAAAATACACAACTTTGACATTATCCTAATAACTTTTGAACTCAGTGAGCTACACAGGTATAAATGAGTTTTATTCTTACACCATGTTTTGAGTGCTCTTTTGCTCTGGTCCAAGGCGTGGTGCTCTGTGACATCCACAGAAATTACCAGAATTCACTGCAATTGAACCTTCTTTATCAGTAGAGTTCAGTTTTCTGAGCATTTCTAAGAGAATGCATCGATCTGTGCAGTTGAATGCATTTAACAAGGATTTACTATGTTAAGTGCATAATCATATGGTGAAGCAGCTGAACATTTACAACAGTTCTCCAGAACTGTATTTAAAAGTGTGTGATTTAGTTTACAACTAATACATTTTGTGTATGGTACATTCATGGTATTAAGCCAGTATCTAGGTTTAATCAACAGATTCTTTTACCTGCTGTAATTTTCAGGCAGCTCTCAAAATAAGGGGTCTGTGCAATCTCTGGTTCAATGCAAATCTCAGTTTCCTAAGGGCTTTGAAAGAAGAGCTCCAGAGTAGTATAGAATGTTTAATCACTGCATCTGATAGCAAAGAAAAGTATGGGAAAGGGCCTGAAATGTATAAAATAATATTCAAGCAGAAGGATGGCAGTTGAAAGGACACAGGACCTTCAGGGAGTTATCCAAAAGTTTTCTAGAACTTGTTTCTGGCAGATGCTGATTTTGAGAGAGTAAGCAGATGCCTGCAGCTTCAGAGTCAGTTATTTTTATTTACTTGTAATACAGTTTTATCATCACATTGCACCACTCAGCTCAGACACTTGGTGTTCCTGTGGCAGTCTGGTACCCAGGTGGCCTTGGTGGTGGCTGTTCCAGTGTTCCACTGCACAGGATTCTTCTCGGGTACATTGCAGAGTTCTGCTTGTGGGTATCTGTGCAGTTTTTCTTGGTTTAACTGTACGGAGGAGATTTGGATATATCCAGTCTGTAACATGGATAAACCAGCATGATTCTCTTTGCTTCCATCCCTACTTTCTTTTCCATGGTTCTGTGTATCAGTGTCGAGGAGCTGATGATTTCATCTCCCTCTGGAGTATTGAAGAAATACATATGACAAAAAACCACAGGTTTTCCTTTGTAACTCTGACCTTGGGTCATCTGCACTGTGTACTACACACACTAAGAGACTTTTTTCTTCCTCTTGCTTGTAGCTTTAAATCCTCCATGCATGAAGGGTTATTGTCCATAAAAATTGGTTTGGGGTAGCTGCTTGTAACTCACCCACCATTTTTCAATGTTATCTTCCTGGTATTTAGCAACAGTGATGTGGATATGTACCTGGATGCTTCATTTGCATGTGGTGGCATTTCTGGGAGATTTGAGACAAATTTACACAACTGAGGTTCTTTAAAATGTTTATGGGTGTAAGCTGCACAAAGACATCTTGCAACTGCAGCATGTTGGCCCAGTAATACTATGGCTAAGAAGCAGCTTTTCATTCTTAGAGGTATAAATTTTTGGCATGATGCAGAGTAAGCAGCTGGTGCAGAATTAGGTACTTAACTGTCACATGTGAATTGACTGTAATTAACACAGTGAAGCTTTTTGATTGCAAAACATTGGAATTTATTTGTTTATTTCTATAGACATTTACATGTATTCAGTAAATTAGGCCTTATTTTGGTTTGGACTTTGGAATCCCATACAGGAGATTCATTCACTCATTTAATGACACAAAGCTGTCATTAGGACTTTGCTGAACACAGAAGTAGGTAGGAAAAGGAGTAAAACTGGAGTAAGTGATTAATACTTAGAGCTTGTAAGATGCTGTTTTTCAGCAACAACGATGTGAAGGGTTTCTTCTACAGCTAACACTCTGAAAAAGTCCTTATGTGAAATTCTGTCTTTGGCTTGTTAAAACTTTTAAATTGAGATGGATTTCTGTTCTGTGCAGGTGGGAAAAAATAATGCTATGAAATGCTTGATTTAATTGGGAAAGAATACTTTACTAACTTGAATCAAGGGGCAATGCTGCTAGAGACTTGAATTGCAATAGCACAATCAACAGCAGTCCTGAAAATAAGGCCGTCCTCCACCGAGATCCACAGTTCTGATAAAATGTACTCTTGGTTGTTTCCTGCATACAGGACGGGGTGACATTCAGCCCCAGTTGGATAGTGCTCTCCAAGATGTCAATGATAAGTACCTGCTGCTTGAGGAGACGGAGAAGCAAGCTGTCAGGAAAGCTCTGATCGAGGAGCGCGGGCGGTTCTGCGCTTTCATCTCCATGCTGCGGCCCGTGATAGTAAGAGCTTCCACTTCAAGTCAATACAATTCACAAATTAGATGAGTGGCCAAGAGCCTCTAAAAAGAGTAGCTTGTTAGTCTTAGGAATGAATCTCTAGAGCCCTAGAAACTAGCCAAAATTCAGTCTGCATCCCTGCCTAGCAAGTGGTGAGTGTTGGGCTCTTTCTTACGGGCATTTGGCATAATTCAGCGACCAAAGACACTGCATGCTTTCAAGATGAATAATGGGAAAACAATGGGCACAAAGACTTGAAGTGTGCTTGAGTTCCCTAAGCATACTGACCTGAGACATTAATAATGCATTTTTTTCCACCGCTTTCCTTTTTTCTTTATTTTTTTTTTCTTTTCTTTTTATTTTTTTTTAAACACCACATTTTAATATAAATCTTCCTTACTCCAGCTCCAGTGCTAGGACTGATAAATGTTTCAAGACCTCCCTTGTGTATATAATGACATTATCTGACAGATTGCAGGCTGCTTCCATGCAGTTTTCTGGCAGCTCTTTTCCTCCTACATGACAGCTTTTTCAGTTCATTGAAAAGATTTAAGTATATTTTCATAATCTCAGGTTGTCTGAAGCTCAGCAATGAATTGTCTGTGGCTTTGTGCAAGCATGATGTGTTTCTGAAGGGTCTCCAGTGTACTGGGAAAATGTTCCCAATGCTTGTTTACAAAGAGCATCAGTCTCAACAGAAAACAATGATTAGAGAAGTAGGGAGGGAGTGGCTGAGGAGGGGGAGGTGAATTGCAGACTCTGAGGACTTGGATGAAATGCCCATGCGAGCTAAGGGATTACTATGGTAATTTACAATGCAAGAATCATATGAGTTGGCTGTTGATGTAGCTTGAGCCACAATGAATCACAGATGTTTTAATGCTCCCTACCTGGTGTAGTGCCTTTATTGCAAAGTTTATAAAAAATAGCAAAAAGTGTGAGTTTAACACCTGTCTAGGTACAGGGTTTAAATACTTAATGCACATTAGTGAGTACACATAGAAGAGTTAAATCTTTTTCAAATGCATCAAAAATTACACTCTTTTTCTGAAAATGTCACAGACAAAAGGCTGAGTCTTACTGATGTGAGAAAGTATTTCTGGGCATCAGAATTTATAGCAATGTTAAAGTAGTTATAAAACTCTAAATTAACCCAACTCTGTTTCATAAGTAGCAATTGCTTAATGGGCAAAGACATAGCAGCTCCACTGGACCTTCCCACAGTCATCAGCAAAAAGAAAAAAGGTCATGCATTGTTTTATGGGTCTGGTTTTTACAATGAAGTCTGTGACTAGCCTTGTTCTTTTGTCTTTTCAGGAAGAAGAAATATCAATGCTAGGTGAAATAACCCATTTACAAACCATATCAGATGACCTGAAAAGTCTCACCATGGACCCACACAAATTGCCATCTTCAAGTGAACAGGTTAGCTCTTGATAGTTGAGAAACATTTTTATCTGTAGCTTGTACCAGTTTTCTTTTTCTGTTATAAGAAGTAGTGACTACTCACATGAAGTGGCTTAATGTTGTGTTTTGTAGATGCTTCACTGCAGCAAGATAATTTTTAACATAAGTAATATTAAAAAAATAAATTTTGAAGGACCAACTGGGTTCTCCTGTGTGAAGTGGTAGAGACCAGTGTGAAGTGGTAGCAGCAGCCTTTTGGAGTATATGAAAATGCTTAATTTCTGCTGAGGGTTCATGAGGAATAAGTGTCATGTCCTTTCCCTGTATTTAAGCATCCCTGTCTTTCTATAGTCACAAGATTGCTGGGAACAGATAGCTTTTTGGAGCCCAACACTTGAACATTTTTCCATGCTGTCCTTAAAATTCACAGGAAAATGTTTATCATTAAATGACTCCAGATATGACCTTTTCCTCCAGTCCTGCTGTTCAACCTCAGGTTTTATGCTGTACTTTTATGAACTTATCCTTGACCTTGAAGTGTAAAGTAGGGAAGCTCTGCTGTATTTGAAAATAGGATCTTTGATTAATTTTTATAATGTGTCAGTTTTTAAATTCTTAAGTCTGAAGTATTTTTAAGGAAAAAAAAACCTAACAAAACCAAAGCGGCTTCCAGTCTGGATAAAATAAAACTCTAGTTTATTTTTTAAAGATTTTTCTATTTAAATCTGAATTTACCTTCTGTGATAGCATCTCTAGTGTTGAAGTATGATAGTCTCTGTAAAGCCAAGGATGAAGCTGGATCTCCTGTGTAATATATTTTGTGTAATTCTGGAAGAGAACTGAGACTGGGTCAATTGGCATTGGAAGTTTGTAGTGGTGACAAATGTTGTATGACAATCAGATGCTTTCTATTAATAGGGGAAAAAAATTTTCACATCCTTGATGCTATTGATTATCTTTCATCAGGTAATTTTAGATTTGAAAGGTTCTGATTACAGCTGGTCTTATCAGACTCCTCCATCCTCTCCCAGTACTACCATGTCCAGAAAATCTAGTGTTTGCAGGTAAGTAGAGTGGTAATATTTAATTTTAAGCTGTTTGGGGGCAAAGGGAGGCAAGTGCAGACTGGTATGGATTTTTTTGCATACTTAAGTCTTAAGTAATGACTCTTAATGAAATCAATCCCTTATGGTCTTTATCTGGTTAAGTGTGTGACTGGGAATATTAAAAAGGATGGGCATGACTGAACAACTTTAGAACTCAAGACAACTTGAAGATGCTTTTGATTCAGTTCTCTTGAATCCATTTTGGATCAAAGAGCAGACTGTACTGATCTAAGCTCTGAGATTGTTCATTCATAATTTCCTTTTTTGTTCCCCATGTGATGACTTTTTAGATTATTCTAAGTAGCTGTTACTAATCAGTAAGTTAAAGTATTTGAAAAGGAAAAACATACTTGGCAATTGCCCTATCAGTTTGGTAGATGGAAATGCTTTTTTGATACAAGTTTTTTTGACTGTTTAATGCTGTCTAATGCTGTCCTGAAATATGTTGAAACACTGGATTCTGTCTATGCTTTCTCTGTAAAAACTGTTTTCTCTCACAAAACAGTTTATTAGCATGTTGCCCCCATACCCTGTTGTCTACATTTACTCTTTCCTTTTCCTGAAAAGGAAGATACCCTATTGTGTGTTCTGCTCAACACCTTCCTAGCTGCTCTTGAATTATTATCTTCTGGTTTGCTTTATGAAGAATATACTACAGGTCCCCTGTGTATGAGCAAAGTTGCCTATAGCATGTCAGAGCAAGTGAACATGACTTCTTCTATGTACCTACTTGTCTCTGCATGCAGATATATATAAAAAAAAACCTTCGTTACTTTTATATATATGTGTGAAAACATGCATATTTAGAGCAATGAGCACAGGCTTAAAGATGCAATATCCTGAAACTGTAAAAGAAAATGGCAAGAAAAGCATAAAAATACATCATCTGTTCCTAATTAACTTCATCACCTTGTGTAGTAAAACCTGTATGGTAACAAACTGTACACATGTAAAATAAGGCAGAGTTCCTCTTCCCCTGCTCCAGGCTAACTTGTACATCTTCTGTGTCTGTGGCATTTGTGAACAGGAGCTGCAGTCCTTGCCTATGTATCCTTTAGAGCCATCCTTTCAGCTAGTTAGTGAGCTCCTGCCAGTGAAGGTAGGAAGCTGCCTTTGGATTGATGCATCCTGCTAGTCCTGCTCGACCACATCAGCAGGCAGCTTCAAAGGCTCCCACATTGTGGCTTGCATGTTGTTACCATCATTCATCAATACTGGAGATCAAAAATCAATCTCTTTGCTTGTAAAAACAAGTATTATTTTCAGAGATATTAATTTGGGGTTCAAATTCTCTGATCATCTTTCTTACTAACTGCAGCTACAAACTCAAGAAGCTTGACTTCACTCTGTTTGCTGTCCCTTGTTTTTTTTGCTGGTAGAAAGCCTTCATATGAGTGAAACTTGTCCCAGGTGCTTTTGTGGCATGGACTTTTAGCAATGGTTTCAGCAGGCTGACACATTGGTCTGCTGACTCAGGGCAACAGCATGCCTGGGGGCAGACTTTTCATAGAATCCTAGGTGAATCCTTTGGATCCCCTGCTAAAGATCCATTGAAAATTTGGACCGTGATGCAAGAGCAACAGGGAGTAAGTCAGGAGCAGGAACGAGCAGGGTTTTTTTGTGCAAATGCTAGAGAGGGCATGGTAGCAATCCCTTTGCCCCTAACTTGACTTTGAATTGAGTGGTTACAGAATTGGATGATTTGAGTTAAATTCAAGGTAAAATGCCATTTTCTCTCTGGTCACAAGGGATACTGCAGCTGCTTATGGTTCTTTACTGATATATATGTGCATATATATATATATATATATTTAAATTTGTCAACAGTTTTTCTGTTCCGGTTTATGCTGCCTGTTGCTAGAGACATGTGGAATGTTAATTGTACTGTATATGGGTCTCTCCCCACCCCACCCTTGTGTCTTTTCCTCTCCCCTTTCCTTTCTCTGTTCCTTTTGTCTCTCACAGCAGTCTGAACAGCGTTAACAGTAGTGATTCCCGGTCCAGTGGCTCGCACTCGCACTCACCTAGTTCACACTATCGCTATCGCAGCTCCAATCTGCCTCAGCAGGCACCCATGAGGCTGTCCAGTGTGTCCTCCCATGATTCTGGATTCATGTCCCAGGATGCTTTCCAGTCCAAATCGCCATCCCCCATGCCACCAGAAGCACCTAACCAGGTACGTGCAAGCATGAGAACAAAAACCTGAGCGTGAGCTGGACTATAGAACTTGGCTCACCTTTCACTAAGAGTATCTGGTGTGGTTTCAGGGGACCTTGGAGTCAGGTTAAACACTGAGGGTGAGGTTTGTCTCACTGCACTCACTAAAAGCATCTGATGTTTGCTGTCATCCTGGAGGGAGCCTAGATGCCTAACTTTCAGATATGTACAGATGAAAAAGAACAAGAAGTCCCACCTTACAGGAGGGAATAAATCTTCACTCTGCCCACTCAGGTTACCAGTTAATACCCTGCATAGACTGAAAGTTTTTAGTATCTGGTGGCTGTTTACGCTTTAATGGACAAATACTGGTGCCAGAACAGCCTTCTGACAGTATCGATACTGATACTGGTGGTTTCAGCATCAGTGAGACTTGTAAAGGGCCTGAAATATGCAAAATGCCATTCATATTTAACACATGTTATATTCATATTAAATTGATTCCACTGTTTTTCATGACATCCCTTTCTGTGGATACCCTGCTCTTTTTGACTCTCAATTGAGCACCTTGCAAAAGTAAGGTGCCTGAAATGAGAGGTATTTTTAATTCTTTATGGAACTCATAAGACATGGCTGCTTGTGTGCTCATATAGGATAGTGTCCTGAATTCGATCAGACTAATAGAATTTCACTATAAATGTAAGCCAGAATTTTCCAGAGCATTTTCTGGTCTGCAGAAGGAAGTTGCTGCTTTATTTGTTCATGGCATCATTCCTATGAAAACCAGCCTGCCACCTGCAGGCAGAGGTTTGCATGCCTACATGGCATGTATCTTCCAGCACTGGATTATTTTTTCTGCTTTGGGTACTTTTTAAACAAATCATATCTCAACTGCAGTGTTTTTAAAACACAGGTGAACTCCTATCTCACACTATAAATCCCATCACAAATCTTTGTTAAAAACTGGAGTGGACCTAATATCCTGTTGTTGACTATCAATCATTTTTAACACAACTTGAGGTCACTGGAGAAGATTGTCCTTTAGTTTAACAACTATAGTTACACTTCTTTTCATATGTGTAAGAGTAATTGATTTTGTAGGTGATGATAACTTTAATCCTCACAGTCAGCAAGCAGCCAACAGCTTCAGTGTTAGTGGTTACCAAGTGTTACCTACACACTTAAGCCACTCCTGGACCACCTTTGACAGCACACAGAACCAAACTTCTTGCAGAACATTTAGGAAGTAGCAGCCTTAGTGGACATTTTAGGGTATCATCCAAAACAACACTTGTTCATTTAGGTTTGGAACATGTTCTCAAGGGAAGGTCACCAATTCCTTAATACATTTACCTCTTCCATTTTATTAGAAATGCTTTGTTTACAAATTAATACATCTTCTGCACTGTCCCCAGTCTGGACACATCAGCATTTTTTTATAGATGACATCTTGAAGAGCTTTGTGCACATTAATGAAATGGCTGTTTTGTTTAGATTGGCTATGGCTAACCTAAGTGAAATGCAAAAAAAAAGTAAATGGGCAGTAATAAGGTAAACTGGAATGGTAACACGGTAAGGAAGTTGACTTTTAAGATATGCACATCAGTTACACATGCTAGCATCATCTTTAGTTTTCTTAATATACACTGCACCTGCATAGAGGGGCAGTAATCTACATGATGATGCTCCATTTGCAGATGAGGATGTAACTGTGCAGTATCCCTTAGCATGGAAAGAACCCAACACCTCTCTTTGCAAGTTACCCTGTTAAACAGGAAGGAGAACTTAGGCTGGTATCAGCTGGCAGAACATCCTAAAAGGTGATGGGATCCGTGCTGATTCACACCAGCTAAGTTCATATGCTTTCACTTCATTTTAGACACTGTCCATAAAGTTGCAAACTGATCCAAGCATCACTTGAGCTATTCATGAGCTGTAGAAGGCTGCAGCAGTGTGGCATTGACTTGACAAGTGTAGTGTGTTGGTATGAGAAACAGGTTTGTGCTCTGTATGTCTCTAGTTCTGTCTACCTTTACACAAAGGAAAAGGTAACAGATCCTTGCCTGGCTGCTTCATCTTTGCTTAAGTGTCTTGCTTTGTACGTTCAGCACTAAGTAAAGTGTGTGTGTTGTGCTGACAGATAATTGTGATCGTGAGCTTATCAAGAAGCTGTTCAATTTACAGCGTGACTTTGTGTTGTGTGTCTCTAACCAACTGACAGATCTTCCGTGTGGTATTGTGCTTCTGAGGAGCAGCCACATCAGCTGCTAACTGTGTTTGAAACATTGGTGACACTGCTTCTGGTAGTGACACTGAGACAGCAGAAGAGCAAGCTCTGGAATCAACAAAGGAAATGAAAAGCTATATATCTTGTGCAGGTGGATGCTCTGCCGATGTTTGCTAGATACATGCTGTGGCATCTACTGTCAGCAGTAGTTTTGCAGACAACAAAATCCATTTTCTTTTCATAACGGATTAAAAAAAGGTAGAAGGGGGGCTACAGAATATTCCCATAATTGTGAAGCTTTTATGCTGTCATCCACATTTTAGACAAGCAAGTGTCACTGAAAATTAAACTTGAGTTAATTCAAAATCGCAGAGGGAAATCAAACAAGGAATAAGTAGAGATTTAAACAAGGTAACAAACTATACCAGAGGAGAGAAGACTGGCAGAATGAATAGTGCTTTTCAGCCTATAGTTTATGAATATTATGTCTTTACTGTTGTACTCTGCATAGAGGATAGGAAAAAGAGCATTTATAAAATTTGTCTCTGCCCTTACACTGGTTTAGTACAATCTGTTTTCTGCAGCGTTGCTGTTAACATCACATGGAATGAAAGTGTTAGCCTGTACGTGTGGAAGGGTCACTATAAAATGCTTTAATCTTAATTAAGCAAGTACATTTGGGTATAGCTGAACAGCTGGAAAAGCATCACAGGTCTCTTTCTGGAACACCACATTTTCTCCAAATGCCAGATTTGAGGTCAGCCCTGGCCAGCATTGCCCGTGGCACCGAGTAAAGCCCTTCTGACAGAGCTGCAGCTGGGAGCACCAAGTAGCTCTTGGATGAACATTGAGCATGGCTGGTGCTGCTAAACTCACATTGCTCTATGTAGTAGACAGACTGAGGTCTGGGGATATCTGCAGTGAAGTAATATGGTAGTAGTATGGTTATATTTTATTTAGGGGATTACAATAGAAGGATCCACTAAACCTAAAGTGAGCGTGCACAGGAGAAACAATTGTACAGTTGGATTTTAGAGGCTGCTTATAACTTTGTGAGGATGTAAGCAAAGGGAGGAAAAGAAGCGGGTAAAGAAGAGGGAAAAAAAAAGGTGATGTGTTGTCAAACAGTAGAGGACTAAGTCTTCATTGTCAGAATATTCTGAAAATTGCTTTCCGTAAACAGTGAAATAGAGGGAAACTGGATGTGAACTTGCTACTGCATGTACAGATCAGCAAGCTGCAAAGAATCTGCTTTTGTGCAGAATCCATTGCTTGAAATAGCATGAAAATAAAATAGAGGAAATACATTGTTACAACTATTCAGTTTTCTATGTTAAACTAAATGCTCCCAAATCAGACCTTAAAAAAACCAAAAAAAAAAAAAACCAACAAACAAACCCCCAAACAAAATAAAAACAACAAAAAAGCAAAACAAACACAAAAACCCAAACCCAAAAGAACTGAAGTACATCTGTAAATTATCCCTAGGCATTTGTTTCTCTTGAACTTCTTTTTTTTAAGTTAAGTTGCCTAACACTGACTAGAGAACAGGGGTAGTAGAAACATGTTTCTGGAAGTGAAACAAATTGAGGAGGTGATCCTGAGTCACTATACAAAGCTTTTTGAAATACAACTGAGACATCTTGCACTGACTGTAGGTGGAAACTGGGCTAAGCTAAGTAGAGTTTGCTCTCCTGGGAAACCCTTGCCCAGGAAGCTCTGATTAGTTGAGGAAAGAAGGGAGGGAATACTGTATTTGAATGAAGAATGTAGCAAACAAAGAATGCAAATAATCCAAGTTAATTCTGGTCCTTTTATAGGTTGGTAGGACAAGAGATGAACAATATAGTATGGGCCAGTAGCCTTGGTTTGGTTTGTTTTTTTTTTAATATCCTTGCTGGAATTTATACAGACCATACCAAGCAGCAGGCTACTGTCCAAGAACAAGCTGTGGCATGTCTGAGGGACCAGATACCAAACTACATATGTATAATTTACATTTGAGAAACTGGTTGTTACTGTGCAAAGCACAATTTTAGCACTCTGCTGATACTGTTAACTTCAAGCTTTTTTGCAAAAGAGGTGGTTTGAGAGTTGAACAGAGCCACCATTATTGCAGCTGTGGGGAAAAAAAATCTCCTGGGGTTAAAATAGCTAAAATAAAATATTTTTTTTAAATTATTCCAACTAAAAAATAATTAAAAAAAGAAATTGACTAAAATAATTTGCAAAACTCCCATAGTCAAGTTTCTCACTCCATGGGAGGTGGAGTGGAAATTGCCCCACCTGGTGTTTGCCTGTGCGTGTGCTCCCAAGGGCGCGTGTGCTGGCTGGTGGTGTCCACCTAGAACAGGCATTCCAAAGTCTGGACATTTTTTGCCCAAGCAGTAACTCTGCAGTTTCTGTTTTCAGCCCCTCATGTACTTTCTGCCAAGAAATGAAGGGTGGTCTGTGCTTCCCACACCCGGGTCCAACCATTCAAGAATGTTTCTTCAGCCTGATCCAGGCAGCCTTTGACCTGATGCCACGTGTGTTTTCATAAGGCTTTTCCTTCAGGAGTTCAGTATTCTTCTACCTCCCTCTCCATTGTTTTCTCACAATTTTAATTTTTTTTTAGCAAGACTAGAGGCCCCCCTTCCCTGTGCTATTCTCAAGACAAGGAAATCCTATTTCCCTAGCAACACTTCTTACATTTCCTTCAACTACCAGGGTGTTTTCCCTGTGGCATCTTAGTTTATCCTTTGTCTAAATTTTCATGTTGAAAATGACCACACTGAGTTAGTGGGTTAGTAATTTCTTTCATCTTTCTTTTACCTTGGAGTCACTTCATTACAAAAATAAGTTGACCACTTCCAATCCTTCCCCCTGTACATCAAATAAATTGAACAATTGTTTACATCTTCAGAATTTACATTTTTAGCCTTTTCCCATCTAGTTACTCCGTGCAGCCTTATTGCTAATAAATCTCATTTATGATCCATTTCTACTATAGCTTGATTCTCTTGAAGTTTCTGGCCTGTAGAAATAATAGTCTCGTGGGTGTAAACTCAGAATTCTCACTTGCCATCATCAAGGCATCTGCAGTGAACAAGATGGTGTGATACAGTATTTGGAACTCAGGTTCCTCATAGTCTGACCTGCCACATGCAGAGTATGCAGACCCAGGAGGGTCTTCCAGGCCATAAGCAATCTGGAAGCATTTTCTGAAATATTTTTTTTCTTTGTCTTTTTTTTTCTCCTGGACGAAGAGTAATGCTAGTGTGAGTATTTTCATGGGAGTTTTCAAACAGTTTCTTTTGCTGAGCTAACTAGAATGTCAGTCAGAACTTGGAGTTTTTATCTACAAACTAGTTTTCTATAATGTTTTTGTCTCTAAGGATGGGAAAAATATTCTCATCTCCATTTAATGTGCTGGAGTTATGTCTGATAACAATATCAACTGTGCCTCATGTTTGCCAGTATTCTTATTTTTAGAGGTTTTTCTCCTGTAAAACGAGTTGTGTTAAATCACAAAGCTTCAAGCACGTACCCCACTTTTCAACTCTCTCCTTTATGTCATTTATTGTAGTTTCTTCTGATCTTATGATCACTTAAACTCTTAACTGCAGTTTGAACACAAGCCTTGCTAGCTGAGCTTATTGATTACTTACACTTTTGACAGGTTGCCTGCAGGTCTGATCTCGTGTCAGCCTAAATTAGAACGTGCATTAGTTCTATGAAACGGTTCAACAGCTTTTGCAAAGTTTCATTAAAATCCATAATTTGCTAATAAGCTCAGGATGCTGGTGCTGTACTAGCTTCTCAGCAGACTTCACCAAAATTCTTCTGGTGGTGGTGTGCCATCTTAGAAGACCATCATCTCCTTTTACTTAGGCAGTTAGTTATACATTCTTTATATGTGGCATCTGTTGAGCAATGAGATAACTTCTGGGTGTCAGCAGTAATTACTTTTAAGTGCCTCTTATTCAGCTGTCTTTTTATTGCAGACTCACCCCAAGATCTCATCTAAGGCTAGCTGATGAAATTTTATTTCAGATGAGATTTTCCTTCCTCTTCAAAATGTCATTCCTTGAAATCCAGAGCTTTTCTGCAACTTGATACAAGAGCACGTTTTGGGAAATCTCAGTCGTTCTCACTGCTGGCATAAAATAAAATGCCAGGGGAATCCTTAGAAGGACTCACTTCACAGGTCTTGGACTACCAAAGGATGAATTAGTGTTGCTAGTGTTGAATTTCCTGACAGTGAATAGAGCTCAGTACTGCCCTGACAGCTTTGCCAGTATTCATGACCATTTCCAAGTGCTTAGTCGGACCTGCACGCACACTCCTGCTGAGGGAGATGCCACTTTCAAGGGGCAGATATCTAAGAGCATTGAAGCTATTAAAATGGTCTATGTGGTTATTCACCTTGTCCTGCCTGAAGGTGAATTAGATGCTAGTGTAGAGATCTTAGAACTGCAAATGTGCAGAAGGTGTGCTGAAAAGTGGAAGAGGAGATCCTAGCTAGGAGCTAAATGTTTGAGGTGTTTGATGGAGACTACATCCTGCATTTTCCTTCCCTCGCCATCCAAGTCTTTGGTGTTTTCTCTTTCTGCTGTTAAGAGGAGGTGATGGCAAGCACATGCCATCATTTATGCACTCAGCAGAGTACATGTACCTTCAGTTTAGAGCTGCTGTGCAGAAAAGTTTGAGTCAGAGTGCTTTTGTTGTATGCATACTACTCGCAGAGGCACATGCATACAGATAATGCACTTTGGAAACCTCCAGCTTTGGTAAGTATCACTTCTTTCTCTGTTCCATAATATTTAAACTCAGATGAGCTTTTTCAAAAGCGCTTTTGCAGATCAAAATATCTGAGAACTTGTGAATGTAAGTGACATTTGCTGCTTCCTGGTTTAAACCTAAACTTTGTGTCTCTGAAGTACTGATGATCTGCTTTTCTGTATAGATCAGTTGTCTTGGTATATTGCATGTTTGGACTGTAGGTTCCCTCAGCTTCTTGCTCTGAGACAGCTAACAGAATTGAGATGCTGAAATTACCATGAGGACTGAGATAGCTGCCTCAGTTCCCTCATTCTCAAGCAGCGTGGCAAGTTCTCGCATTAAGCAAATGGCTTGGTTTGGTTTTCATAGTTTTCCTGAACGTTAGCAATGGTTTTGAGCAGTTTCTGATTGATTTTTAAAACCCTAACCCTGTGCTTCTCTCATCCTTCCCTCTCTCCTGTGTGTCTCTCTGTGTGTGCTTTTTGTCTTTCTTTTTTTGTGTTTGTGTTTGGCTTTTTGTTGGTATTTTTTGTTTGGTTGGTTTTTTTGTTTTGGTTTTTGTTGTTGTTGTTTTTCTTTTTGGGTGGCTTCTGTATCCTTTCCCTGTCTTGCTGTGCTGTTTTATGCTGCAGAATTCGTCCAGCTCTGCCTCTTCAGAAGCCTCTGAAACCTGCCAGTCAGTGAGCGAGTGCAGTTCCCCCACCTCAGTCAGCTCAGGCTCCACCATGGGGGCTTGGGCCTCCACAGATAAGGTGAAAAACTTCATCTCAAAGACATACAAACCTAGTAGCTCATTGTCCAAATCCAGCAACATTTGAACAAAAAAACCTCATGCATGGGACACAGCTGGGATTTCTCCCTTTGAAGATGAGAATAGGAACTGTTGCACACTCCCTTAGAAACAAATGTTTGTATAAACCTCAGCACACCTACCTTTAAACTTGCAGCTAGGGTAAAGCTACAAATTTGGCATTTTACAGAGGTAAATTTCTAAGAAAAGCTATTTGTCCACCTTTTCCACTCAAAGCAGTTGCGGAACACTGTCCAGACCCAGCTGGTTGCCTGACAAAAGACATCTTGACCAGGTTGTACCATTCGTGGCTTCTCCCCTCTCTCCCATTAGGTAGCATGCATAACACTAAGAAATTGGGATGTGTTTTTGACCAAAACAAATAGGAAAACAAAAGACGTGGTTGGAGTAAATTACAGGGGATATACTCTGATTCAGGGAGGAAGTGATAGCGGTCTCCATTCTCATCTGGTAAATCCTTGCTGATGTTTTATTCTGTTGTTGGTTTGTTTGTTTGTTTTTTTCTTCCATATCATCACAGCCAGAACATGTACTTTTCAAAGGCTGTGTGCCTTTCCCTTCTGTCCAGCTACACAGAATAAACAGCACCAGTGCCTCCAGTATGGAAATGTTTTGTTTCAGTGTCCACGGTCTGCAGGGTACCGAAATCACAAGGGCTTTTTCACAGTGTGCCACTCACATGGACAGGAGGCAAAGCCACCCAGCCTGGAAACAGTGACTGCTAGACTGATGTCTGAAATCTGTTATACCAAAAAACAGTTTTCAAGCAATCTCACTTCTGAACCAAGCACTGTATCTATTTTCTGTTGTTTATTCACAGCAAAGCTAAGAGTTCACTTTCTTTTTTTCTAAAATACAGACGCTTTCTCCCTAGAACATCAGCGTCTCAGTATATTTTCATATTCATTCCGTTTATATTAATTTCTCTGTTTTTGTTTGTTTATTTGTTTCGTTTCCAGTTGTCTAATGGGTTTTATCACTGTAGTTTATCAAGTGACCCATCCGTAGCTTCAGTTGGTGCAGGTCCTTTCCCTCATTTCCCGCCTGTCTCCCGCGCGTGGACTCGGGCTCCCTCAGCCCTCCTTCCAGACTACGTTCATTATTACACCATTGGGCCAGGCATGTTACCATCATCTAAGATCCCTAGCTGGAAGGTTTGTGTTCCTTTTGTTGTGGCAGTCCTCACCTCCTCATACCAACAGTGTGCGCATGGCGGTTGTTGCTACCTTTCCATCCATGTAATTACTTGTTGATTTGCTCTGTTTAATACCACTCTGAATGGGCACTGCATGCTGATAATCAGAGAGATAAAATCCAGTAGTGGATATTTCTGAATCACCTCGTCATACTAAAGCTGACAACACCTAGCTAGGCAGGAATAGTTTAACTCTGGAACATTGGGGAAAGCACTCTGGGCTCTATTCAGCGAGAAGAGAGCTTGTTTAGCAATGTCAAAGCTCTCTCGTGAGCAGGGAAGTTCAGGCTTGGCATCCAGTTGGCTTAGTGAAACCATACATAGAACAACATGGTGTTCTCACTGTGGCAGCTGTGTTTGGCCCCCACCTTGGCCACAGCAGGCATGGCTCTTGTAGATCAAGCTGGAGTGGTTTAAGAAGGTGAACCCAAGTGATGACTGAAACTATCCTGGCTTTACTGCCCCAAACTGAAAGTGCTCACCCAGCTTGTTTTGTTCTCTTGGGTGAGACATAGTCAGAGTGTGGTAACTTCTTTCATTTACTCCAGCTGGGTCTGCAGGGATATTCCTTGGCATCAAAATGTCTCTGCTTTGCCAGAGCCTTGACTTTCATCCCTGCCACACGATTCCTCTGGGAGACTCTGCCCTGGAGCAAGGAGAGAAGGTCTCTTGTCTGTTGCTGTAAATCTTCACAAGTTGATAATAGATGCACAGGTCTAAAATGCCTGTGGATGTGTTTATATGATACTGCGTATGCATGGGACTTTCTTATACACGTTGAGATACTTGTTACAGAACCCCCTAACCTCTCTCCAGCATCTGGAGACTGTTGAGATGTATGCACTGGGTGGCCACAGTGGTCTTGGGGCTTCAGCATCATTAGCTGTGTCTATGCTAGAAGCACTTTGCCAATATATTTTACAGCAAAACACCCAGCTGTTCAGGCACAGCAGAGTTTCATCTGTGTTAGTAAAACCAGAATACTTGTCTGCACAAGGGGCTGCTGTCAGTACAGCTGCCTTGCACTTATCATGCCTTGGACTGAGACACATGTCAGTAAAACCTACAGTGTGTTCTTAGCCCATCATTAATTATGGATTGGAAGGCTGTGCAGGGGCTGCCCAGCAGCCAGCTGCTGCCAGTAGTGGGGTCTGTGGCCTCTTCTCATGCACAAATTGTTTCCTTTATTTTAAAAGCACCTTTTGTCTTCATGAAGGAAAACTCTCCTAGGATTGGGCTTGCCCCTGCAGCAGCTCACATTTTGGTTCTGCGTCCCAGCACAGGTCACTGATCAGTCCTGCTCTTTGTGTCCAACGTGTGGTTTCTGGACACCCTCAGGACTTTGCTTAATAGAGCCCTTAGTGAATATAGCCCTCATGGCCTGAGGAGTTTCTGTTTCAAATTTGGCACCAATAATTCAGAATTAAGTTAGTTTTTCTTCAGTACACATCATTATTGTAAACTAGATTGCTGCTACTAAGTAAACTGAGAGATTACTCAGAGAAACTGGCTCTTGTAGTGTGTATCAAAATCTGTTCAAGCCTAATTTTTCAGACTTGTAGACATAGAGCAGTGTGTAGTGCTAGAACTCATGTACCTCTAGAACAGTTACAACACTGAGCGGACATTTATGTATATTTTCCGCCGTGTGCCAGTGGTTTTTGCATTTTAATTTCTGCAAATACAGGCTTTAACACAATGGAATTTCACTTACAGATATCTGTAATAATAGAAGGTTTAATACCCCCATATAAGAACACTTAGGTAAAATAGAAAGCTTAGATTCCCTGTAATAAAGGAGACTGTTTTTATAGGTGGGGGGTTTTAATATCCTCAAAATTAATTTATTTCTAGCCTTACTGAGAGAGGTGTATCCAGTTTGATCTGTAATCTGCTGCATTAAAATTGCATAGTTCTACTTGTAAATGAAGCACAGATACTGATGAAAGCTATCACTGACAAACACATTTCCTTAGGACTGGGCCAAACCAGGCCCCTACGATCAGCCAATGGTGAACACATTGCAACGTCGCAAAGAAAAACGTGAACCAGATGTGAATGGAGGAGCTCAGAGTGGACCATCCATGCCCCCTGAGGAGGCCCAGAGACCTCGGAGCATGACGGTGTCAGCTGCCACAAGGGTGAAGCTCTTTTTTCAAATACACCATCTGATGCAAAGGAAATGGATATGCGGGCTTCTGCCAGTATTTATTTGCTCCAAGTGGGCACCTGTTTATCCAACAGGTGGGACTGGCGTAGGGTTTGTGTGGTCAGTGAAACTTTGGTGGGCACGAGGTAATGTGCCTTTGGGTATTGGCATTTGTAGAGCAACAGCATCTAAGTAAGTGTCTTTGAAGCCCTAGTAGGTGGTTGGGCACAGTCCTGTTGGGATGTGATGGTGACAAGCTCTGCTTGGGAGGAAAGAAAGCTAAAGGTTAGTGAAGAGTGACTGGGCCTTCTAGAGATGACGAGTTTCCTTTCTGTGTGTAACCAGCAGGGTGAGGAGATGGAGGCCTGCGAGGAGCTGGCACTTGCTTTGACCAGAGGGCTGCAGCTGGACACCCAGAGGAGCAGTCGGGATTCCTTGCAGTGCTCCAGTGGCTACAGCACCCAGACAACAACTCCATGCTGTTCAGAGGACACCATCCCATCTCAAGGTACCCATCCAGGAGCTGTTATTTTTCAGAGCATTTTCATCCTGGCCATCATACATTCACCCCTCAGTCCCAAGGAGCTATTACTCACTGGCTCTGTAGTCAGCTAGGGAGAAATGGATGAATGTTGCTGTAGTGCAGTTTTTTCCAACTTGGAATGCAGCCTGGATTTGTTAGCTAAATAGAAACCTTGATTGCTGCATAGTGTACCGAATGATTGTATTTTCTTGTGCATTACTAGAATGATGTTTAGCTTAAGGATGCTACTATCTTAAAGAAGATGCTGGAATTACATTTCATGGGTTAAGTGGAACAATACATTTTTGTATCCTATCATACATTTGTTATTGTAGTAGTGTCCTTTCAGAGATACTGTCTTAGCAAATATGCACTTGTGAGTTTTGCTTTCTTGCTGTCAGTCCTTTGAATCTGCTTTTGGTTTCCTACCTTTTATTTCCTACCTAAGCAGAAATTGTCATTGTTGGAAAAAGAATCCATTAGAGACCTTAATTTGGCCGTACTGGGGAAGGTGCAATAGTAAGGTACTGGGTTTTGTACTGCTTCAGAACCAGCAGCAAGCTGGTTTTTGGTTGGTGTTTGCAGTTGAGAAACTGCCTTGTTTGCTCAGCTGAGGTCGGTGGTACTGTGCAGTCACAAGAGGCAGCAGAGCTTGGGAAGGGCCTCGCTTGGCTCAGCAGTTACATGGAAAGAACCTGATGCAATTAATCAAAGCTGAAGCTGAGTTTTCAGCACTGGCAGATGGGATTTACTTTGTAAATTGGCAAATCTGCTGCTGAACGCACTGGTACACAGTCCCCTGAGTCCCACATTTTTTGCCTGAAGTACATTTTTTAGTCACTGCCTATTTTAAGTATTTGTATCTAGAGGTGGTAACATACGGCTTGTAGGATGCTGGTTTTGGTACCTTAATGTTGGCAACAAACATTGAGTCTTGGTTAGTTAATTAATTCTTTTCAGAGAGGGGACTTAGAGTCTGCAGTTCTCATTCTCTTTTACAAGTCATGTGGGCACCCTGCAGCTTTAGAGTCAGCCTGATGCAGTGCCTGCCTTCAGCTGCACAGCCTATTCTTGGTCACAATATTTCAGGCTTCCTTCCTCCTAAAGGTGGAACCTCTCTTAACTGCTGTTGCCCTCCAGGCTTTTTTGGTTTTATGACCTTTTTTTTTTTTTGCTTATGCACTCTCACTGATGTGACTCAGGGGTCTTCTCCAGCTTGTTCCTAACTCTGTCTTTTGGCATCAGTTTCAGATTATGATTATTTCTCTGTGAGTGGTGACCAGGAGGCAGAACAACAAGAGTTTGACAAATCCTCCACCATCCCAAGAAACAGCGACATTAGCCAGTCCTATCGTAGAATGTTTCAAACCAAGCGTCCTGCTTCCACTGCAGGTCTGCCCACCACGCTTGGACCCGTCATCGTCACCCCCGGCGTCGCCACCATCAGACGGACCCCGTCCACCAAGCCCTCGGTCAGACGCGGTACCATCGGGGGAGGGCCCATTCCCATCAAGACGCCGGTGATTCCCGTCAAAACGCCGACCGTCCCCGATATCCCGGGGGGGCTGCCGGGTGCCCTGGCTGGGACAGAAGAATGTCCCGAGCAAAGTCCTGAGTCTCCGGCGGCAGGAGATGGCGGGCAAGGTGTCACCAGCATGCCCTCGTCCTCATGGAGCGGACAAGCATCGGTCAACCCTCCGCCGTCGAGCCAGAAACTGAGCGGTGCTGAGGAGCAGAGGTCAGGGGTTGCTGAGAGCGAGGGGGAGGAGAGCGAGCGGGATGGCGTCAGCCCCCTGACACCCACGGGCCAGCCCGAGCTCGACCCCGGAGAGGTGAGTCCTGGGGATGTCCCCCAAGGTGAAGATATGCTGAACGCCATCCGGCGCGGGGTCAAACTGAAGAAGACGACCACGAATGATCGCTCAGCACCTCGAATTTCCTAGGAGCAGAAAAGCTGCCAGAGTACTTCGTAGCTGCCGAGAAGGAACTGTGAGGAAACTAATTTGTCTCTATCCATTCCAATCTGTAATCAGTGAATTTTTAAAGATACTCGGTAACAGACAGTCTGAAAGTACTCTAGATGACAGAACAAGGTGAAAGCACGTAGTAAAAACATAATCTTCACTGGTGTTTTAATTTGTAAATATCAACGATTTTGTTTCTGCATTTTTTTGATCTAAGTTACACTTTTAATTTTTTCTGAAGGTGCCAAATCCCATTTACCTTTTTTTATAACTCTCTTTGTAAAGTTTTAAATTGTAGGAGAAAATAATAAAAAAAAAAGCGCTGAGTAGTTAACTTCAGCAAAGGGATTGAATGAAAATTTGGCTTTTTTGCAAGCTTTTGTAGAGCGCCTTGTAATAGGTTAAAAAAGCAAAACAATGGGACTTACTTTAAAGTTTAAGTCAAGCTGTAAGGAACAGGTCCTCATTTAAGTATTAAAAGAGTTTGAAAAGCAGGAATAAAAATTGACAATAAAAGCAATACATAATGCAAAGAAGAAACCTGCAGTTGGTAGAGTATTTGGGGAGTAGTGGGGGGGAGGGAGATGCCATCAAAATAGCAGATGCTGTTGCACAAAAGTAGCCTAGTAGGATTAATTACTAGTAGCTTCATGGTAAATGCATCAGAATAAGCCATATTGGATTGCTGTGTTTTGTTTCTGTAGGGTGTTTTAAAGACTGGTTTTTTTCATGTTTCTTTTTTGACTGCACAGCAGCAACTCTCAGTCACATGCATGCAGCCTTAACTGTGTAGGCTTGGTTCTTCCACCTTCACTTTTTGTTCCACTCATCCTTTCACTGAATACAAACAAGGACGACAGGCTTAAGGCAGTTCCAAATGTGAAAACATTTTTAAAATCCAAGCAGGGAATTCTTAAGATATCAAAATGCCTTTTTCTGACTGTGCCCAGCAGGCTGGGCACCTTGTAAACCCCAATTTTGGGCTGAATTTGACCGGTGTAACCAGCTTGTAATCTAATAAACTGCGAATGTTTCTTTCCAATACAGGGGCTTGTTTTTCTTAACTTCTTTTAAATGGCAGTTGATTGGCTTTTCTTAAATACCTAAAAAAAAGGGGTAAAGGGTGGGGGGTGGGGAGAGATACCATTTTTTTGATAATACTGGGAGTCTGACCACTATATTCTCTTTTTTTTTGTACTTTAAGTCATGTTTTTTGGAACGCTATTGATAGAATTATTAAGAGTTGGATTTTTTTCCTTAAAGTTACTGCTGCAATATCCGTCTCCTAAAGCAAATAGAAATATGCAGACCCCAGGGCATGACACATGCTCTGATCAGACAGTCCAGAAGGATGCCACCTGCCCACCCACAGCAGACCCACGCGTGGATAGGCACCAGGTTTGTGCATCCAGGGTTGCTTAAAAATGCATCAAATACTCTATACAAGGGGCTGGCTTCCACCACACCCTCTGCAGATTTCTGTTGGCTCTAGACTTGCCTACATAACCTCTTATGCTTTAATACATAACTGCATTGGATGTGAAACTTCTAGTAACTGTGTAGTCACTGTGTTCTATATAACATTTTACACTGCTGTGGTTGCTAACTTTTTTTTTTGTTATGGCTTAAAAGCAAAATGAAAAAAAAAAAAAAGGCATGATTCTTATAAGATATTAAACCTTCCTTTCTTTTGAAAACAAGCTCCTTATTACAGAATATAATAAACAGTAGTGCCTGTGGTGTAGCCCACAAATCTTGATACAGTAGCTGATGCATTGTGCAAATGAGGCTTTGAGATGGTTTTTGCATAAACAAAAACTGCTAGGAGATAATCTCAGTAGTTAAAAGTGTTATTTAAACCTTTGAAATAAATGGATGTAACTGTACTTGAGTACAGCTTTTCACTTGTTTAGTTCTTAAACGTTAGTATAATCAGTAAAATTTAATATAAAATGTTGCCAAATTCAATGTAGAAAGAATGTGACAAAACACTTTGGATAGTTCTATTGTTTGTGTTTTTGCATATTGTAAAAGCAGTGTCACAGCTAAAAAATAAAATGTTTCTAATGGTAAATTATTGTGGTTTAGTTGCTAGTTTGTACTGAGAGTTGACCTCTCCCTGTGCGGTTTTTTTGTTCTAAACTGGTATAAATAATTGCTGTAAGTGTGTCTCCCTTCTACATTGTAATGATTGCTTAAGTCTCCATTATAAATAAAGAACTGCTGGAAAACTTCTGTATTTCTGTTCTTAAAGACAGTCTGCTTCCAGAGCTTTGGCTATCAAGTGTCCTTATTCAGAGTTCTGAGGATCAGAGGGGTTTCATCTGCATGTAGCAGAAGCAAGAATCTTTAATAGTAACATGCACCTGTTTTACTGATGTGTCCAGACGGGTGATAGCAGAGCAGAGCTGCAGCACTAAATGAGGGAAATTCCCATTAAATAATAACTGATGACATTTCTGTCACTCACTGTTGTTACCTGGTCTGTTACACAAACTCCACATGTTTGTGTATCTGACCACAGGTTTTTTTGCCAGAGGAAGGTTGCTGCTGCCAGCACTGCCCACACTTAGAATTCCTCCAGTAGGACACCAGTGCCTCAAGGTAGTTTGGCTTTTACTGGATGTCTGCATCCCATCTGTCCTCTGGCTCATTAGGAGGTTAAATGAGCATGCAAGAGCCACAGTCCTCAGCAGGCTCCTTGCTTTAACAGAGAGAGCTTTGTGCTTTTCTAGGATTCTGTTTATAAGGGGGTGAACTTTCTTCTGGTGGTCTACAGCAACATGGCAGCAAAAAAACAACATCAGAAGGAGGGTTTAGGTCTTGTGTGATTTGATACACAAGTGAAAAATGCAGCTAAAAGCCTAATGAGGTGGGGAAGGAGGGCAAGACACCTTTATCCCTAAGTAAGGTTAGGCACACCCTCATTCCAGGAACAACCAGAGCCCATGGCTCCTGCAAGTGTGTGCACGCTATAAAGAACAGGATCTCAGAAAAATACTTTAAATTTTACTTTATTTGTCTTCGTTTTGTATTACTTAGAGAGCAGCACTGACACATCTGCTGCCTACAGAAGACATGAAATCCCCTTCTCTCATGCATTAATGCTCTTACATGGGTATTTCACGAGGTCTTGTGACATAGTGCCACCACAGGGGTGGCAGATGTCCTTCTTTACGAGCTGGGGGCAAAGCTTCAGTTTTTGGACCATCAGGTGGAGTTTCTTCTTCAAGCTGCTTGATCTAGAAGACAAGACATTGAATTATTACATAAATGCATGCTGCCCTGGGGTGTGGTTTTCAGTGCTCAGGTGGTAGCACACTGGCTCCCATTTCAGAAGGGAAGAGCCAACAGTCAAACCTTCAGGCTGATAGACAGGTTCTGTGTTTCTCAGCACTCACTTAAACTCAGTAATCATTGCAGGCTCATATTACCTGATTTTTAGGAGTAAAAAGTTATTTACATTAGAAATTTTACTTAGAAGGTAATTGTTACCACATAATTAATGTCTAGCATTGTGACATTAAACAGGCTGCATTCTCCTGCTGCTTAGAAAGCTGCCAGATAACTACAAGTCCTAAAAAACTTTGTTCCAGTCTGCAGGAGCCCCCACTTTCTGCACACCACCTACAGCCTTTTCAATGGTTTCAATAAAAATCTTGAGCAGGGTAAGTGCTGGCTGCTGTGGTGTTAACTCTGGTAAGAGTGCCAGACTACATACAATCCAAGTATTTCTCCACAACTGCATTTGAACCCATTCAAAAAACCAACTCTTTTCCAAATGAGTCTCAGTTTAGGTTGGCCAGATACCAGTTTTGATTCCCAACTGATGAACTCTGGTCAATCACTTTCCAAGGTGCAACTAGAAAGTGTCAGGGGAGAGGCAGAATGGGAATTCTTCAGTCATTAATTTCTTCTCATCCCACTTTGGAATTTCCTTTAGCAAAGCTGCCACAACAGTCCCCCCACTAACTGAAACATGGTTGCAGGTTCAGGTTGCAGGTTGAACTTCAAATTCTGCTCAGCCTTTACCAAGCTGTAACTCAGCTCTGCATAGGTATTTTACATCAGGTCAGTGTTTAATGTTGACAATACTAATAAAATGAGCCTAAGTGTGGCAGCAGCAGGCATTCAGATACTCTCCAGGAACACATCCACACGTGACACAAAATACTTGTGTACTGAAGGTGTTTTACTTTGTATCCAGCAAGCACTCACCTCTTTTTCCCAGCTTTCCCGCTGCAGCTTCTTCCATTGCTCTCGTTTGGCAAAGTAATCAGGATACATTGCCTTCTCAGAGGGATGCCAGAAATCCAAGGCCCATTCAGGAATCTGTTAATTATATTTTATAGAGATTTTTTAAAATACATAAAAAGTATACATAGTATACACATACAAAAAAGCTAAATACAACTGCTGAAACCAGAATTAGAATGGAAAATTTTAGCAATCTGGTGTAATGGGAGGAGTCCCTGCTCACACAGGGAAGTTGGAACTTGGTGTTCTTCCCAAACCATTCTATGAGAAATATCCCAAGAAATAAGCACAAAGTAAACCCACCAGTTAAGAGCTGCCTGACTACTGTTAGTCTCAAGACACTGCATGGCACAGGCCAATGCTTTTCATTTCTGTTTCACACATTATTCTAAATCACAAGAGGATATAGTGGCTTCCTTAAGTCACAGAAACCCAAAGATGAGTTCCAGGTCATCTCCTTTTACTTGTGAAATAACTTGATCTGGTAGAGCAGAGTTATCTCATTTCTTTTTCTGCTAAAGGCAGCAGATCAAAAAGAGTCTTTTCTAAATCATGAGAGAGAACCTTAAAGCTCATTCCACTTGTCTATAACTAATGAAAACATAAGTAGCCTTTAAGATCTTGATAATGGTCTGACCTCTAAGATGGTCAGTCAAGACAAAAAAGCAAAATTTCAAGTTCTACAGCAGAGTATCACTGTATGTTAACATTTTAAAGACAGAAATATCAATTGATACCAACACAAAACAAAAACCCACCTAACCCCTTGAAATAGTAACAGTTCTTAAAAAAGAAAATTAAGATATTCCAAAACTATCATTTGTCAAGTGACCTATTTCCAGTCTCCTGCTGTGATTCTCATTACTAAGTAAACCTTTTGCTGAACAGAAATAGCAGTGTTAAACATAATTTAAACAATTCACATGCAGAAAACATTAATTAAAACCACTAAACAGCTGATCTAAAAACTACAATTCATAGCATCATCCACAATGGACAGTCACTAATATATCAGCAAATTTTTATGATAGCCTTTTTGTTGAAGGGCAGTTTTAGCATGTCAACCAGGGCAAAGAAAACAGAATATAAACCAGCTCCTATTTCTATATAGACTCATCTTGACCACCTACTGCTCAGCTGGCCTCTGTTCCATCTGGATTCTCTCTCACTATTATCTCTGTTACTGCTAAGACCCACAAGGTATAAGGTCCTCTCTCACTCATATGTTCTTTTTTCTGCCTTTGATAAATATAAGTCAGAATCTTCCTTTCACCTGGTTCATGTTTAAACATCCAAGGAGACTTACTCTTGTGTCAGCACCTACTTCAAATTCAAGAGACAATGTGTGCATGCATTCTCAAGAGCAGTATAAACTTCTCATAATGCATTAAAAGCCAATGCCAAGACAGCAAAACCCCTGGGTTTTTCTATGCAACCTGTTTCTTTACTCCTAAGCAGAACAATCTAGGCGGGGAAAAAAGCTTTTAGAAGTGCCTGAGATTCTAGGAATACTGCCTCTATTTTTAGGCATCCCACCTATCACGCAGCAACACACAAACACACATCTGTCAGTACAGCACAGGAGGGGAAATGGTAAGTTAAACTATTACTCAAAATGCTGGGAGAAGGATGGGACTGAGTGAAGAAAAGTCCCACAACAGCCAAGCCAACATCTGACAAGACCTGAGAGAAAACCAGGCTGTGAGCAGATGGCACCATGAAGTGTAGCACAGCTCCCTCCACCTTGTTTACTCTCACAGCTCTGCTCCAACCCTCTCACTGTGCCTGCTTCACCCCTCAGGGAGAAGCTTCCATTTTGCAAAAGAACAGATGGATATCTCAGCAAAAAGGAGATAGCTCTCTTCAGACAGACCACGAAATTCCATTTTCAAGGATCAGACAAGCAGGACAGCCTCTCCCATGCAAGTCACATGATGTTCTGCAGCTGTAAACTATGAGAGAAATGCTACTGGTCACTCAATCTACTGAAAATTTACTCTGAAAATTTTTTAAACTCCCTTTCCATTTACTAAAACGAGTCCAGTAAGCACAGTAATACACAATCTTGAAGGCCACCTTACCTTATAGCACTCATATCTCTCATAGGAAGTGCCCCCAGGAGAGTCAGGGAAGATGTATGGCTGAGGATGCTGGTTTGCCCAGAATTCCTCCTCACCTGCCCTCAGCAGCTCTGTAGCTTTCACCATATCCTTCACATCCTTGTTCTTATCGAATCGGTCTCTCAGAAGGACGGCAAAGTAGCGGTACTTGTCCCTACACACAAAGGTTAAACGCAGTGACTTAAACCGAAGGAAAAAACCTCATCACACACAGAAGCAAAGTTTGGCAACACCAGCCCTGTGCAAAGCCCGGGTTTGGCCAGGAGCCTCTGGGGACTTCTTGTTCCCACCTCGCCCTTTCCTACGGCAGGCACAGGCAAGTGACCCCCCAGCCAGGCCTGGAGAGGGGGAGGGGGAGAAAGGAAAGAGGACAAAGCCCCAGTCGAGCCCAACACCCCCTCTCAGAGAACAGGGCAGGGCGGTCGTGTATTGTCCTCTCCTCTCAGCTACGCGCGGAGCTGAGAGGCCCCGCAGCTAGGAAGAGCAGGCCTCTCTCTGCCCACTCCCCAGGCCCCTCTCTGCCCACTCAACAGGCCCCTCTCTGCCCACTCAACAGGCCCCTCTCTCACCGATAGATGCACCAGGACTCCAGGTGCCGCAGAGATTTCTTGTAGAGCCGCAGCACCTTCTGCTGGTGCGTCAGGTAGGCCGCCATTCCGCACTGCCCTTCCTCACCTTCGCCCGCGGGGGCTGACGGGAAGGCTGAGGGCCGCCCCCCGCGCAGGCGCTTCCCGCCCGACGGCGCCACCGCCATCGCCATGAGTCGCGCCAAGTTCATCGGTGAGGGGGGAGCGGGGCGGGGGGGTTGGTGGCTGTGTCCCCAGGTGTGTCCCCAGGCTGCTCCGCACCTCGCGCGGTGCCGGGCTGGGGCAGCTGCAGCCGTCGCCTGTGCCTGCTGTGCAGGGGCATCCGCCCCGCTCTGTGAGGAGGCGAGCGCGGCGGGCTGGGGCTGCTCTGGTGACGGGGTCTGCCCCTCATCCAGGGTTTGTCACCTCCTGTGGCACCTCCTGTGACACCTCCTGTCCTCGGGGATTAGGTACAGGCTGGCCTTGAGCCTGCAAGAAGTGTTTGGGAAGGGGGTTTCAGGCGGGGCACTGAGGCGATGCTGCGTTCCTCCGCAGAGTTATCCCTGAGCTCTGGGCGTCCCGGACACTTCTCATCCCCTTTGTCACGTCGGCCCGTGGGTTGCGGTTGTTTCCAATAGTACGTAATTGGTTTGGATGGAGTTGTTAAAGCTCTTAGGGAATTCGTCAGGAAGCATGTAAATACCTGCAGCAGGCCGGTTCAGATCGGAGTTTTACGCGTGTCTTGTGGGAAATTACCTTGGAAAAGTTCCCTTTCCAATAGAAACTCCGCTGTGAGCAGCTGCAGGGGCGGCTGTGCTCCGGGGCTGTGCTTCAGCCCCCCGGGAGGCTGCGGCGCGGGGAAAGAAGCGGAGACTCGGGGCCGGGGCCGGGGCCGGGGCTGGGGCTGGGGCTGGGGCTGGGGCTGGGTGGGTGGGTGACCGCATTGCGGGTTTCCTTGTGGGTGCTGCCGGCCCGGCTGGGTGGTCGTGGGCAGTGGGAGGGTAAGCAGGCAGCTCTTGCAAGGCAGCCTGCAGCTGCTCCCACCCGTGTGAAGGCTGTATGCGAGGTGCTGCATTTTTCCTTTCTCATTAGTGCTCGTTGGCAGAGAGCAATTTGTATTTTGATGTGAAAAGCAGAATTGATTGCAATAAGTTGTATAAATGCATTAGCCTTGGTGATCATGAGGGCGTGTCTTATACATTCACAGGGTGGAGTTGCACAGAGGGACGAAATTTATTTTTCTGTCTCTTCTGAAGTAAACTCTCAGATTATGCAAGTAGATTTATGTTTAGCTTTGTGACAGCCCATCAGTGTGGTATGCGGGAGCTGCCGAGGTGCATTTTCCATTGTCTTTAGTTGGGTAATGCTCAGAATGAAATATAAAGCAACCCTAACATCTAATTTCTGTGTTGCTTTCTCTTCATAGATATTGGTATTAACCTGACAGATCCTATGTTCAGAGGAATCTACCGGGGAACACAAAAACATCAAGGTAAATGTTTCTTTGTATCTGCTGAAAGACAGGATCCCTCTTGTTTAAATGGAAGCCTCTTGACAGAAGCTGAGGTTAGAATTTTTTTTTCCCCTCAGAAACTGGATGCTTATTTTCTTTGGTTTGAAGAAGAAAGTATGATGAAGTAAGATGCTCTAAGCAAAGTGTATTCTTTTCTACTGAATTGCTATTAAGATGTCCCACTGGCAACTGCTGCTAAAGCAGAGTGGAAGATTGCTAATGTATTTATATCAGGATTGCATGGAAGAAACTGATCTGAGAATTATGAACAATAAACTACCAAATTACTATATTGTAGTTATTAATAATAACTGGTGGTTTTTTGCTCTCATGGCTTTTACATGTAGGTGTTGAGTGTCTACTAAAGTACGTGGGAAGACTTCCACTGAGTTCTTTCACTTAAACTGCATCCTCAGTTATTGTGTTTCGTTTTTGTCTTCTAAAGATTAATCAAGTGCTGTTTAAGTATTGATCATAGTAGGCATTTTGACTGCATGGAAGTGATTTTTAGCTGAAAAGTAATTAAATTATACTGTAAAATCTGAAGTCTAACCAGTGACATTTTAATGAACTTTCACAGATGACTTGTTGGATGTGGTAGAGAGAGCAGTCAAAGTTGGTGTTAAAAAGGTAATTTCTTCTAATAAAATTTCTTTAACATTTTTAAACTGCTTTTTAATAGTTTGCTTTTTAGTTCTGGGTCTTAAAATGTAAGTTGCTGGAACTTTCCATGGGGAATGCAGTAACCTTTTTCAGTATCATAAAGCAAAAGTGTTCTGTGTGGAGCATTGTCTTTCGTTTGCACAGATCATGAGATGCTGACTAAGGTCAGCAGTATCATGCATGATAGGCATGTAGAATTTCTTTGTAGAGGTTCACCAGAAAGATCTTCTCTGACCTACTGCAATCAACTGGTACATAATTTTCCATGGCAATGCTATTATATGCAGCCACTCCTGTTGTCTTGTAGACCCAGTGACTAACTCAGCAGTTACTGATATAGATCAAGAACTTTTCTGATTGAATTCTTTCAGATATTTCTATATGTACTGGAAATGGATGGTTGTGGAAGAGCTGGGAACCCCCAGGAATTCTTATAGTTTAGACACCCAAATGTAAATACAGGCTTACATGTATTTAAATGGCATAATTATGGGTAGGTTTGTAACACTCAGCTTGAAATGGCTGTTCTAAGCAGCACTTCTTTAGCTGTAACAGTCCAGCCTGCCTCTGTCTCTGTAAACTGCATAAATTGTCAAGACAAAAATATGAATTAATATAGAATATAATGCACACTATCAAAAACTGTTCTGCTACACCGGTAAATCTGGTGGATTACAAACAGAGAAAAAACCCTCCTCTGGAGAAGAACAGATGTCTGCTGACATGCAAACAGAAGTTTACTGAGGCTCTCATCTGAAAAGTATGTCAAAAAAACTGGGAGACAAATAAAAGAAAATTCTAGTGATGGAGAAATAACCACACTGCAACAAATACAGAATCATGGTCACTTTTACTGCATTCATATGTGCTGTACTCTTTAATCTTCATACCACCCTCTGAAAGCAAGTGTCAGCTTTCTGATTGTATATTGCCTGTGTAGCTTTTTCAAGATGCTCAATGGATTCTGAATTGGAATTCAGTAGTTGGGTGTCCTTAGCTGTTTCCAGTCTTGCTAGTGACCTGTCAGATTGTTTCTAGTTTCTGAAAAGCTCAATCTGTTTATTTGAAAGTACTTCTGTTTTTCTATACAGCTGCTGATTTTTTTTTTTTTTTTTTTTTTTTTTTTTTTTTTTTTTTTTCCCTGTGCTGTATGTGCACTGAGCCAGTTCAGCTTAACTTATTTTTCTGGTGATGCTGTTGGGATGTGTCTGTCTCTGAGGGAGGTTGCAGCAGAAATGTCTAACTTGCTGCTGACTGATCCTGATATATAGGATGTGTAGGGATAGGAGTTGTCCAAAAGCAGCATAATCACAATTTATTAGGACCTAGGGTGCAAGATCTGCAAGCAGTGGTTCAATAAGCACTGAGCAGTAGTTTTGTTATGATAATGTTTGATCTTAAGGTAGAAAGACTGGAGCCAATACTTCTTTAATTTGTAATCCTGACTCTAATTTATCACGTCTTGTTTTGGGTGTTTGGGAGTTTTTAGTTTCTCCACTTGTGAGATGTGGAGAAAGTTTCCAACTATCGTTTCCTAAATGCAAATAAAGCTTCTTGAGTTGTCATTTACTGAAGTTAATATTGCTGCAAATAGATGTGATTTACTCATCCAGTGGTTTAAATACATAGCACTGAAGATGCCTCAAAAAAACCCACCAATCTGCTTTTGATACCTGAGGTATTACTAACTCCTGAGGACCATTTGTTACTTATGAAACTGTCATGTGTACATTAGTAATGTTCTCTGTCTAGATTCTTACTTATATCTGAGTGCTTTCTTAAACATTCTGTCTGATGTTTGAAGAATGTACTCCCTGACAGTATTTTTCTTCTTTCAAGTTTCTGATTACAGGTGGGAGTCTACAAGATAGTAAAGATGCATTGGAGCTGGCACAGACAAATGGTATTTTCACTTCAAATTGTCAGTCAAAAGTAAAAAATCCTCCATTTTCAGAATTAAGAGATCAAAAGGACCTGGCCCTGGAGATGCTTCCAGAATCTCAGATTAAAACATGACATTTTGTTGCCAAATGGAATGAATGCATTGTGTGTGTTGCTCTTTAGGTGTGCTGGAAGGAATCAGTCTTTCCTGTAATTTTTATTTCTAGATAAAAATAGAAATTACAGGAAATTTCTGGAGTAAAAATTTTATTACAAGGCTGTCTTCTAGACATAAGCTGAATTCTTATATGATGTGTAATACCTGGCTTTTGGTGACTTCATTGTTTTACATACCATCTATCATGACCAGCTTAAACAAGAGAGATGCCTTTGTCCCTGTGGTTCTCCTAGGTTTCCCTTTATTTCTGTGAAAAGGCAAATATGATTCCAGTAATTACTTAAGTACCTATTTCAACCAAAACATGTTAAAGTACTATGTGCAAACAGACCCATGGAATAATTTACATTGGATTGAATCTAAGGAGATAATTTGGTCCAAACCAACTCACCTCCCCACTTCCATCAAAGCAGGACAAACATTTAATAATAGGTCGAGTTGCTCAAGGCCTTATACAGTCTTCCTCTCTGCCCATGCTTTTACATTCTCCATAAAGACACTTAGCAGCAATGTTAGTTTTGGCACCCAGGTAATTAGATGAGATATACAGGTAAATCAAGCTAGGTGTTGCTTGCAGAATTCTCTTAACAGCTACTGTAGAGGCACATGCTGGAAACTGCATCCTGTCTGCAGCTCTTGCAGCTGAGGATTCCTGATGCATTTTGAGTTAGGTGCATTTCTAGATAATCTCAAGAGGTCTCTTCCAGCCTCAGCAATTGTCTGATTTGTTGAGGGTCACTCCATCACAATAATTAATTTCTGAGTTGCAGGTTTGAATATACTGACTAAAGTGTGCTCAGGGAAAAAACCACACACCCCCACTGGAGGTTGTCTAACAATTTTAAAGCAGAAAATATCAGTGTAGTAAAATAATCACTAAGATAAAGATCCTCACAGGAAGTTTTCTTTTAATAATACAACAAATAAAGTCCAGACACAGTTTATACTTTACATAAATTTCTTTTTTCTTCCTTTTTTCTCAAAATCTTCTAATACCATCTTGCTTTAGACATTTTTTACAGTACAGTTGGCTGCCATCCTACTCGCTGTGGAGAATTTGAGCAGAATAGCCCTGAACAATATTTGTCTGAATTAAGAAATCTGATAGAAACAAATAAGAGAAAGGTAATAGCAGTTGGAGAATGTGGCTTAGGTAAGTGTTATCTTGGTATTTCAATTTCTTATTTTTTTTCTAGACATACCTTAAAAAATCATAAAACACTGAGTGGGTTTTTTGTTCTTTCTGTTTGTAGATTTTGATAGATTAGAATTTTGCCCAAAGGACATCCAGCTCAAGTAAGAAACCTTTGAGTATAAATTGACTTGCAGCTATTTCACAGGAGTCTTTTCTATCTTGTGTTCTACCAGGCATCATTCTGTCAGGCACAAACCTGCAAATGTGCAGGGTTGGGTCTGGGGTTTTTTGGCAGAAATGGGACTATAAAAAAGATGAATACATTCAAGTAGTGAGGTGTACTTAAGTTTGGTATCTGTCTTGTGTAGAATCTTTTTCTATAAAATGGATCAAAATTAATGGGTTTCTGGGTCTGATATTACATGCTCTCTCTTGCTAAAACAACAACAACTCTTAGAATCATGGGCATAATAACAGAATGTTATTGTGTGAAAGAACTGGGTTGAATGAAAGTCATGAGGAAGGGAACAGAACTATCAACAAGATTAAGTCAGCAGTGGAAAAAAATGAGCTTCTTGTAAGGGTAACTCTTGACAGGCTGAGAGTTGAGGCTGTTCAGCCTGGAGAAGAGAAGGCTCTGGGGAGGGGCTCTTCACCAGGGAGGGTAGTGATAGGACAAGTTTTAAACTGAAAGAAGGTAGATTTAGTTTGGTATTGGGAAGAAATTCTTCACCATGAGTGGAGCAAGATGCTGAAATAGGTTGCCTAGGGAGGTTGTTGATGCCCCATCCCTGGAGGTGTTTAGGACCAGGTTGGATGAGGCCTTGTGCAACCTGGTCTTGTGGGAGGTGTCCCTGCCCATGCAGGGGGGGCTGGATCTTGATGATCTTTACGGTCCCTTCCAACCCAAACCATTCTGTGGTTCTGTGATTCTATGAAGAGAGGTGTTAGCTGGGAGCAGATGATGGAGACCTGATGGCAAAAGTAATCTTGGATGCTGGAGAGATCTGTGTTTGGAGTAGTATATGCAACATAGATACTGGATGGAAAGAAACTAGCACAGCTGCTAAAATAAACTCAGTGTTGTATTGGGAATGTCTGTCTACAAAGGGAACTGATTTAAAGATGCAAGTGATAAACCCAAGTGAGTGACTAATAAATTGTGCCTGTGTATTACTGTTCTGAGAAAAGTAGTCACTGGGTGGCAGTGGTTAGTTGTGTTTTTTCTAATTGCCAGGTATTAGCAGTAGAATTGTCTTCATACTGATACAGTCATACAGTAAATTTATTCAGCAGAGTGAACAGAACTTTTTTCCAGGTAGAAATCAGGATACACCAAGTTCAGCAAATCACAGTGTGGGGCATAACCTGTTTCTTTTTTGTGGTAAACTAAACCACTATTGAAGTATTGTATTTTAATATCCTTACTGCCTTGATGTTATTTGGATTAAAACATATATATATGTGTGAAAACATATATATATGTGTATATATATATATATGTGTGAAAACATAAATATATGTATATACATATATGTATGTATGTACGTATGATTTCCTTCCCTGATGTACTGAAGACACATAGTGAAAAACTTCAAGTGCACTGAAATTGGGATGTGAGGAAAGGTGACAGGGTGGAACAGAAATCACTTTTGAAGTGGTGAGTCCTTTCTGATTAAGGCTTTAATGACAGCTGTTCCAGCTATTACACAAAACACATAAATCTGGTTTATAAGAGACCTATTGAAAGCTCTCCCAGGAAATTGCAGTCGTAAGGAGGTGATTGATGAAAAAAGAAGAAAGCAAGAAATATGAAGGAGTGAAGAATCCCAGAATGGTTTGAGTTGGAAGAGACCTTCAAAGGTCATCTAATCCATCTGCCCCACAGTGAGCAGGGGCATCTTCAACTTGATCAGGTTGTTCAGAGCCCCATCCTGCCTGACCTTGAATGTTTCAAAGGATGGGGAGTTGTCTATTCTCTGGGCAACCTGTGCCAGTGTCTCACCACCCTCATTTAAAAAAAATTTCTTCTTTGTATCTAGTCTAAATCTGCCTTCTTTCAGTTTAAAACCATCACCCTTTGTTCTATCACTACAAGACTTTTCTGCAAGGAAGTCTATCCCCATCTTTCTTATCCTATAGGCCTCCTGTAAGTATTGAAAGGTCTCCCTGGAGCCTCCTCTTCTCCGTGCTGACAATCCCAGCTCTCTCAGTCTGTCCTCATAGAAAAGTTGTTCTGCCCCTCTGATAATTTCTGTGGGCTCAAACAGGTCCGTATCTTTCCTAAAGGAAAAGTGAAAGCCTTAAGGAGAGATGCCTGAAAACACTGTGTTTATAAATTCAGTATTTTCTAGACAGCTTTCCTTGCTCTTCCTCCTTCACGTGTTTGTGAAACAGTCAAGATTTGCAGTTGGTTTTATTTCTGATAAGTTAATGTTAGGGTGTTGGAAGACACTCCACCTTTTATGATCTTTAGCAGACTGGATAATAAGTTCTTCAAAATAATATTCAGTGTATGCTTGATAAGTTAACTAAAAAAAGGAAGGCAAAGTGTGAAATGTATGGAGGCAGTTCACTGGTTTTCAGCTGATGTGTATTTCAGGTGTTGTAGCAGTCACTAGGACAGCTGGCAAGCAGCTGCAGAGACGTGTGGCAGTTTCCCAGTGAGCAGTAGTTGAGCATGACTTCTGTTTTGTTTAATGTTTAATCATTACTTTCTAGTTAGTTTCTGTGTTTTCTTCTGGATAAATTTCACCTGTAAAAAAACCCAAAACCAAACCCTGACATTATTTTTATCCTGTCTCCTGGACTGAAAAGCTAATAAAGATGTAATTCCTTTGTTGCAGCAGACCTAAGAACTTTTTTGTTATAATTTTTTTCTGTTCTCATAACTTCCAACAGAAAATGGTGATTCAGCTGGTAGATAGATGAAGGTACTGCCTTCATATCCTGTTGAAGGTCACATTACAAATGGACTGATAAGTTTATAAAAGTTTCACTTCTGCTGAACTACTGGGAGGGGTTTGTGAGGCTCAGTAACATGGAAAGCAGGAGCCTTCTTAACCAAATTGGAGGAGGTGAACAAAATCACATTTATTGTTACTCACATGAGTCCAGAATTGTTCCTCTGGAGATCAACCTCTACGAGGCCAATTTGCATCACCTCTAGTTTCTTGATCTCCAGCCTGAAAAATACCACAGCATTTGAGCTTTAAGGTCAAAACTAAACCTGCAAACAACCATGCAGAAACGTTTTAAAACTTCCTTATTAAGAAGGAACATAGGAACAGCATATATTGAATGACAGTCTACTTGCCTAAGAGGAAAAGGGTTTTCATTAAGTCCTTGAACTATTAAGAGTTGTTTTCCTACTGACTTCTTTTGTTACCATTCTGATCACTGTGTATCTGCTGTCTTCATGCTTTTCTGGGGTTTCATTTTCCTTTTTTGGTTCCCTTTTTTCCCCTTCATCTATGAGCTGTCTTTTCACCTCCCCTTTCTCTGTAACAGGGCAAGTAGGAGCGTGTGTTAGGCTTCATTGTTGATAGGAATGGAAAGAGCTCAAGTTCTTGAGTTTCCTTTGCATTTGAAGGGGCACTGAACTTTGCACTTCCAAGACCATTACCCTTCTCAAAATTAAATTGAAATTTTTCAGTGGTTTCCTTATTTGCAGCTCAGCCTCCTAAACCTCACTTCCTTATAAAACGAGTCTTCTATTAAAAAAAACCACAATAATTTGTAGCTATTTAACTGAAAGAACGAGCTAAACTAAACTAATATCTAGACTACAAAGAAGACTCAAAGGAAGTGTAATTAATTCTCCTAAATTTTCATGTCATTTTTAACATTACAGCTGATTTCTGTTCCACCTGTTTTATCTTGAAGATTTGCACAGAAAAACAGGGAAGGTGATTTTTTATCAGAGAAATATCAACTTGTAATATACAGAAAATAGTGAAAATTGCAAAAAACTATATTACCAGCTGCATTATCTTCCTTCTTTATTGTGTTTATTATTATTTATATGTCAGGAAAGTGTAAATGAAACTAATGTTTGCTGCCACTTCTCCTGATGGATATGTGAATCATACCCAGCAGTAGGTGGATGCTTGGGTTTGCCTGTGGAATATTTCTACTATCTGATAGAGTGTCCTGGCATGCTTTTAACACCAACCCCTAGAGGAATCCACTATGTGCACACAGTCACAGCCTGATCATAGAGGCAACATTTTCCTCCTGCCTTGTCCAAATAATGTAATTTTTCACATTACACGTGGATACTGAGTCACCTATGCACTCTTGGCCTTCTGCCATGCATAAGTTCCTCTGCCATGTTTCCTGAGCATGCCTGGTGCACTGTGGCAGACAGGAATGGTGAATGATCATGCTTTGGGATCAGGCCTGGCTGCAAATTATAAGTAATGGGTTAGTTCAGCACTAAATAGTTTCCATTGGAAACTGCACTGGGGAAGTTGGCTGCCTGGTTACCTTTCCTCTGCCCCCATTTTTGTGTCTTTTCATAGGATGGCTGCCTGACAGTTATCATTCCTTCAACAGGAAAACTAGGAGTAGAAAGTAGGAGAGGGAAAAGAGTGAAAAGGAAAGGATGCAGAAATACCAAGGAGATGAGGAAAAACAGTGGAAGGCTCTGCAGGAGTGAAAACAATAGGCAGAGTGGAGCAGAAGTAAGATGCCTGACATTGGTATGTGTTCCACCCAAAAGAGGAAGGACCTTCATGGAAAGACAGACAAAAGCTATGGATTGTTATTTTCTGGGCCAGCCAGCTCTAAGGCAGTTTTGGCCATTTGAGGCCACAGAAGTCTGCATAGTTTCCCTCACTACATTTACAAGTGCTGCTTGAAATAGTGGTCTCTGTGTGATCCACACTTTCCCATTTCTGGCATTTCAAAACTCTATGGAAAGAAATCAGTTCCTTGTTCAATGAAAATAAATGAAAATAAACTCTAGCACTCATGACAGTACCTGCTTAGCATGTATATGTGTGCAGTAGCAGTGCTTTTGGCCTCTCCTTACCTGTGTTCCAACACAGTTCACTACTTTGGGAGTATACCATGGGAATTATTTTCTTTTAAATCTTTGCATAAGTCAGAGCTTTTGCATGGCAAATCCATTAATTCTGGTTTTAGTTCTGGAGGACAAAAGCATACAGCCAACTGAAAAAACTCTTCTGCTGTCTTTATTTCCTCTTACACTGAATTTCGGTTCAAAGGTGATTTATTTTTTTTTTAATAGGTATTTTGAAAAACAATTTGATCTGTCAGAACAGACACAACTGCCTATGTTTCTTCACTGTAGAAACTCGCATGCTGAATTTTTAGGTGGGTTTTCTTTGAGAATTTCATACACGGAGCACATTTTGAATACGAAAAAATTGGAAACCTGAATCTTTCTCTTTTGTCTGTTACAAAGCTGTCATACATTTTTTTTTTTTTCACTTCATAGACATACTGAGAAGAAACCGAGATAGATTTGTAGGAGGGGTGGTAAGTACGTGCTTGGCTGTAGTGTTAATTTTTACATACATGTGTGTGACTGTATTGTTGCTTGATAATATGCAGTTTGGTTTTTTGTCATGGATTCCAGTCAGGCTTTCTGTTACATGATTTAGATTATTATTAATGAATAAGTATTTTTCAGTCCTTTCTAGTATTTTTAAGTCTGTTGCTTGTTCAACATTTTTTTTGCAAGGTAAGAAGATAGGCTGAGAAAAAGCTCTGCAGCTGACATGAGCAGCTTTTCTTGGCCTGTCAGAAGGGCAGTTTAAGCACCTTATAATTGACATTGGCCTTTTACCAATTCTTCAGTGTCTGCAACTGTGGTGCATTCAGACCACAGATGATTTAGATGCACGTTCCCAGTGGAAGCCGTAACCTCAAATATTTGCTTCTGGAGTTTGACATCATTTTCAAATTAGGTCCAGATGTGACTTTTTATTGCCTGACAGCTTTAGATACTTAGATCATGTGTTCTAATTCAAAAGCATAACAGGAAAGACCTTGGATGAAATTATTAAATCCAGCAACACTCTTTGGGTTTCCATTATGTCAGGGTTTCCCAAAAGTGAAAAATGCTTGGATTATTTTATCCCACTAACACCAGACTATGCCTCCTGTAATATCTCAGTCCCCACAAACCCTTACCCTAGCTCAGTACCTTGCTGCATGTTGTGCACTGTGTGATACTTTGCAGTCTCTCCTTCCTTCCTTTCTCTTTTCCTGTACAACTGGTAATCAGTGGAGAAATGATGAGCAGGCACCTGCTGCAGCTGCCTCTCCCCCAGCACATGGGGAGGCAGATGGTCACCTCACTCCTCTTGGGCTGAGATACTGTGGTTCCCAGATGCATGATGCTGTTTGCACCTTGTGACCTGCCAGACACTTCAGTCTCTGGGATGACCAAACTGTCTCACCAGTTCCCCTGGACTAAAATCTGCAGCAAACAAACCCATGTCCCTGAGGTGGGATGTGGTCCCTACATGAGGGAAGAATGTAAGGAGTCAGCGTGCACAGAATTGCTTCCTGTGTGTGGTCTCCCAGCTACCAGCTACAGGAAATTGCTGGGTCAAAAAGTGGTATCACTGAATAGGCCTTTACTACACAGATTTATTGCAGTATTGAAGTGGCTTCAGCCTGAAATTTACTCAGATTTGGCATCAACTGAGCCATGTCCCATCTTCATGCTTGTATTGATGTGTAGTGCATGCTGTCAAAAGTATTTATGCCACAGATATAAACTGATACATACTTCTAAATTATTGGAGTTTTAAATCAAGTGCACAGATTTTTATGTGTGGTTGCATCTATATTTTCATATGTTCTAGGTACATTCTTTTGATGGCACAAAGGAAGAAGCAGCAGCTATAATGGATTTGGATCTGTATATTGGAATAAATGGCTGGTAAGTTCTTCACAAGAAATAATATCTTTAAACGTCAGCTGTAGTGAACTCATTGTTTTAAACAATGAGGCCATGTTTTCAAAGCTCACCAGACTCTTAATCATCTGTCAGATTTAGAATTGCACTCATTAATCTGTTAGCCACAAAAAGTTCTTAACTCACAGTTTCGCAACTTAATCTACTCTGAGGTCCATTCTGCTCCCAGGTCAAGCCTTGTTTCTAAATAAATAAGGTTGCAGAATGTGGGAGCAGTCCTTCTGAGAAGTGTTTTAAAAATAGTGTAATTTTAAGCTGCCATGTCAGATCCAGGAGTGATGGAAATGTAACCTGAGCAGCTTTAGCTGTGTGTCATGCAGGCTGAATTCTCCGCAGTCACCTGGCCAGCAGCCAGCACCACTTCAGGAGCTGCCTGGGTTGCTGAGGCCAGGCAGACAGGGGCAGTGCAGGCAGAGGTTCTGCATGATAACTGGGGAGGAGATGGCTTCACCTGGGAACTTTCCAAATTTACTTCTGCTGCAAAGTTTGAATTTGTAGGCAACCCTTTATAAAAATTAAGGAGTTTTTATTCACTAACAAAATTACTTAGGAAGCTGCCTTTTCTAAAAATGTTTTTGCAGACAATATAATTGCTTTTATACACTTGTTTCTTTTTTTTTAACCAAACTCTGATTTTCTAGTTCACTGAAAACAGAAGCCAACTTGGAAACACTGAAATCAATTCCTAGTGAACGATTAATGATAGAGACTGGTAAGATTTTATATCTTAGTCAGTTTGTTAGTTAAACACTGTGAGGCAATGAGATATGCTTGTATAACAGTGATAAGGCAGAAAATCAAGACCTAAGGAATTTGGAGTAGGAAAACAACTGGTTGTTCCTCCACTTTGGAGAGCAGTTTAGAGGCTACAGATATATTCCTTTTCAGCCTCCTGCTGAAGGAAGGAAGAAGCTGCCCTGCCAGTTCCTGACATTGCAGGAGAAGGTGAAATGGACAAATTGACAAGGCCAGGTTTTTAATGTACCAAGGTACCAGAATCCTGCTCGAGTATCTTCAGGTCTAGCTTGCTGGAGGTGAGCCAGACATGATCTTGCCACTGGTAGCAGTAACAGCGTTTGGAAACAATTGCTTTTTAACTTGAAAGAACACTTGAATTTCCCTCTTGGCCTAATGAGCAGTGATTTTAATTGACTTCTTTTTTTTATATATTCATTTTGATATCAGTAAATGGCAGTTACAGATACAGTGTTTATTGGAATTTCTGAATCTAAGAAGACCATAAGCTGCCGAAATCCTTTAATTTTTTGCACATGGAGTACAGACTTGTTCAAGTATACAGGAGGTTTCTGTGGAACACAGCTATCATTCAGCTGTCCTTAGTATGTCAGAAGGAAAACAGTATAAGGATCCAAAGATTGTGAAGATGTTAAATTGCCCAAATATCTTAAATTCCATTTTTAACTGGAAGTCACTGCTAGAAAGTTTGGAAGAACTTCTGTCTGTGGAAATAGTTGATTGAATTATCTCATGGCATTCTCAAAAGATTGTGTACTCTTAATTATTTTTTTTTTCCAAATGAAACTAGATGCACCATGGTGTGGAGTGAAAAACACTCATGCTGGATCAAAATACATTAAAACTACATTTCCTACAAAAAAGAAATGGGAAATGGGGCACTGCTTGAAGGACAGAAATGAACCCTGCCACATAATGTAAGTGTACTAGTGTAGTATTATTTCAAATCTTTCAGATGTCACAGGAAAAAAATTAGTTCCCTAGCAATAAAGTAAATAGAAACTAATTATAAAATTATGTAACTTTATGCAAGGTGATGCTTTATAGGCCACGGAAAAATTTAAAATCTTTCATTTTCCCATTTCAGCAACTCTGTCTGTAAAAAGCTCCCTGAAAGTGAAACCACTACTGTTCTTATCTTTTCACTCAATACACTGGAGAAGGGATTAAACCCTGTAAATTAACCTGACTTATATAAATTTCACTTGGTTGTTGTTCCAGTTATTTTTAAAACTGATGCAGCACTGGAGCAATGCAGCCCTCCACAGAGGGGACAGTACTGAGTCCCTGAGTAGGGCCTGTCTTCCTGTCACAGTGACATGAACTGCCACAGGAGGAATTTGCTTAGTTGTTTCTTCGTTCTGCTGCCAGTGCCCAGAGAAAACTCAGTTTCACAGAACACTCACCCTGTGAAGTTTAGGTGTGGAAAGCAGAAGTCAACAGAGAATCACAAAAGAAAAGCCCAAGGACTTATGGACAGAGTTGGGAAGTACCTAAATCGTTTTTATGTGCTTCCTGGCAGACGTGTGAAAAGCAGGGAGCTGTACTGTTTTAGTGAAAATGTTCAGTTACATCTCCATTAAGTAGCACTGATCAATGAAATGCCTGAATCACAACTGTTTCTGAAGTCTGGTCACCAAGGTATGCCAGTCTTCTTACCAACTCTCTGGAAAGAAAAAAGAATCAGGAAGAAGATTTCTTCTGGCAGTGTAGTAGTACATGAATTCTCAGCAAGAGAATTTTCTACCTATCCAGGTGAAAAGCCCATTTGTTTGATCCAAAGTGGGTTTTCTTTCTTTTTTTGATGTGAAGTGAGAGGAAAGTACACCTCAGGTCACAAAGTATTTCATGTTCACGGTGCATATACTGATTAATATGGCTCAGTTGGCAGGAAGGATTTTCCACTTTTCCTTTTTAGGTGGGGCAAGACATTTTTCACTTTTGATGGCAAAGTTTCCATTTAATTTTTAAAACTGCATTACTCTGCTTGGCAGGTTTTTTTTTTTTAAATTAGCCACAAGAGACCTCTTTTCTCTTTCAGCTGTTTCATATTCACAGTGTTACAGTCAGAGGTAGCATCCTCTACTGCATCACAAAGGGGACAGATTTGTAAGCCTGACCAAGACTCTTTGGTCAGTGAGATACTTTGGTATTTGTTACTTATTTCTGTGTAGGCTGATCTCACCATTTCTTATCTTAACATTGCCTCAAATCAAGAAGCTGTGTGGCTGCGGAAGTACAGGAGGGATCATGAAATGGGCTAATTCTGCATCTAAGAAAATATTTGCATTCCAGTAATTAAGAGCAACTTCTCTTTCTCAAGAAGAAATTTAGCTATTACCTCAGAGGCAAGAATCAAAACCCCAAACCACCAAACCCTACCACTGAGTTTAAGGTTCTTAACTCTTCATCATTAAATTCTTTTTTTTCCTAATACTAGGAAAAAAAATGAAAGCCTGAAGTGTCTTACAAACTGTACATATTTTTTTTCAGAGTGATTGATGCAAAATCAAGAAATTAAGTACAGAAAAAGACTGGGGCTTGGTTTTCTGTTAGTTTTAATATTATTGCATTCCTTTTGTCTCCTTCCCCTGGTTTGTATCCAGGGCTTTTTAACATGTACAGCCTGCTGCAAATATCTGCATGTATTAATCATGATTAATCTAGAGGATGGGAAAGCAGGAATAGGTTACTTGGGCAATACTCTCAGATAAGGCTGTATCTGGAATTTAAGCTTTGCCATAGAACAGTTTATTTATTCATAGCACAGCCTTGAAAGGCTAACACATTTCACTCTGAAAAATGAAGACTACTGATAAAGACACCCACAAAATGAGACTTTCTTTGAAACAGGAAGCTGTTTAATTACCTCCAAACAAGAGTCTAAAGACCAAAGATGAATCTGTACCAGTGAGCAGCCAGTGTTCAGTGTGAAAGGAGTGGCAGTTAGTGACTTAAAAGTGAAGCTATTTGCATATCTGAGCACCTTGCTTTGCTGCTCTCAGCAGTTTTTTATTCCACATTAACCTCAGTGACTTGTACATTGACATGCAGCAGTCTGAAGTAGTTTCAGTACTGAGTTTCCAAGTCTTCTAATGTCAATCTTTCTTTTTTTAGTCAAATACTGGAAATAATGGCAGCAGTAAGAGAAGATGACCTGCTGGAGTTGGCCAATACTCTATATAACAACACTATTAAAGTCTTCTTTCCGAATATCTAAAGTTGTCTTTCTTACATTCATTCAGCATAACTTCAGCAAATATACCACAAAAACTTAAAAGTTATCCTATCTGCAAGTTCTTATCAATGAAAGCCAATATGTAGTGCTTTTTTTTTTTTTTCTTTTTTGTGGTAAAAGATTAAAGCTGCTTTTGAAAAGGCGGTCTGCATTTGTGCAGTTTCTCAGCCCTGTTGCCCTTTCCTCAAGATGCAGGATGGATTTCAGGGATAGCCCAAGCCATTAACACCTCAATACCCGTATGCATTACAAGGTGAATTCCAGGCTGCTGAGTTCAGGTGTAGAGCACCTCAAGCTACTGCTGGTAATTCAGAAGTGTTCAATGCATCACTGGCACGCTTTGCTGCTTTACCAGAAAACACTGCAGTTCCATCCTTTGTTCCACATATGCAAATGCTGTAACATCAAGTCTACCAACCTAAATTTTTATTTTATTCTTTTTAAAACACAACTCACTAGTTTTTAGCAATAAAGCTCTGCTAATACTGAATTTGTAAGGAAAGCTGCTTTGGTTCAGGCTTTTCATTTCTGATTTGACCTCCGAAACAGTCTATTTTCACCAGTATTTTTTGATTTGCACCCAGACCTCACTGATCAGGGATTATTGGTATACAGTCTTTGGCACAGCATTATCACTACATCAATTAAAGAGTGTTTTCCCAACCATCTTAAAAACGTGAAAACATTTTATTCCATGTACAATAATGTACATAATTTTAAGGTGGTCATGAAAGAGACCAGCAAAAATTAGAGGTATATTTACAGTAGCACACACCACAGTAAACAACCACCATTCACAGACCCAACACTGAGATACTGCTGTTGTGCTTAAGTACAATAACTACAAAGTGATACTTTATTCTCTTGAGGTCAATCCTTAATACCTCACAGCTTAGTAAAGGACATCTTAATCACCAAGAGAGTTAGAGTCAACGTTAAGAGTCTCGTTCAAGTGCTGCACCACACAGTCATCATCTTCCTCATCACTATCAGAACTGTCATTGTCTTCATTTAATTCATTTTCAGCTCCAGCAGCTTCTTCTGCAACTTGTACAGGATTTTCATTTGGTGCCACAAACCCATTGTTGTTGGAGATACCGGCGTTTTCCTTGTCCTCAATATACACTTTCTGATGGCACATCGGGCAAGTGTCCTGAATGTACAGCCACTTCCGAAGACAAAGTGCATGGAAGTAATGGTTGCAAGGAGTAATGCGAGCAGAGGTGGTGAACTCGTGGTAGCAGATTGCACAAACATCATCGATTTCCCGTAACCGACTTCCTTTCACCTCTGGAAGAGAGTTTATTTTCTTGACAGCAGTCCGGCGATTTATAAAAGTCTTCCAGCCATTCTTTGCTTGCAAGTAGATGTTGAAGTATGCGTGGAGACACATCATGCAAGCACGGATCTTGCTTCCCGATTCAAAAACCATTGTGTAAGCTCCATTGCCAAACATGATGACTCCAAATATAAACTCAATGATATTGCCAGTTGAACGAACGTAGTAGACGTAGTCGTCAAGTTTTTCCCATAGCACATTGTAATAGCCATCAATCATAAACAATATATAAACAGTGATAGAAACTATTACTTTTAGGCAAAGCTCTACACAGAACGCTGTAACTGCAAAAAGCCATGTATTCAATGCATAGTGGTGCCAGAGGATGTAGCTGAGCAGAACTGGAAGGATGAAAAGGCAAGCAGAAACAAACAGGACAGGGAAGTGTCTGCGAAAGGATGACACGTGGGAGGCACTGAGGGACATCAGCACGGGGTCCGTCATTCCGTGGATAAAATGCAGGACTGCAGTCAACAAAAGGCACATGTTTCGACTCAGGCGAACCAATCGCTCTTCTGGTTTCAGCCCACTTAACCCAGTCTGCAGAGCCAAAATGAAGAACAAGACGGGTGCTACAAAGCCCAGCCTTTTGTCATCCTCATCAGTCGATCCGATGAAGGCCAAGATGCCGAGGCCCAAATAATGCGCTATGGAGGAAATGACGGCGCTCATGCCCAGCACAGTTAGAGTAGAGTCACACCCACTTATGATCAGACTGCAGATCAGTTCCCAACAGTTATCCCACGATATAAAGAAGAACGGTTCTTCTGTATTAGTTTCAGCCATCTTTACAACGTATGTTAATACCACAGCCTGTGCTGCAAGCCTTGTTAGCCAGAAGACACGCAGTACAGCTGGGAACCGAATCCTCTTCCACGTGTCTTCCATCAGGAGCTGTAATCCATAGATGCGGTACATGTGCCTCACCAGCAGGTACACGTATCGCACCGAGTAATAGAACCATTTCAGCTTTGCAACTAAAATGGCTGTGGTGTTTAGTGTCAGAACTAGGCCTGAAATAAAAACGAGTATCTGCCGGATATTTAAAGGTAATTCAACAACCAATCCAATCACAGGAATCAGTATATCCAGGATGATGAGTTGAGAGTATATGGACTGCACATTTAGCAGTGTAACGTATCCGATTCCAAAGGTAAGCTGAAGGATAGAAAGTGCCATCCATAGTGAAGGTCCTTTGTGAGGGAAGATCTGAATTCCAAACGCAGCTGTGTAGTAGGCACTGTAGAAGTTTACGTGCAAAGAAGCGTAGTAATTGACCAACACTGAAGTTGCAGCCAGCAGAAACGCTGAGGTGATCATATAAAACTTGAAAAGTGCTTGCTGTTGTAAGACCAGAACAACGCTGGATAAAAAGACACCTAAAAACAGATTGAAATAATTTAGTTCTCAGCAGAAAATCAGTAAAAGCCTTTAGCGTATTCGCTTTGGAACTACATTTCTTTAATGTATCCCTTCCCAATTATTCACTTGCAACTTTACCAACAGCGCCCTTTTCAGAAAACACCCAAGAGGACAACTGAATCTCTGCATTTAATACATCTGAGCACTGCAGCTGTGAAACAAAGCCAATGCAAGCATTAAGTCACAATTACAGTTAAGTTCATCTGCAGTTTTAGGCTAGAGCTGTAACAACTTCCAGCCTGTCAGCCTTACTCCAGAAATCCAGGGGAGACAAGGGTTCTAAAAGTATAAAACAATCACCAGATACTGAATCACCTTTGTAGGCAAAGTTAGTAAATTTTACTAATTTCTTCCTGAAGTCCCCTAATTCCTTTGAGCAGAGCACTCAACTACAGATATCCAAGCTGAAGTATTAAAGTTAACAGTCACCAAATCACTTTTGCTAAAGCCCTTAGTGGGAAAATACTGAAAAACTGCTGTAGCTTATATACTCGGGGGAGAGCACAGCACTGTTCTAATCCAATCAGTTTTATTTTCTTTTTGGTAGGGCATCCTGCAACAGCAGTCTCACAGATCCCTTCTGCAACATAAAGCTTTTGCACACAGAATCCAAAACCAAACCAATCGCCTATTTGCCAATGCCACTGTAAACCTGTCTCTTACTTCTTAGCAAACAGGAATTTCAAAATCAAAATCTGACTCCTCACCTTTCCCTTCACACTGATCATGATCTCGACCATGGACAGTCTGCACCTTCCTAGGAGAAATTCTATCATAGCATCTATAGTACCTTGGCATTACATTTATGTCCTTGCAGTAAACTCCTGCAGAGCAGCTTATGAATTTTATCTTGCATAGGTAAGAGCTCTGCCCTAACTGATGTTAAATTAAATTGTACTTATCACTAGATTCACTTCCTTAAATATTTTTCCCTTCAGGAAACACACTGCCTTTGTTTTGGGCTTCTCAGTCAGCTTCCACTCAATGCAACTGCTTTCTCATCCAAACCAGGCTAGAGAGATTTTTATCTTTACAACTTACATTTGATTGTAAACTGCTTTTCAATATCTGTACTAAAACTACTGACATCACAAGTAATCCTCTTTCTACAAGGACAGCATCAGTCATTTCTAACAATTGTAGTCTAGATTGTTCCAAATCCTCCATAAACAAGTGTTTTTTAAAAAATGTATTATTTTAAGCCATGGTATCTTGTCAGTACTGTTGCCAGCTGCTTGTGTTAAAAAAAAAATTCCACAAAAGCTAGAAGCAACTTCCCACCCCCTCTCAAAACAAACAAAACCAACCCCAAACGAACTAAACAAAAAACCAAACACCCTAGAGGACTGATTAAGACAGGAGAGGATCAACATTAACCAACAGCAAAAAACAAACTACAAAAAAAGAAGTTACTAATGTGCCCCTTCAGTGTTCCTTGCCAGCATCATTCACTGATATGAAAACATTTTCCTTAACTAATCATTAACTTAGTAACCTTGCAAAGTGGACTAAGGAAGCCTCAGTTTCAGAAAGTGCCTTGTATTGTAGCTTGGTTCTTCTGTGAAAAGCTGAATATTTGCTACATACTGCACTTTTTAAAAACAAGCTTGACACTTTCATCCCTTTTCATGCATACCATCATAAACACCTATGGGACAGCCAACACTCCTGACAAGTTTGCATCCTCTGAAGTTACAGAAAAGGCTCACATACCTTTACGTGAGTATTTATGTAACTGCATTTAACACTCAGCAGGCTGCTCTGAAACAGGACAGTGAACAAAACCTGTTTTTCTCCCTTGCAGTAAGAGGCCTCTTATTTCGATACTACCGGTCATCCCAAAACACTGACATTTCACATGCAGGACACAGCCCTAAAAACAGGACTACAATGAGTCAACAGAAATCCTAGACCTACTGGTTCCTCTGAAGAGGGACCTGTAAAAGGCAAAGCGTTTCTGTCAGCACTTGTGTGAAAAAAAATCTAGACCTCCTCAACCCCCCCCACCAAAGGCACCTCCAAAGACCACAAAGGTAACTCCAGTCGTGGAAGGGGAGCCGAGCACTCGCCTGCCCCAATTCCATCCATGTCCTTCAGTCCATCTTGCCATGACAAGACTTCCCCTGCCCTACAAGGTGTTCACCAAACAGTAACTCTTTTCTCCATTCCCCTCTGGTAGGAAATGGTTCAGTTCCTCCTCTGAGATTTGTGTTTCTGTAGTGCGGCTTCTCTTTCCTGTTCCTGTCTATGCCACCCATCACCAACTGTCTCCACGATGGCCTCCAAGCACAGCATTTCATCAAACCACATACATTTACTTTTAAATATGCCTCCCTCTCATCTTTCCTTTGACTCCTGCAATTTGTCAGTATCTGTATAGTGGTGCACTACTTAGTATTGGACTTCCAGTCAGTTGCAGGGTTTAATTACCTTTACACAGAAGCATTTTAGTCATGTAGAACTGCCAAATTATTTTTTCCCCAGCCATTCTACTTGTTTACACATCTTTCTACAGACTACAGAATTTATAGTAACCCTCCCAAAATCAGTGGCCTTGTTGAGGCAAGACTACTTGTCTGAATTAAAGTTTCACACTACTGGGGGAAAGTAGTTCTGCTGGAACCCAGATGCATAAAAAGAACCCTTGCAAAGGCATGATAGGTAAACAGTGCTGTAGACAAAGCAACACAAGTCAAAAAGATTAAAGAAAATTTGCATTCCAGTTGTAGAACTTGGTTCCCTACTGTGTACAATGCTACGTACTTGAATAGAAAAGGGCTGGAAGAATCACACTGAGGTATCCTGCAGTAAAACTTCTAAAAACATACAGATCTGTATTAGCACTCTTGAAGAACTGTACTCCCAGAATATTTCATAACTGTTCAGTAACACTCCCAAAAGCTATATAATCTCTCCAGAATGACAATCTTTCTCTCTAGAGGACGAGTTGTGTGTTTATCCTATATTTAATACAAGCCTTTACTTTTTCCCCTCCACTTCTCACCTTCTGCAATGTGTAACCACCACACTTCTCGGTCTCTATCTTTCCTTTTAATCTCTCTTCAGCTTCCTACCCCCAAGGGCACATCACCTATTTCCTAGTTTTTCTACTAAAAGCATAGAACAAAACTAAAACCCCAACATGACACGGGCCTACAAAAAAACCTCCTGCCGTACTTGGAATTCTTCTTTCCTTCCTGCCTCAAGATTGCCAGCTCCAGGGTATGATACAAGATGCTGCAACCCCCATACAGCAGTCAGCAGAATGGGGCTCCAGCCTAGACAACGCTACATACGCACCAAAGATTACAAGTAATCCTGGAAATAGTAACACCTAGTTACAACTTGTGATTTCCAACCTTCATCCCAGCGAGATAAAAAAGGCTCAAAAATAACCATCACCAAGTTTCAAGAGACTTCACTTTCATTTAGGAACCAAATGTCCCGATCTTTCTGAAATGCTGTTCCTAAAATAAGAACTTAACAGCGTAATTCAGAAAGACATCGTACTCGCCAAAGTGCTTTTATAAGAACTATAAAATCATTCACAGCCGCCAATGCTTTCCGCCGAGGAAGGGGCTCGCACATGGCGAGCAGCGCCCACCCGGCCACGCCGCGGCCTCGGCCACCGCCACGCCCGGTGCGGGCCCGGGGCTGTGCTGGGGCGGCTGCCTGCGGCCCCGGGAAGCGGGAGGAGCCCCCGCGGCGAGAGCCGGGAGTCAGGGGACAGAGAGGGAGGCCTAGGGAGTAAAGCGCCCACGGAGCACAGGGGGAAGCACAGCGGCTTGTGAGGGGAGAGAGGACAGAGGAGAGAGGGAAGTAGCTCGGCGGGGACTCGGGTAGCGGAGGAGCCTGGGACTGCAGGGAAGAAGCGGCAGGAAGGGTCAGAGACAGGGGAGGGCAGGGGAGCAGAGACAAGGCCGCGGCAGCAGCCGGCAGCGGGGCACTGGGCTGAAGGGACGGGGCTGGAGAGGCGGCGGCGGTGCCCTGCCTGCGGCTGTAAACAAGCCCAGCGGGACACAGAGCGGCCAGGAGGGGCCCCGGCCCAGGCCTCAGCCCCGGCCCGGCGGGAACGCCGACCCCCCAGCGACCGACCGGCAGCGAAGGGCGGAGCTGCGCGGCGGGCGGGGAAGGACGGCGGGCGGGAGGGGAAGGTCTCTCACCCAGCAGCCGCAGCAGCACGCCCAGGAGCGCGGTGCCCAGGGAGCCCCCCGGCAGCGGGGACGAGTTGAAGATGGCGTCGATGAGGAACAAGCTGGGCACCCGCAGCGCGACCTCCAGCCCGGCCCGCAGCCGCGGGCCCAGCCGCAGCCACGGGAGCTGCGGAGGGCCCGGAGCCGCCATCCCCTGCGAGGGGGCAGCAGCAGCACACCTCAGGCGCCTCTTAACAAGCAGAGGAGGCCGATGTGGGATTGCGGCCACCGGGCTCGCTACCGCCCCGGCCCCGCCGCCCGGCCCGGCCTGGCCCCCCGCCGCGCCGCCTCCATGCTCCTCCGCGCTCCCTCGGCAGCTCCGGCCCCAGCCGGGCCGCGGGAGGGGGCGGGGCCGCGCACTGTGACGCCCGCACGGCCCCGCCCACTGCTCCCTTGCAGCGCGGGGGTGCGGGGGGCCGGGCCCTCCCCCGCGGCTCTCGGCTCAGGCATGGAGGGGCCGGGCAGTGCCAGAGCCCTGGGGCCGTCTGAGGGACGTCCCGCCCGGCTTGGCGCTGAGGCGAGCGCGGAGGCGGGGCCGCTTTCCCTCAGAGCCGGGGGAAGGAGCAGGGCCCGGACTGTGGCAGCGCTGCCAGCGCGGGGCCCGGCTTGCCAGGAAGCTTCACCTTTCCCCTCTGGCACCTCAGCAGCACCAAAATAAAGCACTGTCTGCTATTCCGTAAATGATAAGCACGGATTAATACCTCATTATGGAGTCACAGAATAGTTCTAGATGGAAAATGCCTTTAGGTAGATTTGAGTCCAACCATTAACCTCACTGCCGAGGTCCAGTGCTCAACCACGTCCCTCAGCACCACATCTGCACGGCTCTTAAAACACCTCCAGGGATGGCGATTCAGCCGCCTCCCTGGGCAGCCCCTTCCAGTGTTTGATAAAACGCGGCTTAGATCACAAGGAGCCCTTTCACATCACCCGAGTTATTCATCCCGTTCGGCAGTCCCAGCCCAGCTGGGAGATGTGGGGTTTGTTGCCGGGTTGGTTCCTCTCGGCCCAGGAGGAATCTGTCACTCACCCCACAAGCCCTGTGCCCCGCATTCTTTGTTCACCGCCTTGCTCCATGCGGATGGCAGGAGCACAAAGGTAATAGTTTCCCGGCTGTTAACGAGTAGTTCACCTTGAAGAAATAATGAGCTTTTAATAAGGGGAGGGCTATGCAGAATTTCCTGTTCGTGTGTGATGCAAAAGCCCTGTCTTGATGCATAACCATAGACCAAGATCATATGGAAAAAAAAAAAAAGCCTTTTCCTTTGAAATTCCATTTCCTTTCTCATTCTGCCACAGATGCAGGGACGAGCTTTTGGAAACTCCAAGCTTACTTGATTTTCAAACAAAACAAAAAGATTAAAAAAATAGATTAATTGTGAATGTGTAATCAATGTTAGACCAACTGAAATAGGGACACTTCCCACCCCATCTCTTGTGCTAATTAAAAACCAGTTTCAGGCCACAGCTGCAATCAGCTGCCAGGCTGCAATTTCCTGGCACTGCCTGGCTCCAGTTCCACCTGCCATAGCTCAGCCTTTTCCTGAGCCCAACCAGTTCATGGCTTAAGCCTTTGGAAGTCTTTCTATTGTTTTCAAAGAATTTTGGATCAGACAACAACACGATTGCACAGGAACTTTCCTAAGCAATGCCCTACACTAACAAAGCCAGAAATGTTGCCAGATTGCTAAAGGATTGTATTACAAAATCCATGGACATGGACAAAGTGCATGTTTTAATCACATGCTGAAAGGCCTAACTCTGACCTAGTAAGTGTCAACACTACAAATAATAAAGCTCTGAGTTTAAAATGTGAAAAGTTATTTTACTTAGATCTGACGATGGCTGAATCACAGTGAATGGCTGAATAATTTCAGCCCTCAACTAAGTTTAAAGCCTCTGACAATAAATAGAAGTATTTTATATGAAATGAAAAGCCAGGTAAATCAAGCAGATCTGAGAGAACTGAAATTTCTCAATAATCCACATGAAACTATTAATTTACATAAGGTGTAATCTTAAGAAATCAACAACTTAAAACACCATTTATGGAAATGGGATTCCCTTTCCAACTTCATTTAACATCCTCATCAGTAAAGAGGATGTAAATCTATGTTTCCAATACAGACTTCAGGATCAGAGGCAATGCTGTAGAACATACTGCTTTAAGAAGATGTGGATTAGATGAATCCATACGGTAGATTTTAAGGTTTAAAGACAAGCATTTACAAGCATATTTTACAGACATTATTTAGGCATGTAAGTACAGTCATGGATATCTGCACATTAGATGGTGCATAAATGGCTCCGGGTTGCAAGCATTCCAGAAATCCTAGGATTAGTAAAGTGTATCAGATCAAATTAATACATTTTTTTACACACATTCTTCAGCAAACATGTTGCAGTGTTTAAGATTCCTGCTTTTCAGTTAAGGTCAATTAAAAAAAAACACCATCTGAACTTGATAATCATCCGTACAATATGTAGGAAGATGACACCTACTGGGTATTTTTAATTTTGCAATTTGCACTGCACAGTTTCCAAAGTGGAATAATAAAATTAAACTTTGCTACACAAACATAACTCTACTGACTTCAGTTCAGTTATGTACAGAAATTCAGGAAAATGCATCAAATTATTTCTAGGGCTAAATGCAGTCGCAACTTCTTTGTAAACTTGGGGATTAAATTCTATTCTAAGTAAATTAATAATAACACTCCTATTAGAAAAGTTTTCTTAGCTGGGGACTTCTGCAATTTCTTTTTCCTAAACTAACATACAAATTAAGTAGAAAGCTTCTTTATTTGCCTATGTAGATGAACTGTTAAGGGCAGACAGACCTGAGTTCCAAGGTGAAGGTTGTTCTCTGTATCCTTGTGGCTGTGTGTACTGGATAAATGTGTCAAGTGTCAGACCAACACCCCCTGACAAGGCACCAAAGAACATGCCCTAGGGAGTTGTTTCATAATAAATAAGAACTTTACACTTGAAAATTATTTCCAAATAGTTAAATAGAACTCCTTATATCACTCTTTGAATCAGAAAGTCACAGATGAATTTATTTCAGTACCAAATGTAAGTCACTTTCCAGTGATGTCTTATGTGGCATGTGGCAGATGGTTGGGATTCTACTCCCAACCATGTTGAAATTATTTTTGTGGGTTTTTTTACACCTCACAGTGGTCAAAATTAATATAATTTAAACCCAATGGTTTCCTTGCAGCCCAGGTGTGTGAGGAGCACGTACTGAAGTGACTGGATGTACAGCAATCTTTAGTGTTGTATTGAGCCCATATATATCTATATCTATACCAGTCTGCAGAGGCCATGTTCAGGGTGTTTGCACATGTGTAATGGCCACATCCTGGCCCACATTTTGACAAAAATCTTATAGCAAAATTGCTTAAGTGTTCTCATGAGCCCTGCAAGCCAGAGGCTTAACTGGATTAATGCCAATGCCTACACCAGATACTAAAACAGATCAGATTTTTTTCAAGGAAAAGAATAAAAGTGTTTTTCTAATTACAAGATCCTGAGAAGCTTTAACGACACAGTATACCTTTGCCTTGATGTAACACAAATAAATTTAGCCTGACACAAGAACAACAACATTTGTAAGAACTTGTTGGCTGCTAAGGAATACAATGCAAAATATGCATGGCAAGAATTAATTTTAGTTTGCAATGATTGTAGCAATCCATTAACTATTTCCAAATCTAATTTCTCCTTCCCAGATACCTTTTGAGATAAATTACCCAATACCATTTTGCATTCCCTATGTAGGAATAAAGCTCTGTACAGTGTATCTTTCACTTAGCCATAACAGCTTTTCCATTACAGTCAGTAAGGACATTTATATTTTGGATTGAAAAAAACCAAAACCACACCAAGGATCATGAAAGGAGCCAAAAGCACGTAATTTTCATCTTCTACAGTGATATTTTAGCATAAAACAGAGCAGCATATCTGCATTATTTAAAAGCCAAATATCAATGTTTTATTAAGGCAGGTTTTGGGGGATTCAGCATGTGGGTGACACCCAGCTGTGCTGCCCTGAAGCTGCTCCTTACCCCCTGCAGGGGACACTTTGTGTCATCCCTGAGCACCCCTCGGGGTTTTGTCAGTGTGTGCAGAAGGAATTGCTGGATAATGCAGGTGGGTGCCTCGGCCTTCCTGCATCTGACTTGTTCTGCAGTTTGCTAGAGATCGATTTTGTTTGTGGTCCTTGCAGAATATTTAAAGACTGAGGGATTGCTATTGAAGGTGCAATGGAAATGACCTACACTCATGCCTGTTTAATACTATAATTAAAGACACCAGTAGTCTTTACACAAGAACAGTTTGCAACTGTGTCTTCTTCTGAAAAGAAGAGCACATCAAGATAATATTTGAAAAGCTAAGTTAAAACTTGTGAATATTGTTAATGACATAGGGCCTGTTCAATACATTAAGAATTTCCCCATAAAAATTAACATGCTTAAGCTTAGCTATTGTATTAGATTTTATTCCTCCTCTTACAGCTAAATGCCATGGGCTTACATGTTACGCACAACAAACACTGGACCAAAAAAAAATTATTTTAATTTCATGTCTATGTCAAGTGCCAATGTTGGCTGCATGAGTGCTCATTCTGAGAGAACTCCATGAAGGATGGCATTTTTATGCTTGTTTGAAGAGAATGCTCACTTGGAAAGTTCAAAATGCCTGAGAGATTTTTCTGTCTTGACAAAGCACAGCATACACTGGAGAGTCAAAATGCAGGGATGAGTCTTGGGTCACCTCTGACCGGAGACAAGACTCACATGCATCATCTGCAAGAGAAAAATCTCTTGAGTTCTGTTATTTTCCCTATCTTCCTTTAATGGCAAACATCCTCATTCTCTTTAAATTAAAAAGATGATTGCAAATAAATGGTTTAGACCTTGTTGCTTATGGCTGTACAGTTTTCCATAAAACTGTCAGAGAACGAGCCTTTAAGTTTTGCCTTCTGAGAAAAAAGTCTGCAAAGAGAACAAATCATAGTAACAGTTGCTCACTGCCACATTGATCTCATTTCCTAACTATTACCAGCACACTTAGCAAGGAGATAAGAAAAGAAAGAGACATAGAATATGTGTGCAACTTTTTGTTGGTGTCTTCTGGCCACAGAGAGACCTGCTACCCCCCTGCCACCTTTTCTCTGTGAGGATGGCAGATGTGGATGCCAGGCAGAGCTCTGCTGCCCAGCTCCTGCCAGGAGGTACCACGCTTAGGTCATCACTCTCTTGGCTTTCTTGGCCCCAGTTCTCTGTGCTGGGCCCTTTGGGAAATACAGTACTTAAGATCAGTCCTCCCTGATCCTTCACCTACACTGGTTTTGTTATTGTTATTTTGTTTTCCAAACACTACACAGAGAAATGTCTGTCTTTTGTAACTCTCCACAAACGCACACTATGGCTCCCACTCCAGGGGTTTTCCCTCTTTTCCCAGGCTGTGAAAGACCTCGTTTAATGACTTAACTAAGCAAGCAGAAAGAAAAATGATTAAGGATCTTTTTTTTTTTACATCTTGATCACACCCTTTTTTAAAAGTCTCGCCAGGCCCCTCCCAATCCTGTTATTAATCCATGGCAGGAAAGGCAGAACACTTTATTACAAATCACATACACAGTAAAAACAACTCTAGAAGCTTAAAGTAGCAAAATATATTTAAAGTATTTCAGAGTGGATGCTAGAAATTCATACTAGGAACTGACATTCAATATTTCTCTGGATTTTAATACTAGTTTATATTCTGTAGATTGAATTGGCTATTAGTCCTTGTGAGTTTAATATTTGTTCACATAAAAATGGGTCTTTCCTTAAACAGACAGGAAACAGGAAGAATCTGACAGATGGTACAGCTCATTTTCCAAATGCCAGACAATGATTCAGAAAGGGTGGCATAACTGAGAGAAATAGACATGATTGTCATATTGTCAAATGATTATCATATTTTTTTATGAGGCCTCCTACAGTCAGCTGGAAGTAGCCTCTAGATCACACTCACTAGTACTGAATGTCCTGCTAGACAGCAAGTTATCCATGGAACACCAGTGTGCCCTTGTGGACAAGAAGGCCAATGGTATCCTGAGGTGCAGTAAGAACACTGAGTCCAGCAGATTGAGGGAGGTTCTTCTGCCCCTCTGCTCTGCCCTAGTGTGAGCATCCAGTTCTGGGCTCCCCTGTTCAAGAGGGACAGGGATTTACCTGAGAGAGCAAAATGGAGGGCTACATGGATGATTAAGGGGAGGGAACACTTGCCTCATGGAGAAAAGCTGAGAGACCTGGGGCTTTTTAGTCTGGAGATGAGAAGACTGAGAGGGGATCTAATTAATGTGTATAAATATATGAGGGCTGGGTGTCAAGAAGGAAGGGACGACCTCTTCTCACTTGTGCCTTATAATAGGATGAGGGGCAATGGATTCAAGATAGAGCACAGGAAGTTCTACTTCACCATGAGAAAAAAATTCTTTAAGGGTTACAAAGCCCTGGAACTGGCTGCCCAGAGACACTGTGAAGTATCCTTCTCTGGAGACTTTCAAGACCTGTCCGGATACATTTCTGAGTAACCTGCCCTAATTTTAGTCCTGCTCTGGAAGGGGGGTTGGACTCAATGATCTTCAGAGGTCCCTTCCAACCCCTGACATTCTGTGATTCTATGATTTTGTCTCAAGCACACAGAAGAGCAAACGCTGCCATCATAGCAGTTTCTCTGCCCTCGGCCATGCTTTGTGTTATACATCTGTAAATATAATAAATAAAATGTAGATCCAGTGCTATTTTTTAACCTCATAAATGAAACTTTTCCCTTTGAAAACACAAATTAAATTTAGCAGTGTAATATTAATTAGCAGTGTACACATAGAACCTTGCTCTATATGTTGTTTTGCATAGCTAGCAAAAATAACTATACACTACACGCAACTTTTTTCCCATTATGAGGTGATGCATGATGCATACAGTGAGCTGAACAGCTGAAAGGCAGCACCTGGCTTTTCTAATTCAATATATGCAAGGCAGAGGCATTGTAGAACTGTTTCTCTCAGATATTTAGCAATACCTGGAATACAACTGTAGAATCCCTGAGCTACAAAGTGAAGTAACAAAGAGCAAGGCAGGTTCCTTCAGCTCTGAATCACAGTGTTCATTTTACCATTTGTGCTACTTGTTTTGTGAAAGAGAAAAGTGGAGAGAATCAGAATTATGCTGGAAAGTAAGCATACCACACAAGAAATGTGGGCTTTTCCTATCCTCTAGAGAAAATCCCATCTGTGAAAACATTAATCTCCCTGTCATGACAGGTCTGAGCCTTTTCTGCCAGAGATGTCCTCTGATTCTCTGGAGCACTGAAACTATGTCCAAGGCTACCAAACATTCTTGAGGCTCTCACTGTAATTGCCACTGAGCTCAGTACAAACCCTAGGCAAAAAAATAGTTGTAGTGGAAAAGCTGGGTTTTCTGAAGTCACATGCAGAACAAACCTGCTTCCAGTTCCCCAGCCCTTTGCATATGCTATTCCAAATGGGAGTTATTTGCTCATCTATGGGCTACTAAGTTTAGCTAGTTCCTGAAAACTGGAAATGGTTCGTAGGCTCAAATTCTACTGCCAGTCACCAGTGAGACGACTTCTGGCTAGTGAACACCAGTTAGATAATATTAAACTAGTCAAAACCAATTGAAAGTGCCAGCTGCTCTGTATTGTAGCTCTTTTTTTAATTACTGAAGCACACTGGAAATAATTTTTTCTGTTTTTAGCTAAAATGACACATCTCAGGATGATTTTAGCCTTCAGAAGAGCTTATCTGGGAGATTTTGGTGAACAGAAAACATGTGAGGGACAAAAGTGGAGAGAATACAAATTATACTGAAAACTAGACCAGCCACAGCAGAAATCTTCCTGGAAGACCTGCCCAGTAAAGGAGGATACCAACATTACTTCCATGAGAAGTCTTCAGCAACGTGCTTGGTCAGCAGAAAGACAGGTCTGAGCATTAATTATGCATGAAGCTGGGTTGGAAGGACTGGTGTGATTTGGACTCTATGTAGCTAATATCGTGATGAGAGGATGGGAAGAAGGTGGTAATTTTGTCTGACAGGAAGCAGAGCATAAGTGATTTGCAGTACAGAGCGAAGAAGGTTTGGAGAAATGACCAGTCCAGCCTTTTGTCTTCCAAGGAAACCCTGACCTTAGAATAAACAGTGATAAATTTCACGGAACTGATGCAGAAAATCTAAACTTGTGTCTAGCAGCCTTTTGCCTGGACTGAAGTCAGCCCCACTTCCTCTGTCCATGCAGTGAATTAAGCTCATTTCAGCTCTTCAGTTTTATCACCATTTCAAGACACCTGGGGTAGGATTCCCCTCAGCTGACTGCTTTCTGGCAGCCTGTCTGTGTTAAGTGCCCTTCTTGAGAAATCAGACACTCACTGTATTAGAAGAAGGTCTTTGAAGAGGTAGAAATCTCCAGAGATGTCAGAAGAGACATCTTCTCATTGCCTGTCCAGGAAAGCTGGGTGGTTCCCAACCCTTCATTTGACTGAAGCTGTGTGAGGGAAGTGTTCCACTAAGGGACAAACAGCTCGGTCTCCATCAGTGACTTAAGAAGTGGTCTTGTAAATTTTGGGAGGGAGCTGAAACCAACCTGACTGACTTTTTACAAGCTTGTATAGGTGATTCCAGTTCCCACCCTATTTCTCTTCACTGCAAGTGATGTGAAGCACAGAATTTCCCTTTTATGAACCAGTTTTATGTTTTAATATTGCAGCATTAAAAATACAAAAATTTTTAGCAATTCAAGTAGTTACTTTTCCTATCAATATTATGTGCATTGTGATGTATAGTATGTGTCTGTATAATATGAATGTAAGATGCAGATTATAGGCATGTGTTATAAAGATGTATTGTGTAGTACATAAAATATTGAAAAGAAAATGCAGATCAGTGCCCTGTTGTGAAAACATCATCAGAGCCTTCCCCCACTTATCTCTCAGTTCATTAATACAGTGCAGTTTGTGAAGTTTTTTTGACTTTGATATGATTCCATTTCCCTATAGGATGGCTTTTTTCATAATTCTGCTCTTGTGTGTTAGTCATGGACTTTTAAGGGAGTATTTATGTACATGCAACCTCAAGTGATGTGTAACAGGCTGTGAAATATCAAACGGTAGTTCTTATACCTGAAATAACATATTCTTACATTCTTCAGAAAGAGATTCAGCCTTCTCTTGAAGATCAAGAAGGGCAAATAATTGTTTTCAGAATTTCAAGCTTGACTTGTAACCAAGGCTTCACTCCTTGAAGATTTCTAATGTGATATAAAACTCCAGTATTTGCTTTGATTAGAGCCACATCAAATACCTGCATGGACATCACATGAACTTTGTTCAGCTTCATGTTCCACTTCATGTTTTTTTAATAAATCTTAATGAAAACCGTAATTCCAGTTTTCATCAACACTGAGTTCCTACAAAAACCACATGAACGTGATTTCAATGTAAAATCAGTATAATAATGACTCATTTGGTTGAATGTCTCCTTTAGACTTGGGACAAAAGAAAATCTCAGGATAGCTGCAGGTGTGAAGATGCCAGGAAAAACTTGGGCAAATCCTTGTGAATCGAGACAGAGGAGTTGTGTGCACCCTGAAAGTTAAATACTGTGGTAGGGAATGTCACATCTCCAAACAAAATTTAATTTCAATCTGCTTGCTTTGTTGATTGCTTTAACAACTTGAAGAGCTCATTCTGTACAGACCTTTTCAAGAGCATCTCCAGCTCCCCCTCGGTGCTGTCTGGGCTGTCCAGAAGATGGCAGGCGTGTTCTGCGGGAGGAAGGGAAGTGTGCCAAGCAGAGAGGGTTCCGGTTCTGGCAAGAAAACAATTCAGAGTCAGAACTAGAAAACCGTTACCATTACTTTCATTATCCTTGTAATGATTAAACTGTAAAACAGCAGCCGGTAAGAAAACCTGCAATGATTTACAGCTGCAGATGTACTGGGGGAGAGAAGCAGCTCTCTGGGAAGAGCCCCTCTGACTCCACTGAGGAGGGATGAGCTCTGAGTGATGCAACACGGTGCCAGCCTTGCCCCTCTGCTGCCTCGCATTTAGTGCCTGCAGCCCTGAAAAAGCCACAGAAGGATCCCGCACAATAAGATTACAAATACTACCAACATCTCCTCTCAGCTCTGGGCTTTCTGATCCAGCATCCCCTCACCACTGGCAGGTTGTATCTTTTATTGCCTTATGAAATTATGGTGAATTACAGTCTGCTGTTAATTCTTTGCTTTGCTCTGTTTCTATTTCCTTCTTTCTTTTTGTAACTTCAGCACGGGGAGGGGCAAGGACAAGCATGCAATAGGTTTAGATACTGCCTTCCCCCCTGTATTTTAGATACTGACACTTTCCCCTCTCCGTTGTTGAAGAACAGCAATTTCTCAATCCTTTCCAGAACTGCAAGTAGTCCTTTTAGTTCCTTAAAAGTAGAATTATGCCTACATTCCACTATTGGTGACTGGATAATGCTCACTTTTGAGCTGGCTAGAAGTGCAAACCAAGGAAAACAAGGTACTTGCTTCATAGTAGGGGCTGAACATTCAGTTTCCACAAAGTTGTTGTTCACTGACCTGGCATCTCCCAGAGTGGACATTTTCCACAGAGAAGACAAAGCTGAAGAGATGCACATACCACTTAGAGAAAAAAAATGTCATGATCCTCATAATGTCTCTGAACTTACAGGAGATCATGTCATAGTTAGGGACCAGAGCTGCAAGAAGTGTGACTTTCTTGACCAAGGAGTTGTACTGAAACTTTAAGATACTCCACTTTATTAGGGAGCTGAATTGCTGTCAGTAATTTTCATTTGAAGGCTTCAGCTCTCAGATATCCTGGGCACAGGTCACTGGTTTCCTCAAAGGTCAGGACAGTGGTCTTGAGTGTTATTATGTTTAGTAATGGCAACTGGCACTGGGAGCAAAGGATAGGGTTGTGAAGCTATGGGGTAATATTACAAAGACCTTTGTCAAAGCTTTGGAAGCCAGACACATTTTATCACTCTAATCTGGCTGAGATGTCATAGATGTGTGAATAACTAAAGCCCAGTCATTGTCCTCCAGGACAGAATGAGCCTCCAGTGTCAATGGCAATGCTGAGGGAGCTTTGTGAGAAGCTGCTACTAGTGAGGAATTTAAGAGTCGTAAATTAAGAATTTAATTATGGGGGTGCATTTGCAACAAGAAATTCAAAGGGTCAGTATGTTTCCCATTGCCACTGACTTTTTGGTGAGGCTGTGGGTTTTGTGCACACTAAGCCAGGGCAGTGCCCCTATACAATACTGCAGAAGTTGTGTGAGTACTGCCCAGGCTTGCATCAGAATCACCAGACCAGGTAGCCCTGGGCACTTATGGACCAAGCAGAGAATGGATCCCCTGCAGAAAGTTCTCAGGGTTGCCTGAAATACTAATACTATCCAAAATCTGCAGCCCACACAGTCAGTGGAGCTGAAGAGTGGGGAAGGATTTTTGGGAAAGAAGGTTGATAAAAACAAAACAGAATATACCATACCATAAAGAAGGGAAAAGTTTTTTTTCTCAAGCATTTTTCTTGTGGCTAAGACTTGATTTCCATATGCATTTTCTGAGCAGCTGTAATTGTAATGAATAAGGAATGAAAGAAAAGCTTTAGGTGTTTCAGTGCTTAAAAGTGTATGTTGAAAGGGTGTAAGAATGATAGATGTTTTCCATCTATTGGAAAAAAAACTCAATCTTTTCAAGAAGTTTCAAATATTCCTGCAAATGTGCTATACCTGGGGTTGAGGAAGAAAACATGGCTCCCTCATCCTTATTATTTAATCTTAAAGATAAGATGCATTTCTTTTAGCTAAAAGCACTGCAATCTTCAAAACAAAAGATATCCATATACCAGATGAATATTTTTTTTAGGGAAAAATGTCCAGTGGTGATCACATCTTCTGCATTACCTTTAAGGGCAGGACAAAAGGAAGATGGCATAATATGCAGTAAAGAATTGTTCAACTAGGTACTACAGAAAGCTTTCCAGCAGCTCAGCACCAAATGAGCTTCCTGGTGAGTTGTGGAAATTCTCCCATTGATGGCTTTTGTAACAGCAGGTTAGAGAAATAGCTAAAAGGAATATTATTGATGCTTTTACCCTAGTATAGGAAGGGCATGGATAGTCATTATTAATTGCAAATAACCCAGCAGATTGAAATTTCTGATACTAGCAGATGGTGATGATTAGAATCAGAATTAATATAAATACTTATTTTAATAACTTGCATCAGTGTATTGACTGAACATTCATAATTAATATCTACATAGAAAATGGTGGGGGGTTTCTAGCATTTGTATTATACCACTGTGATCTGCTCTATTCTATTCCTACTCTATGCTATGCTGTGCCATTCCATTCTGTTCTGCTACACAACATTGTTTCACGGTGCATTGAACTGGAAAAAAATCTGAAAGAAAAAAATGTTTCAGTTCTACTGTCTGGGCATTTCCTTAGTGCAGCCCAGTGTTTCCACACAAGCCTCATGCCAACACTGCTTTTGAAGAAACATTCCCAGGACTGCAGCCTCTGTTTTCCCCAGATTAAAAAAAAAATGCAGATACCAACTATAGAAAATATATTTATCTGGTGTGACAGTTCTTACAAAAAGGTCTTTATCTGCACTGTTAGCAAAAAATATGCCATATTCTCCTTTCTGAAAGCCATATTCTTGGTCCCCACTCAGAATGTGATTAAACAGGATTCACTCAGTACTGCTCAGTGCTGTGAGAAACCTTTGCAAAGTTGCAAGGGATGATTCCAGAAGCAGCTCTAGATCCTGAATGCTCCCTCCTGCTGTTCCCAGGGTGCTCATAGTTCTGCTGTAGCAGTCATGCACTCTCTGAGCAACCATCTCTGAAATCCCTCCAAACAGGGGATGAAGTGGACTGCTCACACTGGCTTGGATCAGGGCAGCTGGGCCCACTTTCTTGATCAGTGGGAACTGATGAGTTCTGTCCTGCTGGGGAAATGCATGGTCCCTTCTTTTATCTCCTGGCAACATGGGTCAGTGGCTTCCATTTATTCCAGTGAAGCAGAGTATGGACTGAGCATTCTTTTCTCCCCTAGATCAGTTGCCTGATTTGGGTTATTACTTCAACACATGATTGCAGCTGCTGCCCTGAGGAAGAGGATGGGACTGTGCACAAGAAGCAGAGGTAAGGAAGGATCCACCACATCAAGCAGTAATGGGCATCCTTTGAAAACATGATTATACTGTTTTTCATCATCTGTGTACCAAAAACTTGCAGTTCAAATATGATAAATATTGTTACTATAGATGCTAACACATTCAATAAATTTCCCACTATCTTTGTTATTCCTGGCAACACATCTATAGAGTAAAATGAAAATAACATAAAGTGGTCATAAAGGGAAGAAGAATATGTGATTTTTTTGGTAGTTTATTTACTTATAATAAACAAAATATTCTGCAGCAGCAGCTGAAGCAGTAAAAGCTAAAGCATTTTAGAAAATTAATTAGAAGGAATATTTATTGGAGTCAGAATTGGACTTTTTAACAAAAGCAATATATTGAAATTATTAAAAACTAAACTACAACCCCCCTGTAGTGCCTTTTGGTGAGGTTCTTTACAGGAAAATAACAGTGTTATGTGGTCTGAAGGGCTCAGACTCTTAACCACTCATGTGTTGGTCATCATGAGGAGGGGGAGAAAGTCATGGGAAGAGCCTGGATATATTACACCTCGGAGTAATGCATGTGACTATCAAGGACCAAGTGCCCCATCTGATGATTATTCTCTCTCTTTGCAGCATATTTGTGTAGCACTTTGTTTGCTTTTTTTGTTTTGTTTTGTTTTTTGTTTCAGGAGCCTGTTTTAAAATAAAAGCTGTTGCGACTGGAATACTTTTCTTCTTGTGTTGCAAGATAACATTTGTAAGAATTATAGATGTGCCACTAAAAATTATTCATAGGCATGTGCATGTGAACTTTGCATACTGCAAAGCCAAATTAATCTCTTGAAAGTACAACGTAATTGTAGCCATTGCCTGATGTCTGCTTTACAGGGACCACCTGCAGTGTTGGTATTGTTTCATCTTTGTTCAGCATTCTTAGAGCCATTTTTAACCACCTATTCCTTTTCCTGCCAAGTTATGTTGCCAAATTAAATAAATATTTGATTTCTGTCAAGCTTTTTGTCTCAGCAACCAGCACAATATACTGGTCTTACCTTTTCTTCTTTCAGATTTTCTATACTGGAATAACATGTAGATGTTATATAATGGAATAACCAAATCATCAGCTACTTTACTACTGTTGAACTCAGTGACATTAAGGAAACCATCTGAGTCCATGACAAGAGGGTAAAGTTTCTACAGAACTGGCATAATTTCTGTTTAATGACAGAGAATCAAGCAGAGGTGCCTAAACCTAAATGTTTTTCTTCAACATTGAAGAGCAAATAAGAACAACTACCATTTAAGTTGCTTTTCTACCTCTGTAAGAGCAAGCATTTCATGATGCTTTCAATTTGTTTACAATTTCTGTTCTAGTAACACTGTGGCATGCACTGCATGGTCTGCAAACAGGGCGCTTTCAGTCCATTTCAGATGGAAGCTGCCTGTGGGTGATTTCACCTCAGTCAGTGGCAGTTCAGACATGGACTGAACTGAGGGGTAGAATTTACAGGTCTAGTATTTGAAAAGTTCATTATAAAGTCTGGACTTTTTGTCTCTGAACACAGTGCCTTAAACATTATAGTGACAGGTGCCAAGCATTATTCAGGTGAGACAAAAATATTTGCCCAAGAGAAGCTGATTTTCTTACCTGTGGTAGTTCTGAGCCTTCAATGATCGTGATCTCTGAGGGAAACATCCCAGCTTTCAACAGATTCCTTGATTTTCTGATAAATCTCCTGCTATAAGCCCTCCTTCTCCTGTTGTGTTCTTCACTTTGCCATCCATCACTGACCTCCATCCTGGTCATCCCTGTGGTCCCTATTGAATCTTGACAGCTTTTTGAAAAGAAGGAATAAAAAATATTTGTGTATTATAACTATATATAATTATCAGATTTGAAAGCATTTTCTTTTGCAGCTCCCCTATTGTTCTGTGCTCTCCTTTTCCCATTGTACTTAATATAATTGTACTTTTTAAAAGATACATAGTGTGTAAAGCATCTTTTTGTAAAATCCAATACGTGCATTGTGAGCTGCCTGACAGTTGTACCTGTCAGTGGAACAGGGAAACTGCAGATCATAAAAACCTACACTGGATAAAACTGTTAACCAATAACCCATATAGAATGTTCCTCGCTAGGGCTAGGGGAGTTAAAACAACATGAGTTGATTATGCTAATTTTCTTCATCTCTTAATGGATTTGATTGCTTCACTGAAGTTGAAATGAAAACACCCAGTGATTTATGTGGAGAGAGGTTTCACCCTTCATTCCCCCAAAAGAAATCTGCTTTATATGGCAAACAGATGTAGATGGCAAGTATTAATTTGTTCTTCTCAGCCAAGTGATTTGTGTGAGAGAATTCAGAACACAACAGAGAATGCCCTGTTACACAGAGCTGGTTTTGTCTAACCATCCACTCCTACAAAGTTTAAAACTCTTTTACTTTCAAGCATCAAATACCTGGCAACTCTTCACTATTATGTTAGAGAGGCAAAAGTGAATAATTTGCTCTCCTTGCCTCCACACAGGTTTTCATTCAGGCTGTTTTCAAACTCATTTAGTTTTCACATTATTTAAGTGATTAGCCATATAAGCCCTCTTGTTCTTACTTCTATGTCCCAGAATTCCGTGAGGTAAGTCCATTAAGTTCTGGTTCTGGGACACATTACCACCTCTGCTGCTACACACACAGAGAGAGGTGCTTGGAGCAGGGACTGGTTTGCTGTTTCCTAGATGTTCCCCACTTCCATGTGTGCTTAGAGACTATAAATAATGTAAGGAAATAAGATGAGCTGTAACCAGGAAGATAAAGAAAAGCTCCTTCCTTAGCTATCAGCTGCTTTTTACCATCCTCTTTAATCTTCACCTCTGTACAGCAGGAAGATCAGCTTAAGCAAGAGCTGGGAGCAAGGAGATTTTCAGGATTCATTTATCTGCTAATGGGCTCTTCAAAGGGATTGCTGGTTCTCTCCTAATCATTTTAGGGAGACACACTCCCAGAGCTGAGTGGAAGGTATAAAATCTTGGTCCCTTGAAGTAATGAGAATTTTGCAACTGAAGCAATTGGGGCAGGATTTTGTGTTACTGTCTCCTTCCATTCCTATCACCTGGTTTGTTTGCTGGAGCCAGTTCCAGGCTGGCAGGTATTTCTCAGCAAGGTGGTTTTCCTGGGGGAGGGCAAGAGGGTTGCAGCTGCAGCTTTGATACTTTCTAGTCAGATGTGGTTTCCATTTGATGTGAAGCTTCTGGAGCCCTCCTCCCCTTCTCCAGCCCTGCATGATGTCTGCACACAGATCTGAGTAATACCTCGCACCCATCCTCTCTGTTAACTCATCAGGTGCTGCAAAAACTGTGATGGCTGTGGATTGCTGACATGAGAGAAACCCAACTCCTACTGAGGCTTTACTTACTACTAAAACAAAGGCAGAGAACATGCAGAGTGGCTCCCAGCTGGCTGGGCTCTGAGGCTGCAAGCTGATGTCTCCAGCTGGTTATGGATGCAGATCCAGGCATAGTGCTCTGCAGGCTGGGAATACAAAGGCACCTGAGAGATCTGTCATCAGCTGTGTCTACACTGCCCTGCTAGATGGCTGCTGAAGAGAGAGGTGGTTGCACTCTCTGCAGTAGTTACCTTTACATATGCCCAACACAAGCCTCTGCATCTTTTTAGTCCTTGCCCAGTTCCTTGTTTGTCTACCACTGCAGGCTTGGGTTTGTCTCTGGAAGACCTCCCTGCCCCTGGTTCTCCACTGCCCACCCAGGAACAGACCAGAAGTTACTGTGTGCAGCAGCCCCAGGATCCTGCAGTGACTGAATGGAGCAGGTTGCTTTCCCTTCCCTGTAACATGCAGCTAACCTGAACTTACTGGGGTTAAAATTACTGCAGAGTATCACTCACCAGCTTCACCTGAGCCACAGATACTGTCCTCTCTAATGTAACATACTTAAGTTTCTCTGTTGCTTTGCTAGAAATAAGTAGAAAAACACTTTATTAGAAAGAATAAATTCTTCTGAAGTCTTGCATTTTAAGATTGCTTTTAAATCATTTGAGCCAGTAATATGATATCACTTATCTGGATGCTGGAGCTTTGTGACAGATAATAGAAGAAGAGATTTTGAGTGAACTCATTTTGTATGGGATATTTCTGTCAGTAAACAATTAGAAGCTCATTCCACAAATTTAGAATCTGTAAAACTGAATGTCTACAGCAAAGGCTGAGAAAACTGCTTTCTTCTTTTCCCATGAGGCTGTCCTAAAAACAAATAGGAACTAAGGGAAAATGTAACAGTCTAAGTTTCACATATAACAAAGAATTCCTCTTCTGATTTTGAATTCAGCTGAGGTGCTAATGAACCCTTCCATAACACAAAAAACTTAAGCCTTAACAACTGCATTTTAATGGGATCTTTCTAATTCTGATAAGGATCCACGAAAATGGTGGTGATGAGAGTCCAATGACAGAATATATTCCAGGGCAGGAAAAATGTAGAGAGCATCATGTTTTCATCAACCACACAGTACAAAAACTAAGTTTCCAAGTTCCATAATCAATAATCAAGTTTGCATGAAGGGACACTATTCCTTTCAGCCCATGGTGCACAGTAAAGTGATTATCTCAAAATTAAGAGTATTTGAAGACATTTAATGGTAAAGATTGTTGCAGGGACAAACTGAATCCGCAAGAAAAGGATGTATGGAGACCAAACCAGGATGTAGGTTAGGGGAACAAGAAGGAAAGAATATGCTGAACAATAATAAAGAAATTAGTGGAGCATATAGAACTTAAGCAGACTGACACTTTGAAAAATTATATCCAGGTGCAGGGAGTAGTTAAAACAAAAGATTAATAAATTAAGGGGGTACATTGATTGTTACTCACATGCACACTGATTGTTATTCGCACAATTTATGAAATTGTTTTTGTAACAAAAGGATGTGTAATTTGGCACATAAGCCTCATTGTAAAAAGGTATAAAAGTTGAACTGAAAGTGAGGGTCTTGGGAATCCTGACTTTGGACACTAGTCCTCAGGTTTCCCGGACCCCGAATAAAGCACCGCATAAACTAACACTCTGTTGGTTTGTGTCTTGACTACGGGCAACAAGATGGCATGAACCTTCACAGCAAAAAACATGACAGTAGGTTTCATTCCCCCTCACCATCTTCCATCCTCCAGAACTAGCAAAAATAACATGAAATGTCAAGCACAACATCAAAATAATTCAAGGGTGATTTGCTGTTTCAAAAATACTTATATTGACTTCTAATTTATTACCCATAGATGTGTCTGACTGACCATGCATGCAAGCCAGAAGGTGTTTCTAAATCCAGCTGTTTCTCTTGATGCTGCAGGCCAGAATTCTGAGTGGAGAGGGTGGACAGGGACAGGCTCTGGAGTACTGGTGAGGTTTCTTCTTTAAGATTCAAGAGCATCTGAGCTTGGGATTCTTAAGTTGTAGTGAAATGCCAAAATAAGCATTTGCTCCATGTAAAATAATGTAGAGTTCTCTGACATCTGTGGAGGAACCAATCGTCAGAGCTTTGTGGCCTCCAAGTCACCCTCACATGACTATACAAAAAATAACTCAGTGGAAAATCTCTATTAAGAGATAGGAAGGAGCACATGTGCTTACTCTGCAAAATCTCCCTCATTTTTGTCACAGGCATAACAAATTCAGACCAAGAAGAGATCTTTAAAGTAAATGAGAAAAAGAAAAGTGGGTTTTCCATACTTTCTTCCAGCGAGCGTTACTGCATAGTATGCTGTACCCATTTATTTCTGTTTTCAATAAATATTTTATTTGAAGAGGGCTGATAGTTTTTAGCTTTGTGATTTTCCTGTATTGAATTACACTTAGAGAAATTGGTCCTCCTTTGTCTGTATTTGTCCTAAGCTCATATGGAATTGATTTTGTATACTTTATGATGCAAATCATAACAGGGCTAAAACTGAATTAGTAAAATGCATTAATCCCTGTCACGCTACCTTCCAAAGCTCTGCTCTTTCCTGCTGGGCTTCCCTTGTGAGAATTACCCTGAATCACCTCTGGAAGGAGCTGCACTTTAACCCTGTCATAATTTTGAGGAAAGCCTCAGAGTGCTGCCTGGAGATGGGCTTTAGATCGAAATTTGCTCTAGGATTCTGAGTAACTGTCTGAGAGGGGGTGTTTCAGAGAGGAGGCAGAGCTCACATTCCTAACGAGACCCTGTTTATCATTCACAGAGAACTTCTACCTGGCTAGAAAAAATCTGTCCCTCTCTAAGGGGGTAGAGAAGACTTTATGGTATTTGATCATTGCCTTAAACAGCATTTCAAGTAGTAAACATATAAATGGAGAAAAGAAGATATGTGCAGTGCACTGACATTTGTTATTAACATAAAAAGCTTATATTGACACATTGTTTCAAACACAACTTACTAAATGAAAACTGTTGCAGTCTATCCAAAACATGATAGATCTGTTTCTTCCTAGCATCTGTGTTCCTAATATCAATTTAATTTAGAAGAGGTGGTGGCCTTTAGCAGACTGAATAAACTGTGTCAAGGATGGGACTTCAGCATAGATACAATTGTTTCTAAGTATTTTAAAAACTTCTGCACAGGGGGAGATGCTGTCTCAACTTAAACTTGGTTGAAGCTACTGTGTAGACAAAGCTTTAGGTGGCCTGGACTTTTTTTACTAGATTTAAAAAAAAACAAAACAAACCACCAAACATGTTAGAAGGCTTGAAAGTCAATCAAGCCTGCACTGGGGATTCCATAGCATTAAAAGCAGTGTTAGCTGAAATACTTTTGAACTTAGCTTGAATTTTTCATCTTACGGTATATTTTGCAAATAATTTATGTCTAACATTTCTTTTGATCCCGTTTGGGATCATCTCCTCTGCTCATCTGATGGGAGATGTGACTGGATGCCCAAGGCTGAGCTGTCCATCTGTCCCGTGGCTCCCAGGCTGGGGTTCATGTGTTGCGGCGAGCCTTCTTTCTTTCGGGGACTCAGTTCTTCTCCGGGAGCTCTTTTCTGCTGTTCCTCTCCTCAGGCGTCTTCATCTGCTTCTGACTCAGCTTCTGGGAGCATGCCTTTTACCTTGCCCTTCAGCCCCGCCCATTTCCGGCTGGGGCAGGCCCTAATTAGTGGGCACACCTGGGCTTAAGCTCCCAGTTCATTATCAGTGACACCTGAGGACTTATGGTCTTCTCTACATTTCCCCCCTTTTTATTGTTTGTTGAAAAAAAAATAAACTTCATTTTTTCAATAGGCCTTAACATTTTCGTTATTTTTCAACATTTACAACAATTTACAATTCATTTTTTTGGAAACATTTTTACAATTCATTTTTAAAACATTTCAAACATTTTTACAATAATCTATAAAGTAGACGCTTTGGGCCCCGCGGGACACTCAGCTAAGAGCATCGAGGGGGCGCCGGATAAACATTTTTCAATAAATATATTTCTCGAAGTAAACGCTTCGGGCCCTGCAGGACACTCAGCTAAGAGCATCGAGGGGGCGCCGGATAAACGTTTAATTATTTTCATTATTTTTCAATAAATATATATTTTTTCTTAGCCTTTATGGAGGGAAAGTTCAGGCTCTTACCGGCCTTTTTTGCTTTGGTCTTTATTATCAGCAGGAGATGAGGTCTCATGAGCACCAGCTCAGCTTTCGCTGGTACTCGCCACCTCGGAATGCCTGGCCATGCAGAGACTTCTCCGAGCATTCAGCGCACCAGTCTTATCGCGTGTCCCTAGGGCCCCGTTTTCAGGACCGCACTATCGCGTGTCCCTGGGGGCTCCGTTTCAGGACCGCGTTGTGTGTCCCTGGAAGGCTCCGTTTCAGGACCGCGTTATCGCGTGTCCCTGGGAGACTCCGTTTCAGGGGTCGCACTGACTTGATGCGCGCTCAGAGCTCCGCTTCGGCTTCAGCATTCCTCGGGCTTGAGTTCCACGCGCCAACTTGCTGCGCCTTTCGAACCTCATTCTTCTCTCCCGCCTGGCTCGCCATACTGGGCTGTTGTATCTCGCCGTGCTGGGCTTCTATTTTGAGCTTCTACACGCCGCCTTCCGCATTTAAGCTAGGCCTTGTGGAGCTTGTTCCCGTGGTTGCGTTTTTGGAGCTCTTTCTAGAGCGTCCCGCACCACTGTGGTGTCTCCATCTGACGTGGTTGCGTATTTCAAAGCTCTTTTTATCGCCTTTCGCATTTAAGCCAGGCTTTGTAGAGCTTCCCGCAACCAACGTGGTCGTGTAGAGCTTCTTATATTACCTCAGCATTCACGGCTGCTGTTGTTGCCCGCATTCTCCACCAGATGTTGCGGCGAGCCTTCTTTCTTTCGGGGACTCAGTTCTTCTCCGGGAGCTCTTTTCTGCTGTTCCTCTCCTCAGGCGTCTTCATCTGCTTCTGACTCAGCTTCTGGGAGCATGCCTTTTATCTTGCCCTTCAGCCCCGCCCATTTCCGGCTGGGGCAGGCCCTAATTAGTGGGCACACCTGGGCTTAAGCTCCCAGTTCATTATCAGTGACACCTGAGGACTTATGGTCTTCTCTACATTCATGCCCGTGTCTCAGGTCACAATCTGCATCACCACTGATGCAACCCCACGGCTGCTGCTTCTGGAAGGGGTCCCTGGCCTGGGGCACTGCTGGGTGTGACACAGGGATGCAGGGCAGAGCAGGTCACCTGTCCCACCCCCTCTGTGGCCTCAGGAAGCAGGAGAGAGCCCATGTGGCTTTACAGCAAGCACCTGACCTGGAAGTGCCACTTCAGGAGATGATGAAGAGGGAATCCAATGAGTGAGTCTCACAAGCAGTGCATGAGACTGGGCACACCAGTGAGTCACTATCAGTGTTTTCACTGCTTGTAAAATAAAGTGGAAGCACCTCCTTCTAGCGAGAATCAATTCAGTAGATACACATGTATCTATCTCTTTAAAGGTATAAAGTGCTATATAAATGTGTTATCAGAAGCGCAAGAGGAAAAATTACCTGTGAATTCTTGGTTGCTGAAAATTTTTATCACTAACATTTCATAATGGCTTTGGTATGAAGGTTATTGATACAATAGTCAGTGCTGGACTTCTCTGCCTGCTGGACTTCCTGCTTCCACCAGGGCCTCATTCCCTCACAATGTTTGCAGCAGCTGCAGCAATCGTACTGGTGTGGGTATTTGAACCAGTAAGACAAAAGAAAAGGGCTTGTAATTTAATCTTTACAGATGATTATGTATTAATCTTCATGAATATGTATATTATCCCATCCTTCTACCCACAGTATTTTACCTATTGCATATAGATTCCTACCTGTCTATGACTGGATCCTTATAGAGTATCATTCTATACACTGAGCCAGCCAAGTTTTTTTCTTTAATTTTCTGATTATAAAGGAAACTACATGGGCTCTAGTTTTTCTTTGGTTGTTAAATCTGCTATTGAGCAATTCACTTCCTGATGATTTGCTGAGAACAGGATGAAAAAAAAGAGAAGCTTCAATCATATCTTCCAAAACAAGAGAGAACACACCCAGAGGTAAAGTGCATACACAGTAGAATTTAAAACAGGTTCAGCAACATATTTTATACATAATTACATATTTTATATAAGACTGTACAAATTCTTGATGGTCCTGGCTGGTTGTGTTACAGTTGCATAGACCTCTCAAGAGCTCATGAAGCTTTGATCTGTTCTCAGTTAGATTCTTGGCCCTTAAGATTTCTTCTATGACAGATGTTTTCACTGCACAGTATTAGAATAACAGGGCTTCTAAAAGCTGTAGACTTAATTTCTCTGAATTGTGCAGATGTTCTACATTGTCAAAGTAGTTTAAAGAGGCCTCGTCATAATAAAAAAAATTAAGCTTTTGATTTTTTTTTTTTTGCCAGACACTAGCAGCACGTGTATTAGAATGTTAATCTTGGTGTTTACATCTTTGATCTCTATTTAGGATCAAATACACTCAGAAATTTGTTAAGATGTAAAGTTTATTTATCTAGATAGCTTGGAAAATTGGCATAGTTTGTTCAAAACACTTGTAGCAGCCTTACCTTACTTGTTTGATTATAAATAATATTCACAGAGTTGTGAAGACATAATTAGCACATGGACAGAACATGAACTTACAGATTACAGGGCTGTAAGAAGCCCTGCCCTTCAAATTAGAGAACACTTACCCCTAACTTTCTGCTGCCTCAGTTGCTATCTGATCTTCAGAAGAGATAAGGATCCTCTTCATGTTATTTGGAGCTAATGGGGCCAGCAACACTGAGAAGACCTAAAAGTCATGTGCAAGCAATTCCAATGTCTCCCTACCATACAGCAGAGTTCCAGTATGGGCAATCCCTTATAGTTTTAATGACTCTCATGATAAAGTAGAGGGGGGGTTTTGAGAGTTCAAGTCTAAAATTTACATGAGAATCTTTTAAATTTTTTTAATGTAAGTTTCTAGTAATTTTAATTATGATAAAAACCTTGACATTAACAAAATGCACTTTGCACTTGCACTCTGCAAGCCCCAGACTGTAACAAAAAAAAGAACCATAACCTAAAGGGTGTTTTGTAAAAAGGAAGCAGTACAACACTCTAAGTAAGTCTCTGATTTAGGTGCAAGCTGCAGGCTCATTTTCAAGTGTTTTCCATGTATTTAACCTAAGCAAGAGCTCTAGGTAAATGAGAAATGAATGGCAGAGACTGGATCAGAATAAAAAAGTATGGACATCTTTCTATGCTGATTCACTGAAGTTATTCCCATTTTATAGATATTATAAGTTGCTCTTCTTGTATTCTACCCCTAAAATTTCGTATGTGTGATCATCACAGATCTCTTCAGCCAGCTATGCTTTGGTAATGAAATGACCCAGCCATGGAAACAACTGCAACTTTCTGTAACACAGAAAAACCAAAGGCAATTTCTACCATTGAGAATCTATTGACATGTGTTTCCTGGTGTCTGATACACACTGTCAGTTTACTAAAAAAAGGTCCTTGTTCATGACTAGACTTCAGATTGCTTATTCTGAAAAATTTTCATCTCATAACCTGATCTTGTGTGTTATGTGTCACATTAAAAAAAAGTCTCAAATCTCAATTCCATTTATATCTATGCCTTGTGAAGTAATTTTAAAGAGAAAATAGTAAGAATATACAATTGCAAAAATACAGAAGCAATACACACAATGAACACAAGTGAGCACAATGCATTTTTCTGTCACGCATATGGAAAAGTTGGTTCGTTTTCCTTGTATAATCACAAAATTAGCTTGCATATAGAAGAGGGGGAATTAATGACATTATCAATAATTTATTTTGCTTATAGCAACAGCAAGAACAAAACTTCTGCTCACAGTTCTGCTTGTATTTCTAAGTGGCACTGAAAGTTTGAGTTTGGAAGCTGCCTCTCTGGAGACCACCAAATATCCTTAATATGTCAAGAGAGCAACATTTCACACTACGCCTGCATTACCACCTATTTTGTCAGTCACAATGTGCTTCCAATTCCTTGACAGGAATAATTTTGTAAACCATTTTAAAATCACATTTGTTAGTGGCAATACAGCATAAAAGAGCAATGCTTGGTATCAACAAATAGCTCCTGTGGTGACTCATGGCTAGCAAATTCTAGAAAATCAGTTGTTTCACCCACCATTACATTTCATACACAAAGGCTTATTAGTTGTTTTTTTTATGCCAAAACACGTAACTTCCAGAAAAAATATTTGTTGTTCTTGAGGTAACAGTTTATACTGACAAAACAAATATATGTTCTGGATTAATCTGAGAGAGAACAGTGCAAAAGAATGGGACAGATATGAAGCTGGTTCGGATTGTGGAATTTACCTTCTGCCCAGGTACAAGATGCAGATCCCTTGTTCTGCACAAATCATCAGAAGAGCCGAAACCCCACACATTCAGCTCCTGTCCTGTTGTCCTGTGTATTTATTTCCTGATGGAGAACAAGCACTCAGCTGACCAGGCTTCAAATCCTACTCGGGAACTGCAGTAGAAAGAGTAGTGTAAGTAGAAGTATAATTTGAGGAAAAACCAGTGTATCTGTGCTTTCAGGGTGGTTTGGAGTAGTTTTGAGGTGGTGAGTCTTATGCATCTGGAAGTATCTAAGAGTCAGTCACTCAGGATTTGATTTACAATCTGTGCTGATAGCCAGGACTGAGTAGAGGGTGGTTAAGCTCATCATCAGACAGGCCTCTAAGATAAGTCAAGTGAGTTGCCCTCCTGAGGTGTCTGCATCTCTTCCTGTCTGCATTGGAACTGCAGACACCTGAACACAGACACCTACACTGCAGATGCCACCACACATATCTAAATTAAAGTCTAAATCTGAACTGGTTGCTCTGAGTCTGCAGTCCATGGAAATCTGAAGTTCTGGCAGTAAAGGCCAGAGGCAAATACAGCTCAGGCAGACAAAGGAGACTGACAGAAACTCTACAAGGGTAACAGAGTCAAACCTGGAACAGTTTCTGTGGCTGATCCAGATCACACAGGATTCAGGGAGTAAGGGGCAAAATTCCAAGAGGCATCACAAAGCTGAAATGTAAGAAACAAATGACCTTACATGCCTGGCAGAGATCACTGAGATCTGGGCAATTATGAAGCACAGTAATAAAATTAAATTCACAGTTTCTTGGATTACATGGCTGTGAAGAATTCAGGTAGGACAGGCTCTGGCTGTCCTTGCTATGGACAATCAGTCTTAAATGCTGAGGACCACTGTTGGGAGCAAGCTTTTTAGCATTGTTATTTCTCGTAGTTGCACAAGCGTATAAAAAACCAGTGAAATAAAAAATAAAAAGAAAAATAACAATAAAATGTTTTAGTTAATTTTCCTGTTATAGCAATACAATAAACTGAATGGTTATGGAGTATTACAGTGGGTGAAAGAAGTGGCATAGCTCCACTGAGCCTGCCTAATTTCAGGTACCTAAAAGGCTGGCTCAAACCCTCTGTTTATCAGACAGAAATACCTACATACCACATTCATTCCCATAAAGGCAATTTATCCCCTCTCCATCTGATTTTTTTTTTAACAGAAAGATCTTGAAAATAATTTCCATCTGGCATTGATCTACTTGGGGAAAACAGGCCAATAAATCAATAAACATGTTTTCAGATGCTGCAGCACCTTTTATGCCCACATGCATATTCTGTATATTTACTGAACCCACATTTGAAAAGAATTTAATTCAAAGAGTCTTTGCTGTAGACTGAGAACAAAAAAGAAAACTAAAGAGTACAGTAATGGCCTAGTGCATTGGTAATAAATAGACTAAAGGCTGATCTGCTTGTTTTGTTTTTCTTTAGAAAAAAAACCAAAGCAATGAAAAATTCAGCCACATAACTATTCTCTGCCTGAGAGAACACAGGTACTTTATTCACACTAGATTCTCCCACAGGTTACTGAGGCCCTGAAAAATTCAGAAGAAATTAATTTAAGCAGTTTAAAAGCAAGATAAATTCTTCTATTTCACAAGTGAGATACAGACAACTGGCAGCAAGCATTCTTTATTACACAGAACTATTTGAGTGTACCCACTCTAGGATCTTCCACATAGCTTAGAATGTGAGAGAGGCCAGCAGCATTGGTTTGGACATAGTTCCTGGAGCCCTCTATCCCTCTGGTTCATAAACCCCATCTTCAACAGTGATGGATGTCTGACCTTTGCATGAATGTAAGAGACCCCACAACAGGGAGGTATGGGATAACCTGCTCTCCGTATAAAGTGGTGTTACAGCTTGAGTGAGGCACTGCAGAAGGAGGGATTTCAGACTCCGAGAGGGTCAGAACACGGAGGGTTGTTATTCCCTCCCATTCCCTGCCCATACTCTATGAAGCTCAGGCAGCCCGCAGCCCCTCCTCTCTTCCGCCCCCTCCTCGCTTCGCTGCTGTGCCCCTGCTCTCCTTTACCCCCAGCTCCCCACCTGCTCTGCAGAATCCACATCCATCGGGTGCTGCGAAGAGCCCTGGAGCCCCTCCTGAGCCGGCCCTGCTGCAAGGGGCCCTCAGGCACCTATCCCTGACAGCATCCAGACCGGGCTATATATATATTTGTATACGTTTGTATTTTGGTTCTTTATCCCATGTGTTACTGCCTTTCCTGTAAACCTGTTTGCAGTTTTAATTTCCAGTTTTAAGATTATCATCCTTATTCCACTTTATCTTCCCTTGGGAGAGGGGAGGGGAGGGTAACAGAGAATAATTCTGTCCTCTGGCTTTTGGTCTGCCCAAACCACTAAGCTGTGACAAGTGGCTTGTGATTGAAGTTTGGGTTTGTTCCTGACTCACAGTGTTCATTCTCCTTTCCAACTTTTTCGCATTTAATTTTGACAACGATTTTGCTGAGTGTCTTACCTTGTTGTGACTCTTCTTTAGCTCAGAGCATTTCCTTAAAGAGCTTGCAGAGGAGATTTCATACTCTGCATATTGCTTTTTGGCAACACTCTCAGCAAGAGCACGGAAAAAATAAAGGGTGAGGGTGGACCTTGAGAGAACACAGGGAATGGGGCCAAGATATAATGCCCAAAATCTCATACTTTGCTACAATGAATATTGCCAGTTTTCTGTTCCTGCCTATGAGATTAGGATCCAGATTTACCCCATTTTTTTGCACACTTCACGTTCATGAATGGATGAATTATGTAAGCTACTTGGCTGGTCTCCTGGGTAAGACTTGTGTATCCAAATTCTGGGAATGATACCAAGTGCTTTCTATTGTTTATTTATAAAAATACAGTAATAATTATAACAGTTGTCACCTAAAATACTCAATGTAACAGGTACTCACTGTCCTGTTTGAGCCAGATTTCTACTTATGTAGACTAGATGCTAATATTGCAAAATAAGTGTAGCAGTCACAAGTTTCCTGTAACAGATGGACATAAGCTTCATGGGGTCATTTTGAATTTAGTGACACAGCAAGACTTCACACTTTGGTCCTGGTAATACTGCTTTATTTGCACACCTGGTGCAGCAAGAGTATCCTGCTTTGGCAGGGGGGGTTGGACTCGATGATCTCCATGAGTCCCTTCACACCCTTCCCATTCTACCATCCTGTGACAAGAACTATCAGGGATTGCCAACAGTTAACTAACAAAGAGTGAAATAGTGCATCAGTCCCTGTATCCACACAGTAACAGCTGGTAATTAACAGTGGCATGGCTTAAAGGATTCTGCCTGTCTTCATTCCTATGGAGAAGAAAAGTTAGTTATGCCATCCTGAAAGAAGTGTTACCTCAAAAGGGGCTGATGGCTGCTGAAATGCTGAGGCAGTTGGATACTGTATGGCTGTGGACTTGTACATAAGACATGAACTTCAGACCTATGTATAGACTCTCCAGAGGATGATTTTAAAAACAGACTTATGTTGAAGGGAAGGAACTGAGCAAGCAATTAGTGGAAGAGGTGTTTCCTGAGGTTGAGCTTAGTTCTTATTGGAGAGAAGAAAACAGGTTGAATTTTGGAGCTGGAGATCTTCAGCTAGATTGGCAAGAATGACTTAAACTGGAGAAAGAGGGGACCAATTAGGAGCAACAGTGGACTGGTGAAAGCCTCCTAAAAACAGCTGTAGACCCACTTAAAATAATAGATTGGGAACAGCCAGTTTTCAGTCCCATGATAATGTGAGTGAAGGAGTCAACAGAGTAGAAAGTGAGAGAGTAAGCAAAAGAAAGCAACTGATTAAGAGGAAAACCATGGAAGAGAGAAATCTGTAACATTAAACTGCCTGAAAACCTCTGGTGAGAGGTTAACAAAGTTGTTGTTCATCACTCCTTTCACTGAATGTGTAAATAGGCCACAACAACTGCTTGGACTGCCTTTTCAGTGGTATTCAATTACTGTTCAATAAAGGTAAATGGGGTCAAGGGGCAACACAGTTAATACTGATGGAGAAGTTTTATATAGCATAAGATAATGGGCTGCTGCAGTCACAGAAAAAAATTATCACTATAAGTCATCTCATGCATTTTACACCTCAAAGTGGTGAATGGCTCCAAGGTCCTGATCCAACTGCTCTGTAATACTTGGAGAGCTTTACCTTTTTTCCATGCTTCAAAGGAAATGTAATGGTACAATACCCTTTCTGTGATATGTTACCCCAGTGCTTAGGGGCCAGGTGAAGGTGCTGGGCAAAGGTGCTTGACAGCATCTGTATGTTCACCTCACCTCAGAACTGCCTAGAAGCTGTTCAGGCCTCACAGCAAGTCAGTCACCCTAGTTCATGCTTGAAGTTTGCATCTGTGCCCTAAAATCAATGTTATAAACCTGAAAGCATGTTCAAATACCCCCCTGACAATAGTCTCAGCTTCACACTGATGCCAGCGACCCTCTGTACAGTGGAGATTCCCAAAGGCTGTTTTAGACCACCTCATCCTTTTCCTGAAAAGAGTGTAACAGAAAACAGCTAAGAAGGCCCAGTAAATGCAAGCTCTATATACTGCTTTGTTTTAATGTTTCCTGTGCTATTCTGGAATATTTCTCTTCTTTCATACCTTTCCCCCGATACATTTTAATGCATTTTACTAACTGGGAGAGTTCAACCCTGTCACCATTCTCAATGTAGTAACGAAATAATTTTTCTAAACTCAAAGGATGTGCTAATCTTTTCTCTATTTCAAGTGGAACACAAATATTGCAGGAGAAAGGGTAAAGTTTTCCACTGTGTTTATTGTGAAAAACTTCAGGACTCACTGGAAGAATTGTTGTGCATCCACATTATTTCAAGTGAGGGAGGAATTACAGCAAACACCTACTTAAGGCTTCTAAGTTAAAAGAAAAGCTAAGAGCTTGTCTAAGCTCAGACTTCACCTAATTACTATGTGAAGCAGATGATATGTTTTTAGATAAAAAAACCCTTAGAGAATTTTTCCACTTTTTATTTTAATTAAAAAAAATTTGTACAGTTAGTCTGATTCTGCCTAATTTCAGCTTCAACACTTGCCATACATCAATATACATTGATGGATGTGAATATTGTGGAATTTTATTGTGTGCTGAAAATGTTTTGTAAACTAAGTTACTTAGAACTATGTTTACCTTAAACCCACAAACTTCTAGTTAATAAAGAGAATAAATAGATCTTTGTAGTATCTTACTAAGAAGCATTTTTCTAAATCTTTAATAATTCTCCCAACTTTTTTTTTTGAGCTATGTTCAGTTTATGTTAGGCTGAGGGCACTCTAGCTGAAAAAATAGGGAGGGAGGGAGGGAGGGAGGAAGGAAGAGGGGAAGAGGGGAAGAGGGGAAGAGGGGAAGAGGGGAAGAGGGGAAGAGGGGAAGAGGGGAAGAGGGGAAGAGGGGAAGAGGGGAAGAGGGGAAGAGGGGAAGAGGGGAAGAGGGAAAGGAAGAGGGAAAGGAAGAGGGAAAGGAAGAGGGAAAGGAAGAGGGAAAGGAAGAGGGAAAGGAAGAGGGAAAGGAAGAGGGAAAGGAAGAGGGAAAGGAAGAGGGAAAGGAAGAGGAAGAGGAAGAGGAAGAGGAAGAGGAAAAGGAAAAGGAACAGGAACAGGAACAGGAAAAGGAAAAGGAAAAGGAAAAGGAAAAGGAAAAGGAAAAGGAAAAGGAAAAGGAAAAGGAAAAAGAGAAGACGAGAAGATGAGAAGACGAGAAAAGGTAAAGAAAGAAAGGACAATTAAGGAAAGGAGAAAGGAGAAGAAAGGGAAAAAAGAGAAAAGAGAGAGAAAAAAAAATAACTTCTCATCTTGTATTTGATAACCCCATGTTTATATATCCAAACCCTATGCTATCCCTTCACATCTAGTGTTCCAGAGGGAGCTTATTTCAGAGACTGCCTGCCATGATCCTCAGCTTTGTTTAAACTACACAATGTGCCTGTCTGCTCCTGAGTGTAAAAAAATGGAACAACTTACAATGAACATGAGGATGAGGACCAGAAATGGCCTTGACATGATGTAAGCTCTGCCCCATACAAGCTGCACTGCCCCATACAAGCTGCACTGCCCCATACAAGCTGCAATGAAGGGCTTCAGCTCTATCCCAGCAAAAAGCAGTGGAGTCCTAAGCCAAAAATTTACTTGAAATAATGTGTTTATCAATATAATAATGTGTATGATTGTTCAAGCCTGAATAGGAGAGAACTCATGATAGAAAGATTGTTTGTACTTGATCTACAGGTTCCCAAGATTATAGGTAACTTAACTGCTAAATGACAAAATCTTGCAAATTTTTGCACTATGTCTATAAGCAGTAATGATACTTTAAGCTTCTAATCTTGTCTTACACTCATATTTTACACCATAGAAAGGACTCTGAATTTTAGCAATTGGTCAGTATATTTCAGGGCTCCTTTTTTCAGTGAGCATTTTGTTGCATTTTTTCTGGATTCCTCCATCTGCCCATACAAAAACAATTTAGGCTCATAAACAATTGCAGGACCAGAAGAGCCACGTTTTTTTCAGGAATGTGAGGCAGAAGAAAAGGACCTTGTCAATGCCCCTCTGAAGATATTTATCTGGAAGCTTCCCAGCAATATGGACCTGCCTAAATATACTGTTTATGTGGCAAAAAACAAACTATGCATAGTTGCAATTTATGGTATTAATATTTAGCAACCTCATTGTTTTTTCTTCATGAACAGTATCATTTTACTTTACCACATAAATATATAATTTGTAAGTGTGCATCCTATATTTACATAGGATGAAGGCTGCCTAATATTTCCTGCCAATCTGCACCAAAAGACTTGTTTCACAGTTCTGCAGTCCTTAGAAGGCCTTGTAGAAGTTCTTTTAAAGATGGGTGGTAATTTTTTGCTCATTTCTTCATAAGCATTTTTCTAGCTTTTAAGGCTGAACATTGCCAATTTTTCTGTGTAGTATTGTAAGCATGTTCCTCATGCTTTTTTCAGTTTATGTGTAAACCAGTTTTATTAGTTTGATTGCTCATAAAATGAATCATGTTGGGAGAAAATTAACATATCATCAAGAAAACAAGAAAATAAAGGGAAACTTATGCATTTTTAAGCACATTGTGAAAAATATGCCTTTTGGCAGGTTCACAAACTCTGCTGAATGTCAGGGACTAATAAAAGTTACTCTATACCACCTGCTGAATCAAGTAATTACAGTGTCAGTTTAGCTAATTTCACTTTTTCACAAAATAAAAGTTCCAAAAAAGAAGTATGGAAAAGCCCACAAGGTTATCTAGTTAATTTCTTTTCATTGAAGAACAGATCATCCAATGACATTTTTATTCCAGTTTATTCAGTGTAGTTTTAAAGGCTATGGAAGGCATAAGCCACAGATATTGCCCATAGAAGAATTTAATGTCTGCTAAACCACAGATCATATCACAGAATCATAGAATGGCTAAAGTTGGAAGAGACCTTTAACATCATCATGTTCCAACCACCCTGCATGGTCAGGGACACTTTTCTCTAGATCAACCCTAATCTCTGTCTTGACATATAAGTAATGACTTTATTTTTGTAATTGTATTGTATCATGTCTACTTATTTAATTGCCTTGCACTTTTCTATGTGGTTGATATTCCAAATACTTAAAGGCTGTGTGGAAACTCTCCATTCATTGACACTGATTTCATATAATTTCATCAGAGATCCACACGAGATCCTGTCTATAGGGAAACAATTCAGAGGCTGACATGTTAGAAGAAACTCTTCTTCCAAAGAAACTCTTTCATTTGGTCTCTGAAAACACCTGCAATGTTTTGAGTACTGTCAAAATGCCTCAAGAATAATGCAAATGCACTCACCTTTTGCAACAGATGCTTGGCTGGCTAGGGCTGTGTTGATGGGAAAGTCTCCTTTCTTGCCAAGCACCAATGTTCCCTCTTTGTAGACTTATGCAATCATCCTGTGTGAATATAAAATCAAGCATAATATAATCTAAGACTAAATATGTCAAGTTGGAGTATTAAAGGTTCGGCATCTGGAAAACTTAACTTTTTCCTTTTTTTTCAGATGGCATTTTATCAGGTGTTCAGCAATACCACTGAAAGTTCTGCATTTCTGCATTTTTTATTGAAAAAGCTGTTCCAAAAATTTTAACGTATTAACAAACTTTAAAGTTCTCAGGAAATAAAACCTGACTGCCACGTTGCCCCTGAGGAGTAGCAGAACCTAACATTTTTTCAATAAAGCTCCTGGGAAGATAAATACAGTTCTGAGCATAGTAAAAGGCTTAATGCATCTCAGTCAGCAGAAAGCACTGGAAGAGAGCTACAGAACTGTAAAAAATCTCATCTCAGAGGCAGGATCTACTAGTTGCTTGGCAAAAATGCATTTAACTGGAAATTGTAGCCAGCAGCAATCTCTCTCCACTAGTTCTCTAGCAGAGTGATAACGTTTATTATAACATTATAGTTATGCCTTTATGGCTTATTTTCTATATTTCTGTGCTCAGTTTCTTCTCCATCTCTACAGTACACATACGACATGTAAATATCCATAATACTGAACACATACTGTAGGTAAGAGACCCATCTGTCATGAGATCTTTACCACAGTTTAATTGCAGCAGTGGACCTGGAAAGAAAAAGCAGCTTTTTCATGTGAAGTTTTAACTTCTCCCTGCAAATACTTTTAAATACTCTAGGATGGAAGCAAACCACCCTGCCAAAAATACCTGGACAAAGTCTGCTGCCTTTGAGATTAAAGGACCTAGATATATAGCAGTAAATACTGAGTGCTTCCACAAGTCACCTAAATATTAAACGAGCAAGGTACATAATAAATTACTCCCTTGTGGTTGTGGTTATTTCTTTGCTAACTACAAAATCTAATACTTTTTTAATACAATACATTGAAAAAACATAACCTGGAATACTCCCGAACATATATTCTCGAGAAGTGTTCAGACCACACAGCGGAAGAGGTAAAATTTGGCTTTAAAAAACCTGCCATTCCACAAGATGTAAAATGGTATTTATCCTCAATTAGTACTAGAAAAAAAAACCAAAACCCAAACAAAAAACCATAGTGGGTGGTTCAAGCACAAAGCCTGACAATCAATAAATACAAATGCTATGTGCAGCTGGAGCGCATTAAACCAAAACCTGGATATGCAATACCCCAAGGCAAGGGCCTGAGCGATGGACAAGACAAGCAAACCCCTGGTTTTGTTACTCTGCTACGAGGCTGCCCTGGGCTAGGGACACCTTTTGCTACGAAGAAAAAGTCCTGTGGGCTTAGAGACACCTTGATAATGGAATTAATACTCCGAGTTTGGAACAGGAGCCTTCGCCAAGCTCCACGGTTTGGAGGACAGAAGATACTTGACCCCCGCTGCCTCTCAGGCCCTCCGCGCCCATAGGCCGCGTCCCGACCTTTCCCCGCAGCCGAGAAGTCACCCTCACGACCGACGGCCCTGAGGCAGTACCGGACACCAGCGAAGCCTCCGTTTCGCCACCCCAGTCCTCCCGGGGATTGATGGAGGCCCCGCCGCCACCGCCCGGCCCCGCCGCGCCTGCGTGGAGCCGCCTCCCTCGGCCGCCCTCCGGCCCGCCCCACCCTGCCCTGCCGCCGGCGCGGGGCCATGGGCGGCAGCGGCTGAGGCGGCCCGGAGCGGGGTGCGGGGCGGGGCGCGGCGCTGCCGCCGCTGGCGGGAGCGGCGGCGGGGCGGTGACTGGGTGCGGGTACCCCGGGCCCAGCAGAACCAGCAGCCGATCCAGCAGCACCGGCAGCGGCCCGGGGACTCCGCGGCGGGCGTTTCTGGCGGCCCGAGCGCCGCGCCCTTCCCCTGCCCCATGTCGGCGTGGCTCGGCCGGGCGGTGCTGCTGCTAGGGCGGCCGGGGGGCCCCGCTGCCGCCTCACCCTCCTCCTGCCTGGGCTCGCTGCGTGGCCCGCCGCGCTGCTGCTGCCGCCGCCGCCTGGGCAGCCTGCGAGGCGGTGGCGAGGGGCTGCTCCTCCCGCGGGGGCTGCCGCCGCCGCTGCCGCCCGGGCGGGCACTGGGCACCCACCCCAAGGAGCCGATGGAGGCGTTGAACACGACGCAAGGGGCCCGAGACTTCATCTACAGCCTGCACTCCACCGAACGGAGCTGCCTGCTGCGGGAGCTGCACCGTTTCGAGTCCATCGCCATCGCCCAAGGTGAGTGGCCGCTTCCCGCAGACCCCCGGCTCGGCACTCCGCCGCTTCCCCCTCCCCGCACCAGCCCGGCGCTACGCTGAGGGTGGGAAGGGCCGGGCCGGTGCGGGGCTGAGCCCTCGAAGTTCGGCGTTGGGTGCGGCGGGTCCTCCCGCCTTCGCCCGAGCCAGTCCTGGGGCCGAGCCAGCGGGACACGGCACCCGCGAGTTTTAGCCTAGTCGGGTATAAATTGGGAGCACAACCCGAAGTTTAGTTTCCAGAAGCATCTGCAGTACCTTCAGAACTCAAAACGACACAGCACGGCAAATCATGGGGTGTTTCTCATCTCTCCAGGAGTTTCGGAGAGGCGTGGGTGGCCATTTTTTCGGAATAGGAGTAGAAAAGTGCTTCTCTCATAAAATCCTCTTGACAGTAGTGCAGCAGTAAATTGATTTCCGAGCTCATGTGAGACGCTGGGCAGTCTCTGTCTGGGAGCTCATTCATGAATTACACTGACCTGCACTGCCTGCTCGCCAGTATTGCTTCTTGGAAGTGTTTCTTAGGCGGGAATGTGTGCATGTAGTGGGCAGGTTCTGAGATGTATCCCTGAGCATTGTGCTATGCAACACGGATGAAAATAATTAGCAAATTATTTTTGTGTGTGTGTGTGATACGGTTGTTCTTGCCAATTTGACACTTTTGCTTAAGCAAATCAAAAACCTGACAAAACCAAATCCACTTAATTACAACCTTGGTACTTCTGGTTCTGATGCTTGGCTGAAATTTATGATCCTTGTTGCAGCGGAGGTGATAGCAGGTACTCGAGAGATCAGTGTGCATTTGATCTAGGCCTCTTTGTGACTTTGATAGTAGCATGCCCTTGGAAAGGGCAAATCCCTGCCTTGTGGCTCTTCTCTACATGTCTGGAAGAAATCTTGTGGTGGGCAGAGAACAGGTCTAGATGTCACTGTAGGAATGCTTCTTTTGTGAAGAGACCAAGCCTTTTTTGTCCCTCTTGGTTTTGTTTATGGCACAGTTGCATATAGACAGTGGTGTCTCTAGTCAGAATGAGAGTTGTTCATTTAAACCATTCACTTTAAACCATTTGTGCTCCTGTTTTGAAGAGCACGAATCAGTTGCATTTGTTTTTCTACAAAATAGGAAGTATGGTTAGAGCTGTAAGGTGACACTGACATTTGAATACTAACAACTAACACTCTTCCTAAACAAATCTTTCTCATCTCTTGAAGGGCTCTTGCCATGAGGTTTTTGTGTTTTTATCTTAGCAGTTATTGCTCAGGCGCAACTCGGTTGCTTGCAGTGCTTCTGTATACCTGGAGGCTCATGTGGTGGATATCAGAATGAGACTTTAAAATGTATTTCAGTATGATGTTGCAAGGTTTATACAGTGATAGTTCAACAGATGGTCCTGTTTAATATCTTATTGCTTAGTTTCTGTTAGCTATAGTTTGAAAGGCTGTTTCTGCAAAATACTTTCTGATGATCTAAGATTTAGAAGACAAACAAAAGCATTAGTTTGAGTTGAGAGGCTTTTCTGCGTGGGACCTTTTTAGTAAGCTGCAAATTTATTCCTACAAAAAAACCTACACTTGTGTCTCTAACTGTGAGTGTTAATCTCACCAGAGATTGTTTCAACAAAACCTCAGCTGTGGGCTTTGTAGTCTCACAGATAAGAGCTGCACAAAGCAGCATAATGCCATCAGACCTTGGTCCCTGGAGTCAGATTCTTGATCTGCCCATCTAACAGCTTGATAAAACATTTTTGATAATAACTCTTTCTCTTAGCCAGCTTCATTCATGTTTGGTGGGTTTTTTTCTTTTAATTTTTTATTACCAGACTGCAGCATGATAACAGTTGTCAGCTTTTAACGCAAAGAACTTATGTTTCTTCCTGTGTTGTGCAAAAAGAAAACCCGCAGTAACCAAGAAGGGCTTCTAGAAAGTCTAGAGAAAAAAAGAATCTTAAGATTATAGCATGTACCTTGTGTACATTCCCATATATTCTAGAGAACTAAAATCATGTGACCAAGAGAGGAAATGTGGCACAGAAATCATTCGGTGCTGGCAAAACAGGTGCTCTGCTGTCATCAGGTGCACCCATCATAGCAGTGAATCCTCTTTGATGTACACATGTGTGAGCTGCTCTGGGCAGTCCTGGAGGGGTGGGGAGGGTGGATTGCCCATAGCTGTTTTCTTTAGAGGGCTGATGCTGACAAAAATCAGTTTTTAAATTAAGAAAGGCAGTGAATGTAGAGCCAGGCTCTTGAGATGTCAGATGTATATGATCACTCTCTACGCCAAGGAGTGCCAGAAGAAAGCAAAATGAATAGAAGAGCTGCACTGCAAATTATATTATTTCAGGGTGAGATGTTGATGTTCTGTACTTTGCATGCTTTATTATGGTTCAGTAATATTTTATGTTTGCTCTATTCTTCTGTTGAATTGGTGGCTGTGTAGGAATGATCTAACTTAAGAACACAGGTGTTGATTCGTAGCAGATGAGGGTGAGAGGTTTTGGTGTCCTGCTTCCCACTTCCTCCAATCTACTAGGATCACTTTTGATTTTTACAGATGATGAGCTCAATCAAGATAAAGTGGGTTTAGAGATGTTTGGTTTCTTCTCAACCTCCTTGTCTGGTGGCAGCATGCTGTAGTTCCCAGTAGCTGATTCCTTAGATGAGATCACTAGTTTTGCTCTTATGTTGATTTCCAGTGAAAGTGCCCCAAATGCAGCCTTCAAATTTCCTTGTCTAACTGCTGAGTAAATTCCTGAATCAGGAAAATCAGTCTCTACTCAACCATGAAATGCCTGTGCACTTTTGCCATTGTGCTTAAGCTTGTTTTCTGCCTGTGATCTTTTCATGCTTCTATATGAAGAGGGAGGTCTTAGTCCGTATCCTTCTTAACACAGTCCTTATTGGGTTAAGTTTTGACCTTCTTCCTTCACTACCTCTTCTGTGCCCTAACAGACCCCATATCAGCTAGGGGAAGCTGTCAGCAATATGGGGAGACCTGGGCACATCAAGAACCAAATGGGGCGTGTTCCTCAGCCCATTCCCAGGCCTACCACCAGAAGGATGCAGTTCCATCAACTAATCGCCCTAGCGCGAAATATGACAGGACACAGTGTCTGTGGCCTCCGCTAATGGCAGAGGCTACAGGGAAACCCACCCCTTGCTGCGGCTGCTACGCTGAAGGACGGTCCTCAGGTAGGTGAGTTGTAGCCATATACCTGTAAGTTAGGTGAGTCTGAAGCATTTTTTAAATTTTAAGGCATCTGCCTGCGCTGTACGTGGAGAAGGTGCAGGTGGGGAGAGGCGAATGTGTTCCTGTCATCACCTTGCCACCTGTCTTACCTGGATGTTTGTGTCTGGATTCCACAGCTTCCAGATGCCAAGCACGAGCTAAACAGCTTAGCTTGTTAATAAATAGGGAGATTCTCCTGTTTGTTTTAGTGCATCAGTCAGAAGACAGTCTGCAAGCTCGTGATAAAGGGTGGCTGGGAGCCTGAGATGAAATTAGTAGTTGGGGTTTGCATAGGAGAAGCTGAGGAGAAGGTTATGAAAGTGAATCTTCATGCATTTACTCTCAGAAGATACTGTGATAACTGTCCTGGTTTAGGCTATAATCTGTATCTTACTATCTTAAAATTTAGTCAAAACATTGCTAAATTGCTCTTTTTGAAGGCAGCTGCAAGACCACCTCACCTGGATTTAGTATTCCTTTACTTCCTTCAGTATTCCTTTTTCATTTTTTTTTCCCCAATCTTGGAAAGATGAGTAAGGTGTCACATTTTCCCAGGAAGAGACTTGAAACGAAGTTTTTTAAATTTCAGTATGTGTTTCATGTAAGCAGTCAGCCACACCAGACAGTGAGGATGGTTGTGGACCAGAATACAAGAATTTTGTATTTTTCTTTCTCATTTCTTGCAGGAGCACTGAAGTAACAAGCAAGCCAATTCATTTAGTGTGTAATAGTTGTGCTTTGTGCTTTGCTCTTTGTAGGAGCAGTGCCCTGTATTCAAAGCTTATTTTGGTTGGCAGCAGTCAGTCAGTCAAATCTTTCTTCCTGTTGCTACTTTGCTACATGGGGGAGATGAAAGTGTGAAAATCTTGCTGGCAGTGTGGACAATGACTGAATTTCACCTTCTGTAGAAATTCTCCATTATAAAAGAGTGGTGTTAGAAAGAAGATGTAACTCCTTTCTTAGAGGAATTATATTCAGGTTTTCTACCTTTAGTTTTCAGTTTATGATAAGAAATGGTTCTTAAAAGCACTCCTAAGTAGTGCAGCAAGCCTGGTAATGAGGAAGAATACTAAAGGGTTTTACTTGCTTAGCTGAGAAACGCTAAACTTCGCAGTTCTGCTGTGTTGTTTTCTTCTAAGCGTACCATTTTTCTTATAAGTTCTGGGTGAAAACATTCTTGAGCCCACATGTAACCACTTTCCATTAATAATACTAACAACTCAGACTAAGAAATCTCAGGTCTTGATAGTGAATCTGCTTTTTCCCCATCTTTTCTTGCAAAAATGGGAAAACAATTCTTGATTTCCCATTTTTATGTACATATAAATTAAATATATATATGTTGTATATCTTTGTGTATATATAATATGTATTTAAGTACGTGTGCACATGAAACACAGTTACTTGAAAGCACCAATTTCCATTTTATATTATAAATGGAAGGCTTTTGTGATGTTGACACATTCTTATTTAGTGTATCACTAAATAAAAGACCTTCTGAAGTGTAATTGTTTGCTTCTCTGCTTGGTAAAGTTGTGTTTTAAATGGAAAACCTGCAAAGACACAGTGGCAATGTGGTCTTGACAGGTGATTTTGTCGTTTTTGCAGATTTTGGAGAATGCAGTCTCTAGCTAGAGTCTCTTTGAAAGCACTGGTATGTCATACCATACATGACTCAATGATCTGAACAGTCTGGTACATTCTGATAGAAAAATTATTGTAGTTTCACATTACTTAATCTTGTCCTTGTTTTAAAAAAATATAAAAAATTAAAAAGTCGTTAGTGTGTGGGTAAAGGGCACCCTCTCCACGAGTTCACTGGGACTGTGAGCTGAGAAATTTGCAAGCTTGTTGCTGGTTTTTGGGGGAAATGCTACTTTGGTGTCAGAAACAACATCTCTGGTATCTTAGATCTGGTATTAGATTTATGAACTCTACAGTTTACTGGAATAGCTGAGGGAGAATGTGAGTGTAGGTGTTCCTACTTCCACAGCTTTAACAAGAAAAGTTAATTCAGAAGACTGGAAATGTCAATAAATTCATTTGGACAGATTTTACTGAGTTTTTTAGATACTTTAAATGTGATCCCCTATGAGAAGGATTCCCTTTGTTGCGTGGGTTGGATGCTGCTTGCTAATATAAACAAACCATTTACAGTGGTGGTTTAGAGATTTTTAGTACTGCTTTTTGCTAGAAGTCAATCTGTGTTAACAAAGTATAATTCAGTCCTTTGGAAGTACTTGTCTTGTTTGAAGATTGATTTCTCAGTGACAGTGGAGGTGTTTTTGTGAGGACTGCCCAGCCGGATGAGCTGGAAGAAGCAGAACAGCCTTGTTGCTGGTGTGCTTGAGCAGGTAGGATGGCAGCTGGTAGGGACAGTTCTGTCTCCCTCTCTCTGCCACAGGCCCAGTGTACACATGTGAACTCAGAGCTGTGTGAGGAGAAAGATTATCTGCCTCTTCTTGCTGTGACCTGGGTCAAGAAGTATTTTTTATGTGTGTTTGTGTGGGGTTTTTTGTTTGTTTTGTTTTGGTGTTTTTTTTTAATTTTAGTGTTTGATTACTATTCCAGGAAAAGGTCCTCTGGCAGACTGCTGGCAAGCATTTAATTCACAAGTTTGAAGTGCCCTGTCAAGCTGGTAAAAGGACAGACTCTTACCAGCCTGCCTGCATGCAGTCCTTTTGTGTTCTGACACCATCACAGCATACACCAGGACTAGTGCTAATCTCACTGCTGAGTCAAAAATATTCAGTGGTAAAATGAGTATCATGTTTCAGATGAAAGCATGTTCTGCTTCTCATTTTGCTGCTGAAAAACTTTAAAATTCTTTATTTTTTTTCCCCTAAAACAAGGGAGGCCTGTCCTGAGGGCAGAGTGCAGAAGGAAGAGTGCAGTGCAGACTCTGTTAAGCATTTCCTTTTAACATCCTCAAATGGAACTGTTTGTTCTGAAATGGTGGTCATCTGTGTAATGTAAAATATTTTATTAAACAGGAAAAATGAAACTATTATAGTAGACTTCTCCCCCTAAATGTCAGTTAATACAATAAATTCTAGCCATTTATTTGAAATTTATCCCATTTTGCCGTTGCAAAAATAATAATTTAAAAAAGGTGAGAATGAGTTCTGTCATTTCCTAGTCTGGAATACTCAATACCTAAAACTGCTGAGGCTTTCCCAGGCTTCAGCACTGAAGAGGGGCTCTACCTTCTGCCCTCTTCATGGAGCTGGGATGGAACCTGGCATGGGAAACCTGGCTTTTTACTCCACTGGCAGTTCACAGAGGTTAAGTAGATGCAATGACCTGGGATAAGGTTGGTTGATCAAGTGAACCCAGCAGCTACTGTGTCGAGTAACAGGTAGAGGTGGGAGTTCCACATCTTTTTTTTTTATCCCTGGATTGGATTCTTACTTATTATGAAACTTAATTTATTAATCTTTTCTTCCATCCTGTCTCAAGAATGTGGATGCCTGGTATCAGAAAAGGTGAGGTGCATGGGGAAGTCTGGACACTGCACTGGGATACTTTAGTTAAGAGATTTAATACTTCTGAAGTCCTATTGAGAGGTATGTCCCATTTCCCAAGAAACCTTTGAAAAGGGAAAATGTAGTGGGGAAAAAAAAAACCAAACTAAACACCAACCAAGTCCCAAAACTCAAAAAAATGCAGAACAAAACCTCACCTCCAAAATGTACTCTTGGGCACTAGACAGTCTGTTTCCATTGTTCATTCTTACTGTGTTGCATTAGCCAGTCTGACATTGCATGTCATTATTGCAGTGCTTCTTCGTGGTTAAGCTTAATTTCAACAGGATATATCTGATTTATTTGGACTTCCTTTTTTATGTAACAATAATACTGCAAAGCTAGGTAGCTTTATAAAGTTGAATTTTTCATCATTTTATCTCAATACATACATAGTTACTTGCAGAAAAAAGTATATAGAAAAATTTTTTGAAAATTTTAACTTTGAATAAATTTGGTAGTATTCTCTGCATTATTCTTTGAGATCAATTTTACTGATGCTAATATAGATGATCCCTTGGGACAGGGTCATGTTTATATTACTGAAGTGTTAGAAGAGGCTGAAATTTAATGTCATAAATAAAAAGGTTGGTGCTTTGTTGCTCAATGTAAAACTTTCCTGAAACTGTTTCCTGAAAACCCAAATGTCAGTGTAACTGTCTACCTTTAAACCACATTCACCAAGGTACTGCTTTCTGAAATTCATGTTGGCTTTTCTTTTGTGGTTTGTTTTCCTTCCGTATTCTGAAATTCTACTTTGTCATGTAACTTGAAGTTCTAGTCAGAGTCCTCTGCTTAAATACAGTAACTTTGCCATATGTTTTTGCAGAGAACCTGCAAACTTTCAGGTGGAATCACTGTAAGCCCTAGATAAATCCAGTCATCCTGGTGTTTATCAGGGCTCTTTTGTTGCTGGTGGATACTACAGCATGGATTGAAGGATTTTTAAATAATGACTTATTGTTGTTCTGCTTTTGAAAACTCGTAGCTTCCAAATATCCTAAACCATTGATACCACTTGAGACGCCAGCGGAGGAGCTAGTATCACCAGAGATGACCAGTGATGATTTTGGTACAGTAAAAAAGACAAATGAGCAAAAAAAGTGTGTGTGCTAAGACATGGCATTGCATAACGCCAGCAGGCTACTGGTTTGCCAGACTTTCTGCTTGCTTCGTTTGATCGTTTGATGCAGTTGGCATGTGTTGCTTCAAGAAATAAAAGTGTACAGGTTTTGTTTATTTACATTATTATAAATCCTTCAGTCTCAAGAATTTAAGTGATCCTCATATTTCTTTGGAGACTTACTGTGACCAAAGAAGTGTTTCTAGTCTGAGTCTTGTCAAAATTCCTGACCTATACCATAATTTCTAGACAATACTTGATCAGAGATTTCAGATTATGAAACAGCTTTGTTTACTTGAAGAAGCTCAGTGTCATAGTGTCATCTATCATACCCTAGGTAGCTTTTCCTAGGATTAAATTACATGGCCCAGACATAATGCAGAAATAACATTACTGTTAAAAAGCAACTTTATTTAGTTAGCTCCTTCCTGCATTTAATGTTTTAGAAAAGGTAAAATTGAAGATTACACCAACTAAAATTTGTTTTCTGTCTTTTGCATGTGTTGAAGCATGTGATGTGTGCAAAATAGTTGTCATGCATGAACATTTTAAAATCATGAATTAAAGAAAAATCTGAACCTCAAACAGTTGTCCTTCAACTGTGTGTATCTTGTGTAAAATAATAAATTTTATTTATTATTTTATTTATCAGGAGACAGATTTTCTTTTTAGCTGTCTTCTCTGGTACGCAGGGTGTTTTTGCTGTAGGTCTTTTTAGCAAAGACCCCATAGAATGCAACTTTTACCTATGGTGCAACTTAAACCTTTCAGACTGATAATTAGAAACTTAAACCTCCATGTAATAGGCATGAATGAAATGAATCATGTTTATTCCATGAAAACAGAGGTATTGTTTCACTGTGTAATTAAAATTAAAAGAAAAATAAGTCTACCGGTTTCTCTAAGAAAGAAATCATTCGGAGCTTACTCATTCAACTGAAAACACTTAGCTTTAGTCATCCTTATTTATCATTAAATCAGTCCAAATATGGCACTCCAGAGGCAGTTTGTGTCTCTGGAGAAAATCTTTTCTAAAACAGAAAAGTAAATGGAAAAATGAGATACGTATATGTTACGTGAACAGAGTGCTTAAGGAAGCTGTCTTGGATTTCTCTGGTGCTGCTTGTTTGTTAGGTAGGTTTTTTTGGTGTGGTTGGTTGGGGGGTTTTTTGTTAGTTTTTTTTTTTCCGTGTTCTCCCCCATGAAGTAGTGTTTCAGACTGGGGAAAGCTGGACTTGTGTGTCTGCATTGGTTTGTGCCCTCTCCTCTCTTTCAGGGAATTTTTGGGGTGTGCCTAACCTGTGCATGAAACAAACCCCTTGCTTTCTCTGAAAGATGGGGAGCTTTTTAAGCCAATGCCTACAATACCGTTTTTAAAGCAGCAGAGTGCATATTTCATTGAAAACTACAGGATATGAAATCATAGCTGACTTTTCCAGAGTTCATTTACTTTGGATTCTTATATATTTGTATGCAAATCATTAATAAAATATCTACCTTAGCAACCGTAATACTTGCTGTTTGCTATTTTTTTTTCTTCTGCATCATTTGCTGCTTTTCTTTACATGATGAGCTTATGTTCATTGCTTTTTGGGCATTCTTTGAGGGCTTTTAAATTAAATTTTGAGCTACATGGTTTAACTTTTTGCAGACTTCACCAGGTCATTTATTTGAACTTACCTGTTCTCTCAAGGTAATAAGAGAATAGCAACATATTTGAAGACTGCAATATTATGTGTTTGGAAATGGGGCATATTCTTTATCAAGTGTCCTATTGCTATAAAGCAGACAACTAGCAGGTGGCTTGTTTTATTCTCAGTGTCTGTACCTGGGGATAAAACCTTTCCTCAGCATACTTGCTAAATAGTTTGTAGCTTTTAGGAGGGTAGGCATTGCCAGAATGAAAACTTGCCTTACTGTTTGATCCTGATGAAAGGCTCCTGCATGACCTACGGGGAAGAATGGAATTTAAATTTCATTAAATGCAAAAGAGGGAAAAGGAACCAGAGACATGATTCTCACCAGCAGCCCAGGCCTTGCTTCCCAAAGCTCACTTCTTGCAGATAGTTTGGGACAGCCTATCAGCTGGACATCAGCATTTCTTTCAAAACTTTCTGGGAAGCCTGCAGGCAGGGTTGGGAGGAGACACTGGACACTGTGTGAGTCTTGTCCATGCCCAGGTCAGAGGTCTGTCTGCTTAGGGGTTGTTAATGCATATAAAGGTGTATGACTATAAACCTCTGGTATTTTCTTCAGGTTCAAATGCTTATTGTGAATCAACAGGTAGTTGCATTTTGACCTGATGTGGGTTTTTTTAGATACCACCAGTTTCTGGCTATTGTACTTTTACAACAACACTTTGTTACAGGTATGCAGTTATTTGCTTTTGGCTTGATTCCGTGATCCATCCCTAACTGCTGGCCAGTTTGCTGTAACTCACCTTACATAAAGACTGGAATCATCATTCTCAATGAGAGTACTGTCCTCTCTTTCATGGAAATCTGAATGGGAAGAAAATGTGGTTTACTGGCTTTATTGGTTTTCATGGAAGACTGGAGAGAAATGTGCTTGCAACAGACCAGTTTCTGTAGTCATCTTCTCTTTTAAATACCATCAGTTCTATCTTCAGGTTTGAAATAGCCTTTCAGTCCAGCTGTTTCTTTGCTTCACTAAGTCCTGCTAATAGGCTGATTTTTACAAAGCACAAGTAAATATGTGATGTTACAAATGTAAAAATAACTGTTTTGTTCAAGGTGAAGATATGTAAGTTGCCAGTTGGATCCACAGCTATTTTGTCTTATCAAGATTTTTTGCCAGAGAAAAGAAATGGGAGTGCAGCTTGAAATCCTTCCTCCCCTCCCATAATTTTCCTATTATTTATTATCTAATGACATAAAGCAAAGTTTATAGGTAGCTGCAGAAATGGCAGTGGTGTTATAAATAATCAGCCTGGTGACCTTTCCCTTGAAAATGTTGGACAGACTTCTTGTAATTCTGTGTCCCTCTCCCTGAACAGGAGCAATATAACAAATGTGTATTTGTGGTTCTGCTACAGCACAAATGGCCCATGTGATGTGTGATGTTTTCCGTGTTGGTTTTACTTTTCTGGGTTGGATGCAGCCTTGTTTCCAGGAGCTGCTTAGTTCTGTTTTTGTAGTTGTTGAAGAGCCGTATGGCTGAATTTTACTGTGATTTGTGACTGACCTTGTGTAAAAGCTCAGGTAACAAAACACAAAACACTAATTTTTCTTTCCCAACCATGGAGGAAAAAAAAAAAATTCAAATGTCTTCCCCGCTGTGGGGTAAGAGCACAAATAAGCTGTGGACAAGAGGATGTGTAGTAGATGTGATTTGCCTGCATGGCTGTGGATTTACTATTGGCTTTGCCCAGGTTCTGCAAAGTGTTCTTTCCCCCTGTCCCAAAAACCTCTGGATGTGCAGTCCCTTTTCTGCTTTCCATCATTGCCATTCTTCTGTGGCCTGGCTGAGCAGAAGTGCCAGAGTAAAGGAAAATCCCAGACACATGATAAGGAAGGAATTTAGGAATGGAAGGAAAAGTATCAAATCACCCCTTGCAGCAGCAACATGACTTTAGATCACTTCAAGGTGCAGTTTCAAATTTGACCTAAGGTTCTCCCTTTCCTGTTTTCTCTTGGGAAGTGCCATGAGGGGTTTTTTGCTTCATGCAGGAGTTCATTCTGGGATCCCCCTATGTGTAACAGGGGGGATCAGCAGTACTGTTTGTCTTCCACTCTTTTAGTAGTGCTAAGTCCTTGCAATTACATTTTTTACTTCAAGATTCCTTCTTTTCTTGTGACTGGGGAGGGAGTTTTCTCTTATTCTTTCCTCTGGCTCTTTATCCAGGATTATTCCTCCTAGGATCAGTGGCTGCCCCTCTTGTGTTGCACAGCACTTCAGCAGTGCAAGAGGCATCCTCAGCCTGAATCCAGCCCTCCTTGCTTCTGGAGCAGAGGCTGTGTAAACATTGCCCAGATTTTGGAGAAGCAGCTGGGAATGAGGGAGAGAAGGACACTGGAGGCAGTGCTGGCCCTGAGATCAGCCTGCATTGCATAGCATGAAAAAAAGTGGAGGAATGCAGATTTAACTACGGTCTCCAGTAAATAACTGGCATCACAGATACATCACTGGTGCAGGCAGTACATCAGTGCTACAGCATACTTTTCATTTCCAGGGGTAGAAGTGTTAAATAGATTAGATTCCATATTTCCTTCTATGTAGGAAAGAAAACAGGCTTATGTGTGCAGAAAACCTTGGATTCAACTGTGGGTTTGTGTCTGTAATTTAAAAATTCTTAAGCTGTTTAGCAGATCTGGGGGGTGGAGTTGTAATTTCAGTGCTCACTGGAGTCTGTCCTGCACTCAGAGTTGAAACTGTGACAAAGGAGCAGGTAAAAAAACCTTGCAGTGGGAAAGGGAAAATGTGCCAAGTCAGAGAACAACTATGCTTGTTGGAACCAGTCTGTCATCAATGGGCATTGAGTTGTTTCCTGGGAAGATGAAGCAACATTGGGATTAAATAAATGGATCAGATGTGAAGAGAGGTCAGGAAGAGGCTTTAGAGGGAGCATGTGCACAGCTGTGGCGTGACGTGGGCTGAAGCTTTTGTTGGCTCTGCAGTTCAGCTGGATGCAGAGTGAGGGCTGGTGCTCACCAAAGGCTACAGGAACACTGACCACGAGAAGAATTTTCTTTTTTTTTGTTTTTGTTTTCAGAATAAAGGCAGTTGCTTGAAAGAGCTGAAAGTGAACTCTAAAATTTTCATTTATAGGAAGAGTAGAGCCTAGCAGTCTTTGGCCTCCACTTTCCTTGCTTATGTTACTTAATTTACAAAGTCAACAATCTTAGTAATTTCAGATCATTTTCATGAACAGAATGAATGTTTTTAGTAGAACTTAAAGTTCATGGGCAGAATAAATGACTAAATATAGCTGCATAACAGCTGAGCAGATGTTCCATATTCTTATAACATAAAAGCCAAAAGAAAACATTTTGAGGTCGAGTTCCACATAAACTGTATTTTACCTATTTTTACATTATGTCATACAGCATTCATTCCTCCAAGAGTTTGCCAAAGATGGCTGATATGCAGTTTGGCTTTGGCTATGCAAAGAGCCAGATGTTGAAGTCTGACTCTTTTCACAAATGCAGTCAGAGGCTTTGCTAAGTTATGTGGGGAGGGGAAGAAGAAAGGTACCCAGGTGATGACTCCACTGCACTACCTCTAGCAGTAGACTTCATTCATACTGTGTCCTGTATTCGTTAGGCATTTATAGAGAGAGGTACAAATTATCTGAGTGTAATTTATGGCTGGAACTTAAATCTTCAGTGGTTTCTTACTGTGTTCTTTTTTTGTGGACAGGTATGCATAGTTTCTTAAGAGCTTTAGGACAGGTCATACATTTGTCTTTTTGTTTTTAACTCTATGCAGTGAGAAATTAGATTCACTTCATGTGAATCTGTAACAAAATGTTGGAACATTCATCTGTCTGCTCTGTCTCATTCTGTATAGCTGTCTTAATTCTGAGACAGATTAAAAGCAGTAAGCTATATGCATTTAAAACTATTTCAGAGAGAAGCTTATTTCTGTTATCTTGTTTTCAAGGTGGTCGTCAGGCAGGGAACTAAGCTTTCTGCTTGATGAAAGGCTGATACTTAGTGGTACGAGATTTAATAGCAGTTTCTCTTCAGCTGTCTGTAAAGATCATAGTAGATAGATTACAATTAATGGGAACAAAAAATCCCACTAGAGCCATCAGATTGACCAGTTGCTCTGCTGGTGTCACTGCAGTGCTGTTACTGCCTGCATGTGGTGGTGGTGGTTGGCAGGGTTGCTGCTGTCCAGTACAGGTGCTGGTGCTGCTGGTACCAGGGACTGGGAAGCACTGCTGTTGCCAGCCTTGGATCTGCTGTTACAGTGAGCATCTCTCTTAATATTAACCACATCAGTTTTTTCTCATTTCAAGACCTTTGGGTACTGCAAAAGGCAAAACCTCATTTTCTGTCACTGGGAATGACAATATAAACAATAAGTGTCTTGAAATAGCCAGTGGACCTTGTCAACTGCATCTGCTATAAGGCTATAAGCACTCCATGTTATTAACATGCTCTGCTTTGTGCTAGGGCAGAGGAGGAGCACGCATCCCATTTTCCCCAGGTGCTGCATAGGCTGTCGTTGGTCACTGTCATCCTCCAAGGGATGTGCTGCTGGCTGCAAGCACATGGATCATGTGCCTGAGCTTGAAAGCCAGCACTGCTCCCTGTTCTTTATAAATTACCTTTTCGGAGTACCCGCTCCCCCACCCCCCTTTCCTGGGGAAGTGAGTGTGGTTTGGGTCAGCTGGGGGAAGAGCACAAGGGTGGGGAGGGATGGGGAATAAACAGACTCATCTCTCAGCACTTTCTCCAATTTCTTTTTCAAAATAAGGCCTGGGGGAACACCATTAAATAAAGGATAATACAGTTGTGTCTATAACTCCCTAGTTATTTCATGAGCTCTTCTGTGTAGGCATCAGTGGTGTCTAACACTGCTCTATTTAAAGGTGATGAAAGCCCTCTGCTAGATCAGATCTCTGGTTGCGTACAGGGCTCTGATAATTCTGGTTAACAAATCTTTTGTGGTGTTCCACAGAATTGCTTTGCTTATCCTCTTACTTGAACCCGCTGTGGAGAATAGCTGCAAAAATAATATTGCAGCCTGATAAATGCACAGATACTGTGATCCTACTTATTTCTGGTTCAACACTGCTGCTGAGCTGCTGCTCTGCTTAGCTGCCATGCAGTGAAATGATTGATAGATACCTCTAACCAGAGATGTCAAAGAAAAAGCAGTGCTGACAGAAGTGCCAGCACGTCATTGTACTGGAAAACAGTTAGATGAATGTATTTGGGTGAGATTAATTCTGTTCTGATGTTACTCTGAAGTACTTAACCTGTTTTTTCTGTAGCTAGTGGGAAAGGTGTTAATGATCCCAGGAGAAGATCCATTCATCTAAAGATAAGAAAGTTGTCCCTCCTCTAGCTCCCAGGAACTGATTGCATTGAAATGGGAAGGGTGAGAATGGAAAGAAGAGCCAGCCTCAGTTTGGGATGATGAATATTACTTTGTTTTTTTTGAGGCAGAGAATTCTGTTTGGATGGCTTGCTCCAGTCAAGCAATTGCTACTGCAAGATTATGTCTTGGCACCACTCAGCCACAGAATCACAGAATAGGAGGGGACCTCTGAGATCATGTAGTCTAATCCCCCTGCTAGAGCAGGTTCACCTAGAGCAGGTTGCACAGGATCATGTCCAGGCAGGTTTTGAGTATCTCCAGAAAAGGCAGCATCTCTGGGCAGACTCTTCCAGTGCTTTATTATCCTCAAAGTAAAGGAGTTTTTCCCATGTTCAGATGGAACTTCCTGTGTTGCAGTCCATGCCTGTTGCCCCTTGTCCTGTCTCTGGGCACCACTGAAAAATAGAGTCTGGCTCTGTTCTCTTGACACCCACTCTTTAAGATATTTGTAAGTATTGATAAGGTCCCTTCTTGGTCTTCTCTAGGCTAAACAGATTTGGGTCTCTCAGCCTTTCCTCATAAGGGAGGTGCTGCAGTGCCCTAATCATCACTGTAACCCTCCACTGGAATCTCTCCAGTAGTTCCTTGTCTTTCCTAAACTGGGGATCCCAGAGCTGGACACAGTACTCAGATGTAGCCTCAGTAAGGCAGACTAGAAAGGGCCCTTGACCTGCTGGACACTCTCCTACTGCATCCCAGGATCCCATTGGCCTCCTTGGCTACAAGGACACAGTGCTGGCTCCACCAGGACTTTTAGGTCCTTATCTGCAGAGCTGCTTCCCAGCAGGTCAACCCCTAACCTGTACCAGTGTGTGGGGTTATTTCTCCTTAGGTGTAGGACCCTGTTTTTGCCTTTGTTCAACTTCATTAAGTTCCTTGCTGCCCAGTTCTCTGTGTCCAGGTCTCATGGAGGGGCAACAGACTTTTGGTGTAGCAGACTTTTGTAGCCACTGCTCAGGTACCTTCTTTTTTTCTGTTTTGTTGTGAACTTGCTTGTATAGAAATGAAAGGCTAACATTTAAATTTAATAAGCACTGATAGAGAATTGGATTAGGTCAGGAAAGAAACTTTTCAATGATGAAGATGGTGATTTGAGTCTCTGGATACCTGTTTGCATTTTAAGCTTTCTTCTGGCTTTCTGGTCAGGGTTTCCACCTTAGCTCTCTCTGTTTTGTTAAACATCTTTAAAAGGATCTGAACAGTATCACGTTTTTGGAAGGGTTAACAGGATAAGTATATTGTATGCTCACAATATTGATCATGAACATGCAGTAAGCACCGCAGAGGAAGTTGAAATTAAGTTCTGCAATATTTAAAACTGGACTATCCTACATCTGCTGATAAATAATGTGTTTCCATTGCTAAATGCATTGGTCCTAGGGAGTAATTACTGACCTCTAGATGAGGCAGTGCAGAGTGGTTTATGTTGCCAGTCAAGTTGTTTATTTTTCTCCTTTGGAGCAGGCTTGATACATCCATTGCTTGTGGCACTTAGCCCTGGATTTGTCCTGGGTCCCATATGTCCAGGCTGCCCACCTGCTCGGAGGGGATCCTAGGAGGGTACTATCCCTGAAATCATCCCTGAGTTTAGTTCTGAAGGGAACTGGTTGGCTGATGTCAGCGAGCAAACAGCACTCCAGCAAAGCTGGAGTTTCAGTTTCAGATAAAGATGATAATCTCTTCTGCTGTGTCAAGATTTTTTCAGGGATTGAGATGGAATGTAATCACTCAGTAATTTTCTACAGTGTTACAGAGTATAAAAAGATCTTTAATGTTCATAGTGTCCTATTTGTATTTATGCAGAATTTTGTTTGGATGTAGTTATCTTTTCAGGGTTAGTCAAGAAACTATTCTGTCATGTCCTCTGTGTATTCATCTCTTACCAGTTCTTTGCTCTGCTTTCTCGTGTGCATGTGACTGAGCAGGACAGCAGCCAAGTTTATATTTAGCACTGCACGAGTCAGCATCCTCTCATGCCTTAATTGCTGTAGTAGCAGGAAACCATTTGTGAGTTATAACAAATGATGCAGAATTTTTTCTTTGCTGTCAACGTGTGGATTGCTTGTTTCCATTTGGAATACTAAGGGGACATAACTGAAGATTAATGGACATGGTTTTCAACTTCATGTTTTGCTGTATGTAATGAGATTTTTGCAGGTTTTCTTAAAACATTGGGAAAAACAGGAGAACAGAGGGGTATGGAGATGTGCCTTTTGAGTTGGTATCATGAACAAACTCATAGATAATAGTCAGAATTTACTCGTAAGAATACACCTTTAGCTACTGAACAAAGCAGTAGCAGGCTTCTCATTTCTAGGCTCCTGTCCTGAATTTTGGCAGTGAAGATCATCTTATGTACATACATGTAAAGGATGACTTCATTTTAATAAACACAACAATTGATTTGATTTCTTGTTCTGTGTAAGTGAAGCCCTTGCTGTCTCTGTGCTGGGTATCTGAATGATTTGCTGAAGTGCAAATCATTATGGAGCAAATTTTATGGAGGAAACCAACTGATGGATTTGAGGCATAACTCTCCCTAGCTTCCAGATGAGATACTAAATTTCAGAGCCCACAACAAGGTTATAATGGACTAGTTAATGAATATTTTTTGTATTCCTCCTCCTTACCTTCCTGGTATTAATTGTTAAATCATTAATCTTAACAATTTGGTCATTATTTAAAAATCTCTAAAACAGTGTTCATATTCTTGTCTTAGATTTACCAGGGCTCAGAAGTAGCATTTATCTTTCTCACGTAGCCTTGGCTATAGTACTGGCTGTCACTGTTATGTGTTTCCTGCATTTGGGTGACAGTAACAGATTTAGCTATAAAATTTTATGGCAGTGGTAGCTGCAATTTGAATAAAACGTAATAAAATGTGCCTTTAGGCTTGCATGTTCCCTTGTATGCCAGTTCTTCAAAAAATGATAATTCAAAACCAGGTGATGACAGCTTTTTTATTTTGGCTACTTATTTATTTTTTTTTACCAACTGCCTGGATAAATTCACTTCCATTAGCCTTTGGTCAAATTGGAGAGTTTTTGTCATAATAATAATGTTATTATTGCAATTACCATCTTGGTTTAAATTGGCTACAATTGTCAGAGTTAATTTAACCTGCTGGATTTGGGCACAGATATAGCCAATGGTCTTATTTATGTTGACAGTTTTGTATTGCCTCCCCTGGGTTCTATCTGTTTAAAAAAAAACAAAACCAAAGACCTCAGTGTTTAGTTAGAAAAAAAATATACTGTAAATTCAAAAAAAGATCAAGAAGAAGTATGAGGCAGTAAAAGTTTTTTCTTTCTCCCTAGACTTTCCTAATTCAGGGCTCATGACTTGCACTGCACAGACCTGTGTTTATAACTTAATTTATAGTAACAAATGTCCATTTGAAAATAGCAGTATTCCTTACTCTGCAATTTATTTAATTTTATTCCTTCTGTGGCTAGATAAATTTGGGTGTCTTATTCAGCACTATGGCACAAAAATAAGCTGCTGGATGGCTGTCATGAAATGCAGTACTGCAGTACTTTAGTTTTTTTTCCCAGACATTTAGACTCTGAACTGTTGGATTATGAATCAATTAGGTTCTTTAAAGGGGGTTTTGCAATTTGGATTTTTGTTTTTCCCTCCAGTAAAACAAACACAGGGCCTGTTTCCATTCCTGTACTCTGAACATTTTTTCTTGGGTTTTTTTTGTTAAGTCTTGAAAATTCAAATAGTCAGAAGAGCTTCCTAAGAATAAATACACTATTCTGAAATACATTTTGGTATCTAGAGTATGTAAAAATTGCTTTGAAGACTTTTTTGCTCTCCATGAGACGTGTTCCCCTAGTGCCTTCTTATCTTGCAGAGTTTTAAAGTATGCTATACTTTAAAGAGGTGCTATTGGAACTGATTCTGTAAAAAGATTGTTTGCTCTCATTCCACAGTGGTTATTTAATTTTTTTTTTTCCTCCCAGTGTTCCAGCATTAAACTAAGCCATGGCCTCTGTGAGTAGAGCTGAGCTGGTCCAGCTCCTTTCCCTGCAGGGCTGTGCTCTGTACCTGGCAGTGACAGAGCAGTCAGTGAAGTCTTTGTGCTGAGATGAGAGGCTTGGCTTGGTGCTCCACAGCCATAAAGCTTTTTTCTTGAGCTTGTTCCTGCAGGGGTACTGCATGACAAGGTCCTGAGCAACCTGGTTTGATTTGGCCCTGCTTTTGGGATACCTTCTCCAGGCTGCAGACATGTGTCCTGGCTCAGGCAGGGGGTGTCAGGAGTGGGGCTTTGCTCTCTCGAGCCTGGGCAGGGTTGACTTGCATTTAGTTATCTAAATGCTTCTGTCAGGCTTCTTCTGTTCCTGTCTCATTAAAATACATGTGATCCCAGATTCCTTTTTTTCCAAAGTTATGTTTATCTCCATGATGAGGTAAGCTCTATGTCAGATGTGGTAACTGATCAGTTTAGCAAGACTCTCCATAAAAAAGAATTTTTATGTGGCAGGAAGATGCTGTTACCAACTGTCTGTTTAACCGTGACACCAACTCAGTTCCCCGTGGCCAGATAAGAGTAACCTGGTCTCCAGAGCATATTGCCACCATGCTGTCCTTTGGGGCTTCTCTTTTAATGTGTAACTACCCTAGTGTTGTGGAGACACCTTAGGTGCCTTGCTTCAAAAAATGAGTATTTGGCAGGAATCCCACACCACCAAAACAGGTTGTATCAATGGTAAAGTAATTTTTCCTTATATTTTATCCCTTGCTATTTCCTTGAACTGTCCTCTACCTATCTGTCTTCTGCCCCCAAAGTAGTGTCCCCCAGTCTCCCTTCTTTTAAAATCATCCCAAGGTAGTCCTTGATTTATGCTCTGAAAGAAGTTTGTCCTTTTTAATTAATGTGGCTTGAAACTCCCATTAGTCATAAAAATGTAAAAGATTGCTTTTTTCTTCTATCAAACACTTGCCTTCAATTCTTCCCCTTGGTAGTAAGTTATAAAATCAATTATGACTGGGTTTTAGCTTTTAATAGCTTTCTAGCTAGTTTGAAATGAGTGTAATTATGTAGGCTGTCATCTCCTATCAAACTCAAACATCATCAGTCTTGTGAATTTACCTACAACTGTTCTAGAGCTTTGTAGCATTGTATGACAAACTGGGTAGTCTTCTGTGTTGGTACCCAAACCACTTCACTTGGAAGTTGTCTTAACCAACTGAATATCACAATCAGGGTAAATTAAAAGATTTCTTCCTCAGAAGAATGTTTCCTGGAAGCTTATGTGTGCTCTTCCAGCTTTTTATCGTGGAATCCTTGTATATGTAGAACTAGGCTTGAATAATAGAAGGTACTTCAAAGGGGATGGTTTCAGTGGCAGTGTCCCATGAAGCCAAGGAACCATGCTGGCTGGTGTGACAGCTTCCCATTGAAGCAGAAAGCTGTGGAGGGCAGCACTTTCTCAATGACCTCCTGTGTTTGAGTTACTGGTTTTGGGTTTTCATACTCTCCCTGGCATCCAGCAGGATGGAGCCAGAGGAGGTTAGGAAAGCTCCACCAGAAATGTGATGGTGCTGGTTTAGGCTGCCTGGCCACACCGAGGGCATCTAGGGAGAGCTTTTGGAAACAGTGACCTCAGTTAATTAGTATCTTTGGTTCAAAGTGTCTCTGATTTTCCCCAGTGCTGCATGAGTTTACTGTCTCTGAGAAAAGCTGCTGAAATGGACATACTGGTGTATACAGGAATGCTCTCTCATGCTTCCCTAAAAGCTTTGCCTAATCTGCAAGGATGGAGTGAGACCATATACAGACAAATGCAGAAGTAGTTTGGGGAAAATGGGTCCTGTCCCATCCTTCTTGAAGCTGCCAGTTTTGGTCTGATGTGTTCTGTCTGTTGGGCACCAGTGATGCCTGTGGCTGCAGAACACTGGCTCTTGCTGGGCTCCTCTCTATTTCCCATAGGCTGTTCTTTGGTTTCTCCTCTGGCCTAAGGTTTGAATCTGTGAATTCCCAGGCATTTTCTAGAAGAGAATAAATCTGTATGAGTTTTCTTAATACTTGGGCTGTATTTCTGTCGTTTGTGTAGTGAGAGGTTCTGTAGATATTAAGTGGTTTATCTGTTGGGCAGAGGGAAGAAACAGCTCTTCGGTAACTGCTAGATCTTGAAATTTCATATACTTGAAGACCTTAAATTAATGAAATTATTTTGGAAGTCTGTGTCCTGGTTGGCTGAATGTTCATGTTATGGTCTAACCATTCTTTTCAAAGTTAATTTTTGTGAATATTTTCTCCTTACAGTAGCTTTGAATATAGGAGTGACTTGCACACAGGGATACTCTCTCCAACTTGCACAGTTCAGGTGTGTGCTCAAATGATTCACAGCCTGTGCTTCCAGCATTTTCATGTACATGGCTGCCCCAAGTAAAATTTGAATACTTGAGGTAGTGTTGTAGGCTCCTCTCATGTCCTACCATTTTTTACATTTGCCTTTAGAAACTGGTGAGTGGAACATACAGAAGTGATTTCTCAAAAGTTCAGGGTTCATAATACAGGAAGATTTTTTTTTTCTGCTTTGTAGAGGGGTCAAAATCTACTTTTCTTTAAAAAAAAAACCAAAAAAAAACCCTAAAAAAAGTAGCTTGTATTCCTTCCTTTGCCCTTGTGAAGTGGGTAGATGTTGCTGCTGAGTTCTGTGCATCACCTGTAATACATTGCATTAGCTTCCTATAGAGTACTCTGTCAGGCTCAGGAGTTATGTGTTCTTCCAAGCTCTTAAATGCTTTTGAGGCCAGGATACCAGAAACATGCACCAAATGACTAAATGTGATCTGCTGTTACTGAAGTCAGCAGTCTCTAATGTCAGTGTAGTTTTTTTCCTCTTATTTTCATACTAGCTATTAAAAGATGCCTTCTATCAGAACAGAAATGGCAGGGGTTTTATGCACCATCTCTGAAGGAAAGAAGATTGTCTGTTGCATGCTTAAAGGACCTGTAAATAACAAAATACAGTTCTCTTTAGATGTCCTAGTTTTACTAATTTAATGTGTTTTTCTAATTTTCAGTAATTAGAATGGCTATTGGGCTGCCTCTAATATATGCTGTTACTTTGAATAATGACTTATACTGGTTTAGTCTTGTAATATTATTCTAAAACTTTTAATATGAAGTTATCTTTTGTAGAAATAATAGACAAGGTAGTTGTGAAGCATTTGTCTTCAAATTTTAAAGCTGTTAAATAACATAACTGCTTTTTTGCCTGCTAGTGATTTGGTAAACACTTTATAATATAATAAACTGACTTTTTTATATACTACCTAACTTTCTCATTTCATTTTGACTTCTCTAGAAAAGTTGGAGGTTGCACCCCCATCTCCAGGACAACTGAGACATGGTAAAAGAAGAATGTTGAATGTGGCTCAGTGCTTGTGCAGTCTGTCTTTGAATTCCTTCATCTTTCTCCTACAAATGCTGGTCTGTCCTCATCCTTGTCATATGGAGTAACAAATCCAAAGGAAGCACCAACTGTCACTGTCTTCCTTATTTCATAACACCTCAGCTGCAGAATGTGCACCATTTAGTAAAAGTAGGACAGAAAACCCAAATGAGTGTGGAGCTTAAAGCCAGCAGCAAACGCTGTTTTTCTAAGTCAAGCAGTGTTGGTGCTGCAGTACCTTGTGGGGGTTGTGTTTAAGCTTAGAACCACTGAGTTGCTTCCTCTCACATGTGTTTTACATGGACTGAGAAGTGGGATAAAATTGCAGAAAAACTGGAAATAGGTTTGGTATATTTGGTATAACACCATAATCATTCAAATTTTGATCTATTTTTCAAATCAGTGTCTTACTGTGTTTATATACTCTCTCACTGAGCAACTCCTACCATTTCTTTGGTTTTCTTTTTTTGTTTGGGTTTTTTTGCTACTTGGTCCTTGGGGTTCTGTCTACTCCATGGATTCCAAAATTCTGTTTGTTTCAATAAGAATTCGCATTCCCTTTGCAGCTTCAGAGTTTGATCCACACATTTATTGAAAAAATTGGAAATTTTATGTGCATTTAAGAAGGCATGTGTGTCCTTACAACAGTTACTGAAGTCCAAACATATTCTAGTACCTAAGCATGAAAGATCTTCTGTGACTCTGTTTTTCATATGAACATAGATTCATGCTGTCTGCAAGAAGCAAATCCAAGAGGCACTCATGCTTTTTTTTTTTTTTTTTTCACATAACTCTGAGATTCATGCCCTCTTTCTTCCCTCTTCATGTTTGCATCTCTGTACATTTAGAAAATGAGGAATGGCTGTTCCGAGCTGAAGTAGGGAAAAAACCAACAAAATAGCTGGTTCATTTTAAATGTTAAAAAAGCAGAAAATATCTAAGATTCTAAGCTCTATTTTTACTCAAGTGTCCTTGAGGCTGCATTGAGTCTGAAGATGCTTGCACCTTGAGACTCAGCTGGAAGCAGTGCTCTGCAAATTCAGTCTCCATCAGATGTTTACAAGCTAAAACTTAAGAGAGAAAATGGAGCAAGACGATAAAAAATATTTTCAAATAGGATTTAGGAGTTTCAGGAAGGAAAAAACACATGAAACCAAAGGTGGATCTTGATTTCTTAATGTAAAGAGGAGCAGCTTCAAATCTAACTTGTCCTCATCACAGAGCCCAAGCAAAATCAAAATACAGAAGTCTGGGTTGAACAGTGAGATAGCTCAAACTGTATGACACACAAGCGAAACCCATCTCTGCATGTGCAGATTTAGCTGACAGAGTTCTGATAAGGATTGGCTGGTTCCAGGCAATACTGCTAAAATAGGAATTTTTAGGAATGTGTGAAGAAGATGGAGCTCTTGAACAGGTGTAGAGAATAACTTGCAGAGAAAAGAGCTTTATTTCAAGCAAGAGAATGCAGGGAATCCGGGGAGATAGTTTGGCAGTCTTCAGTGATACTGCAACATCAGTCAGAAGGACTGTAAGTAGCATCATATTTTGTGTAGATTTAAATATTTATATCATGCAGCTAGTAGACATAAGTGGCTTTTATCCGAAATTATACAAGCATTTGCAAAGAGTAAGTTGGTTTAACTGTTGCTTCACAAGAAATGAATGAGTGAAGTTCACAAGAAGTGAAGTTACCTGAGTTAATGCTGCGGTGTAGCAAAGGGCTTTGCCAAACCTGTCAGAAATAAAGAAGTTGCTAATAGAAGTAGGAGGAAAGGGGGTTTGTGTAAATTGTCTTTGTTTCTCTTAAAGGCAGTACTAGACTGATATTTCATTTGTTTGTCTGAACTCCTTTATAAATACTTATTTTTTCTTTGTTACTTATTTCTTCTAGTGTTCTTCCACAATGCATTACCTTTTGTAGGGTTTGGATTTTTGGATAATGCAATTATGATTGCTGCGGTAAGTTTATCGTTTATTCCTTGATCAGGTCAGCATGAGCCATATTGTTCAAGTAGTAAATGAATAAATAAGAGCTTCAGGAAGACTCCATTCCCCCTGTATCAACTCATTAATTTTTCTTTTTTTAAAAAAAAATTGCTCTATTCAGACTTTGCAGAATGCAAAGGAGTTTTGTTCCTTCTAAAGGCCAGTATTGTAACTAATTTTACTGAATTGAGAAGGGAATTGCTGCATATTTGTCTCAATTTTTTTTTGTACTGCCTGATGATAATGTGGTTATCATGTGTTGATGAATAGGTCTTCAGGTTTTTAACGATGTGGTTCTTTGCTCTGAGTGATGCAGATACTGTCAGTGCTGATGTTGACTTGTGCTGATGTTGATTTGTGCTGATGTAGTTGGCATTTCTGAGTAACACTCAAGATATTTTCCTGTTCATTTGGAAGACAAAATGGGCGAGTGGAACAGGAAGATGAATGAAGGACAAAGTTACTGTTCCTCAAGTATCAGTGACAGTGTGATCTTAGTTGTGAGATAATTCAGGTGGGAAGGACCTACTGTATCTCTAGCCTTGTTCTTGTTTGGGACTTTCTCAGGGTGTCTAGAGTAACCTTCTGCTCAAAGCAGAATCAGCTGTAAGGTCAGAGAGAGTTGTTCATGTTTTATCCTGTGGGACTCTAGAAGATTCTAGGACAGAAACTACATGGCCTGTCTGGGCAACCTCTTCAAATGCTGCACTGTTCTCACAGTGGAAAACATTTTCCTATATCCAAATGGAGCATATCTTGTTTCAATTTGTGCACATTGTCCCTCGTCTTTAGACCAGGTACTGCTGTTTCATTGTGCAGTTCACTATGATTTTGTTTCTTCAGCTGAGGAAGTAAGGAGCTATGATAACATGTTTTATATTTGTGTTCAGTATTTGCAGACATTTACATTCAAAACAGTGCATTCTGATAAGAAATACAGTGGGGGAAATGTTGTTCAGAGATAGGGACTATGGTTTCATCCATTCCGTGGCCATTATGAAACATACAAAATATTAAAAGTATATTAAGAAGTAAGCTCTTCTCATAGGGAGAGAAATAGATATGCCGGGATAGTAGGAGCTGTGCAGATCTAGTAGAATTTAACATAAACAAGAAGTGAGGAATACTTTTGCCAACTGAATCAATATAATCTTATTTTAATTCCAAATCCATCAAATAATGAGAACTCTTTCTTTTCAGGGAACCCAAATAGAATTGTCAATTGGAGTTGTCCTAGGAATTTCAACTATGGCAGGCAAGTAATAAAAATGCAGTATGTGTAAACTGTCATGGCATACTCCTATATTTTAGGCTGAAAAGTGGGCCACAGGGCTGGAAATGGCTCTTCCTTGGTCTTGCAGCTTTTCCTAATAAAGAAACAACCTATGGTTCAAGCAAGGACATAGTCCATTTGCAGAAATGGATTGCAGTTCAGATAGCTTCTGAAATGTTTGTTGTTGGTTTTAATCTAAAAGTTCAAACCCTGGACCATGTAGTAAAGTGCATTTGTATTTCTGTAAGGGAAATGCTCTAAATTCCCTAGTGCCTGATGTTGATGTCTGTGTGAATACCTGTTTGTAGGTTGCTGTTAGCCTGCTGTGCTAAGTGCAGAGCAGTGTTGGTGTCTTTTTACTGTGTTGGCTGTGTTCTTGGTGGCTTCTCTGCCTCAGTGTGATACCGTGGGAAGGTCCAACACCCACCCTGGTCCTGCACTGGGCCAAAACTGATAATCTCTGCTCGGCAGCTTTGGTGCATCTGCAGTGTCACAGGGAAAAAACTGCTCGTGGATCCCACCAACTGCAGGTGCAGCATTGCACAAAAGCACAGAGGTAGCTGAATGAGAATAAATATAGCAGAACAAGTTAACAATTTGGAAATTTGCAACCTTCTGTTGCAATGCCAGACAGTCACAGGCAAGCTTATCTCAAGGAGATTTGTCTTTCAAGTGTGTAACTTCATTCAGTCATACATGCAGCATTTCTTCCTGAACTGACACAGTTCACAGATATGTTGATCAAAGATCCATATGTGAGTAAATACTCCTGTTTCCAGTGCTCCTGTGCTTCTACAGGCACTGGAAGGCCTTGCTTGGTGTCCAGTGTTAGCTGTATGTGACTCTCAACCACATATGGCCATTTTTAACTCTTACTTTGGAAAGCTGCTACACTGATTTCTAGGTGTCAGTGTTGTCTTTTTCTATTTGTCAACTTCATATAAGTTGAGAAAAATAGTTGCAGTTCCTATTATTGTTACTCTGGTGCTGTTATTACAAACTGTAATAAAGTCAGAAGAAAAACTGAAATAACTTCTAGTCTTCTATGCTGTATACACCAAATGATGGTGTTGCAGATGAGAGTGGGTCTTAAGGTTGCTTAAAGAATAATGGATAAAGATATCAGGAAAAGGTGATTTTTAATATAAGTTTATAAAAAGTGCAACTTAACAATTTGATGGTAATGCTCACTCTATTACTCACTGTGTGGAAGGGGCATGTAAAGGTTGGAAGTGGATGAGAGTGATTTATACAAGGATCAGGGGACAGGGATAGGGGAGACTGAGTCAGGAACTGACAGGAATGATTTGCACAGGAATTAGGGAATGAGGAAGACCCTCCTGATGAATGAAGCAGGCAGCAGTTCAGCACCATCCCACAGAGCTCTAAAGAGCTTCCCTGTGAAGACCAGTAATTATAGGGTCCAAGATGATTGAGTTTGGTCAGTACTTTTTCACAATAGCCATGATTTGGGTTAGGTAATCTTTGGAAGCTTTCGGAGTAGGCCTCTGTTCCAAGCAGGAGGGATTCTAGGTGTGTTTTGCAGGGAACAGCTCTCCAGGTGTGGGTAGGGAGTAGCCAATCACCCCCGGATGGCTGTACTTGCACTGGGACTCACTGCTCCAGCAAACAAGACCAGAAAGTGCCAGGCTGCCTCAGCTCACTGCATCTGCTATAGAAATCAAACAATGTTAGGCCCCTGCACTTGTGACTACAGTTAAGAACAGTGTTGTCTGATCTTGGTGTTGCAGGGTGGCTCAGTGAACAGGGAGATGTGTGAACAATTACAAAGGGCCCCTGGGGTGGGGAGGGGTACTGGTTGGTGCCGTTTGCAATTAATACTTTGTCTTCTCTTCCCTTGTTCTCATTGCAGCTGCAGCTTTGGGAAACCTTGTTTCAGATTTAGCTGGACTGGGGTATGTCTGGATGTGTCTTAAGAAAAAAAAAGTTGGTGCTTAAGCTTGATTCAGTGTAGTCTGTCAGTAATGCTTGCTTTTAAGGAAGCATAAGAACAAGAAGTGAGTTCATTAAAATACAAAGTGGAAAAATGCTTTTTTTTTTTTTTGTGATCTAGTGCTGTAATAGAAGATGGCTAATAGACATCCTCAGATATTATTATGCCTCGATTGTAAGACATTGCCTTCTTCTCAGATAAAATGATCATATATCTGAAAGGCCTTCAGGTCTAGGCATGCCTATTTCTAATTCAAATGGATGCAGCTGAATTTTTTATTTTCTGAAGGAAATTTCTGGGTAATTGCTGAAAGTAAAGCTGTCTGTTAATGTCTCTTCTTCCTGCTTTTTATTTTTTTTTCTCCAAATAGCAAAACTTATTACCAACTAGTGCTTGCCTGTGCATGTAATGTTTCTTCCAGTAAAGGTTACTTACAAGCTCTACAAAAATAAAGTAACATTTGCATTAGTTGTGTCCTACTGCCTTAAGTTTTTCTTAAGAAACATTGCATTTAAAACAGTGAGAAAATTAGTTAACTTACATTGCAAACTGTGAACATCACAAGTCTGAATTCTTTCCCATATTTACCTCCTGATGGCTTTATCAGTAAATTGAGGGAAACCTAATAATCTCAAGTCCAGTTCTTCAAGTATTTCAAAATCCTGACTAGAAAATACTGTCAGGTCCAAAGTTTTTTGTTATTGTTGTCTTGTCCTTCCAGTCTTGCAGGTTATGTAGAAGCTTTAGCTTGTCGACTGGGTCTGTCAATCCCTGACCTGACACCCAAACAAGCTGACATGTGGCAAACGCGTCTCAGTGCACATTTGGTGAGTATCCTGTAGGTAGGCATTGCTTGTGTGGACCCTTTTTGTTAAAAAAAACAACACTAATGTGTGATGAATCCTTTCTGTCATTTTTGCCATTAGATACTTACTGACCACCAACATTTTGTATGTTTCCTGGAAGGTTTCTGTGTGAGCTTATGTCAGGGAGCATCATGAGAATGGATTGTTTTGGGGTTGGGTGCTTTTTTTGTGTGCAGCAAGCCAAAAGTGACTGGTAATGGGGATAGTCTCTGCAATGACTTCATGTGTGCTCTGCAGGTACCCAGGTTGAGCTCTGGCTACTGTGCTAAAGTAGTTTATTTGAAAGTTATAACCCCTTAGTGGTTCAGTCCTATATATTTATTGGCAAGTGCTTGCTGCTCATATACCTTTGTGGTATGTATAATTTCTAATATTCTATAATTGGCTTGGATATGAAAGTAGCTTTCCCCTGGGTGGTAAACTTTTGAGTAATATTCACTGCCTGGGTTTTTAGTTATGGGACACTTACCTTGCAAATTCATTTTCAGGATGATTACCTAATTAACATTTAAACCTTTGAAGCAGTCCCACTTCAGCAATGAGAGTGTTAGTGTATTTTGATTAAAGAAACATATTGTAAGAGACTGACTAAAGAAACAGATGTTTCTCTCACTTTGCCAGAGTGAACCTTCATGGCAACTTTGCATACTTAAGGGAAGGGAAAAAACACTTGCTGAGTAAAAGTTTAGGGGAAAAAAGTCTGCATTTAGCAATGCTAGGTCAAAACATCAAATCAGGAAGAATTGGCATGGTCTCAGTGGGCTGCCTTCTGGTGTGTTCAATACAACAGTATTTTTATTGGAAGCTGAGCCTGTGGCAAAAGCCTGTCATTACACTGCTGTTCATTCACAGCAGTCTTCTGTGAAAAGAATTCTGAGAACCTTTTGCCTGTATGCTAGCATTTTTTCTTTTTTTGCCTGCTGTCTCAGGTTTCCTAGCAGTATCTACCTGCTGGTGGTGGTGTGGTTTGAATGTTGCTTGTTGTACTTGTTTCATCTCCTCTTCACTTTTACATTTAGGTCAATTGTGAGCTGTTTTCCAATTATTTGTGCCTTTGCAAGCCATCATGTTTGCAAAGAATTCCTCATTCCTGACTTTGTTATTTGCATTCCCAGATAGAAGCACATACATTTATAATTGCACCTAAAATGTGGGGTTGTTTGTTCTTTTTTTTCTTCCCTGTCTTCCTGGCCACTCTACTAATTCTCTGAATCTGTCTCCCCCTTTGCCACCTGTGCAGTTCTTCATCAGTCATCCCCCTCTTTATTCAGAATTGTCTTTTGTCACAGCACATTCTGCTTCTAACCTCGCATTATCTGTCTCTCTCTCATAGATTATGTTTTTAGTCTGCATGCTAAGAAAAATGTGGCTCCCAACTGAAACCAAGAACCAAAGGGTTTGTTTTCTTGTTTGTGCTGGTGCTGCACAGCAAATAAGTAACAACTCATCAGTGAGAGACTTAATTTTTTTCCCCTTTCTTTAGGGTAAAGCTATTGGAGTGACCATTGGCTGCATTTTAGGAATGTTTCCTTTATTTTTCTTTGGCGATGAGGAAGAAAAACTGGAAGAAAAAAATTAACCTTTTTACAAGACATATACAAATGTAAACTACTGTACCTCAATTATTCAATTATGCTGTCAATATTTAGGAATTAACAGACAGTAAAAAATGTATAGACTTGGGAACAAAACCTTCAGCATGTCATTTTATGGAAACACTAATTTATTGTTGCTTTGCTGTGTTCAGTACTTCTTTTTATAAGGTACCATCTAATTTTTTATTTATTGTAAATTTTTGAAGTGTTTTCACTTATAGCAATTGATGTTTACCACTTTCCCCTTTGACCATATTCCTCAATGGATTTATTACTTTAATAATGACATAATGGATGACAGAATCACTCCTTGAGTTCCATATTGGTTACTTAACAGTTGTAATTGCATGACAAAAATTTCATTGCTGTTCGTCAGGTCCTTCAATGCAGATTATTAAGGAAATCAGTGATGAGTGATTTGAAGTCCTTTACGTTGAGAGGTGACTGGTTGCCCCCTCACCAGCCATCATTTTGCACTGCCTTAGATTAGATATTTTGGTGATCTACGACAGTCTTTGCATTTTTTCACAAATCTAAATGTCTTTGAATTGCCTTCTGAGATTACAATTTTAATACTTTGTCAAGGTAAGTGTTTCCAGTGTAGGCTCTTTACCAAGTCCATTTTTAATGGTGTCTTAACACCTTCTGTACTTCCATATTCATGCCTTTTTTTTGTTTTTTCTTTGTAAAGAATATATTGAGAATTGAGTTGACAGGTCCGGAGTTTTGAATGTGATTAAAGAATTCAGATAAACTGTTTCAAAACCAGAAACAACTTTTTTTGTTGTTCAGCTAAAAATAAAGTGTGATAAGTTGATTGGGTGGACAAGGCTGGGGAATACTTCAGGTATGAATGAGTGCTGTCATTGCAAGTTTGTAATGGGTGGTTCAGTTGAAACAGTGAAGTGTATCATCAGTATGGATTAGAGGACCTGACTTGTATATTGTAGCTTTGCATTTCAGATTAAGCCTTTGCCACACTTTTTTTTTTTTTTTTCTGAGATAGTTGAAAAAACAACAAAAAAAAGAAACTTGAGGCCTTTTTTTCTTTTTTCCTTTTTTGCCTTTTATTTTTGCAGTCTTACTTGGTGTATTATAGATCTGAGAGGGCAGTCACCTCTAACTCTGCTTTTTTTATATAATCATCAATAAATTGATTACAACTATTACATATTCATAAAATTTCAGGATCTGACTTGCCAGTGTTATAATTCTAAGAGTTTCTTACCTGTTTGAATACTGTTTTAAAAGGACACTTAAAGGAGGCACACAGTCAGGACACTTTGAAAATTTTATTGCTTGAATTGCTAGCACTTCTGAAACCTAAAAAGAAATGTTAAAACAAACAAACAAAAAAGCTGAGTCCCATTATGTCTTTTATTTGCTATAGGAAAAGTTTTATTGTAATATGTCAGTTTTACAGAGCTCATTGCTTATCTCTTGGTCATAAATCTGACTTCTCTGTTCTCATCTCTAGAAGCCCTGTAACTGCAGTACTGAAACTTTGCCATCAGCCTTCAATGAAGGTGAAAGTGTTGTATCTGTTTTTTGAAAAGCAGACTTGGAAAACTTGCAGTGAGTAGTCCTGGTAGCAAGTACTGTACTTTGTACATTTAGCCATGAGAATCTGGACCAAACTGTAAAACTCAAATAAATGTCAGCTATGAATAGAAGAGAAATGGAGAGGAATTTTGGCTTGAATTTTTGAAGTTGGAAGCTTTATTAAAGACCAAAAAAACTCCAACCACACACAAACGAAACAACATAAAACCAATCCTGCTAGCAAATTATTCACTTTCCCCAACAGGTTTGCTGCTGGTTTACAGTACTTCAGTGATCAGGTTTTTTCAGCCATCCACATATTTATCTTGCCTTAAACTCTTAACTTTTCCTCCTCTGCATGTACTTTTGTTTCTGGTATGTTTCTATACAAAGCTGCAAGTGTTTCCCATGTGCTCTTTTTTAAAATCGAAGAACACATCAAAACAATTTTGCATAGGTTTGGTTTTTTAGCTCTTTTACAGTAATTCCAGCACTGTTTCCCATTATGATACTGGCATCTTCTTTGGAATCTTCCAGCAGTGGCCAAACCTCAGTTCTTTGCTGTCATACCAACTGGAACACTCTTTTCATCACTTTTGTAGAGCTCATGAGAACAATCAGAAGGCTGCATCAGCTGTCATAGTAGTGTTCATTTTATAATGGCAACAGGAGAGACTGTGTACTATTGTTATGGAGCTTGTGCATGTAAGCTGAGTACATTTTGTTGCTGTATGTCAAACTGTTGTACTGCAACCAATGCTTTTATCAAGAATTAATGAACTAAAATATCTTCAAAGAAATTCATCATGTGTCGTCTGGTTAAACTATTTAGCTGACCACAAAAAATGTGGAGGGCAAGTGACACATGGTAAGAGGTCTTGGGTGTTTCAGGCTGTTGTTTGATACCATAATCAAAAAGGTGACTTCTGGGGTTCCAATATTTTACAAATATGAAGTAGTAACTATTTGAGAGGAATTGTGAGCTCTGCTGAAATATGTGAGAAAGTGCTTGTTGGGGCCAAGCAGCCCCCCTGAGCAGAGGCGGGGCAGCTTGCTTTGTCTGGGGGATCCACTCTTGCATGGATGTGGTAATGCTTGGTGTGCCATGGAAGATCTATGCCTGATCTGTACCCTGCCTCCTCACATGGAGGGCAGTGTTTTCTGAGGTATATAGATGAAAGTATTCCCTGATCCTGTGATCACACTCCTTTAAAAGCTTACCTTAGAAGACAGAGCACTAACAAAACACTCCTCTTTGTTTTCTGTTGTCTTCTCCATCCTGGATAAAATTAAAAATAAACATTACAAGTTCATTCAGAGATTTCAGTAATGCTTCAGTTTTTAATTCTATCAGTTTATCCTGTTTTAACGGGAATTTTTTTCATAAAAGGGCTGGTAGACCTGAAATTGTGTTTATTTTAAAACGCTGTCTTTTATTGTAACTTAAAATAGAAATGTATTTTTCACTGTATGTTATCTCTATGGATAAATAACATGCATCTGAAAATAGTTACCCTTGCTAATATTTTCTCATTCATGTACTTTTACAGAAATTGTTTTAATTCAGACAACATAGTTTGTATTGTCTTTAATTAAATTGTCAAAATTTCTGTAAACTTTTGTACTACAGCAAAGCTGTTCTGTGTTTCTTTATTAGACCAGATGCTGGAGGGGAAATGTTAATAATATCCTGTGGGTATTCAGCCTCAGTTATACAAAACAGGGATTCATTATTAAAGTTATAACTAGGTGGTCCTTTGTCACTGTTATAGGAGATACCACCATGGAGTCTTCATGCTTGGAAGAAAGAGATTTAATTAAAATATTTGCATGGTAAATTGGTGGTGTTTGTGATTAATGTTAGTCAGAAGGCCACTTGCACTTGAACTCTGAACTTAACTGGGTTTTTATATATAAACCAAGCCGTTTTGAACTTTTCTGGACTTGGTAGCTCTTTGCTTTTTTTCACTCCTTGGTCAGTCCTTTTGGAGATGTCTGTCCATAAAGAAGTGCTGTGAGTAAAGCATCTGTGCTGGCATAGTCTCATCTCATTCTGACAACCTGTATAGGCTGGCTGTTATTTTACTCTATTCTGATTGTGAAGTTGAACTCTCCATTAATGCTGTTCAGAGAGTCTTATCACACTTGTAGCCAATGTTTTCCTCTTCTCTGTCTAATGTTTTACGTGGTGCAGTGAGAAGCTGACAGAGCAGCAGTATATAAACTGAAGAACTTAATAAAGTATTAAGGAATTCTCATCCTGCTTTGAAACTCCTATGCCTCTGGAATTTTTTTAACCTAAAATATCAAGAAAATAGCTGGTGCTACTCCAGGTTGCAGATAATAGTCTCATAAAAAAACTCAAGCCCTTTTAAAGTATTTAACATTTGCTAAGGCTTTTACCCTTGTGTCAGGACCCTGTGTTGCTTCAAAGTTATATTGGGGCAATGGGATGGAGGGTTTTGGGCAGCCTTGGGATGTTAAAGTCTGCCAAAGCAAATGCAGAAGATTTTGTTTTGTTTTGGAAGACTGCCTTCCCCAGTCAGAAGACTTGTGAGCTTCCACCTTCCTTGACTCACTGCCCCAAGAGACTGTGTAGTCCCTATGATGAGCAGGGCAATCTTTGAACCTCAGCAGTGTAACTCAGAGTAGTGACCTTGGGTAGCAGCAGGGAGTGTGGAGTGCTGGTGTAGTATTTCTCCTGTAAGCAGATGTTGCCAAGATAAGGCCTCTTGCAGCATTGTGGGGAGAGTTGTTAGGACACAGTTTTGGTTTAACAGTCTTCACCTTAGTCCGTAAGTATCTAAGCTGTTGGCTTAAATAATGATGTGGCTCTGAATGCTGCTCCGAGGTCTCATGAGTTGCTCCTTTTATGTATGTGTACAAAGACTTAAGTTGCTGTGAAATACAAAAATTATTTGAGGCTTGGAACCCGATGCATTCTGTGTCAGTTCTTTGTTTCGTTCTTGATAAACCGTGCTTATCAGGGTGCCCTCTTTATATATTTTGATTATGAAAAGGGCCTTATGCTTTTGCCTACAGTGTTCAAGACCTTCCAAACTTGTAAGTAGTGACATTATCTGTCAGTAAATGGATGATTTTACAATGGATTATGAAGTGTACTGAATGGGGCCGTTCACTGTTAAAAAAACGTTCCCAAAGAGCAAGATTTGCTGCATTGGTCCTACAGCTGTTACTTCTGTTGGGAAGAGTTTGCCACTGAGCAGGGTTTTAATGCAGTAGCATGGGGTGCTGCCTTGTGTTTGTCCAGCACTTCTTGGATTTGGCATGGTGACTGCTCTGTGGTGTTGCTCTCCGTTTTGTTGAGAACGGCTTGTCTGTTACCTCCAGGTAGGAACAAGGAAGAAAGGGAGGAGAGTGGGATTTTGCTGGCTTATTTTCCCTACATGGGGATGCATAGAGGATCTATCAGAGAAAAAACTGTGATTTCCATTCATGTTCATTCCCTGCTGTTCTCTGTGCCTTAGAGTGCTTTTAACATGCTGGGAGATTGAAAGAAAGCTGATGAAGCTTCCTTCTCTGCGTGGCTTTTCTGCCATCCCAGCTACTGAGCTGCCAATAATCCCTGCACAGAAGAAACTGTCAAAAGAAAAATAGTAGTAAAATACTCCCTTTTGAACACAGGACTTCTTGAATAGGAAGAGAAGAATAATTCTGTTACCAAAGACCAAGTCAAATGCCAGTTTCATCTTAAAAGGAAAATGGCTCCTTTTGGTCAAGTGTCAGGTAGGCCTCAATGAAGATCTGCAAATGACACTTTCTCTGCGTGGTTTCCCCTGGTTAGGTACTTGCCCCATTTTGTGTAGGAACAATGAAGGGTGTTGTTTTCTTTGTATCCCCTTTCCTCTATGAGAGCACCAAACCCTCTAACGGGTGGCAGTACCAGGAGAGACTCTGCGAATGGAACTATTGCTGTGCAGTAACATCCTAAGGAGAGGTCATGCTGTAAGAAGCAGTCAGGTGTTCATTAATGGTCCTCAGCTGCCTTGTAAAGGCAGACAGACAGTGGGATGGTTCCTCTGGGAAAAGAGATTAGTTGGATTGTGTTAGTTCATGCCAAATGTTACCATACTGATGCACTGAGGAACAGGGCAGTCCTTCATGAAGGTATTAAAAAAAAGAAGAGGCCTCCTCTCAACCTGTATTGGAAACCTTCAGATCTCTTAGGATAGTCATCTCCTTATCGCTGCAGTGGATTAATGGCCTGCTTGTGTGTCTCAGCTGGCTTCAGTCCTGGGAAAGCTGAAATGTAGTTGCATGTCTTATTTCTGTGGGTCACCCAGGTGACAAATGGATAGTTTGGGTATATGTGAACTCAGTCACTTGCAGAGCTCCTACAGCCTTCAGGTCTCCGTCTTCATGTATGTGAGGGAGATGCCTGAAATGGGATTTCTCTGCTTAAATGTCAACTTCCCATCTTGCAGCTGGACAACTTCACCTGACTTACACTCCCAGTGTAACTCCTTTGAATATGGTAGAAACCATCAATGGAGAACGTATTTTGTCTGATGTATTGTAGGTGTCCAGGATAGGATTGGTCATGGTCTGAGGCTAACTGGCAAACACCCTCTGCACCAAAAATACAACACTGATCTTAATTCTTACTATCTTCTAATATTCTCCAAGCCATGGTCTTTGGAGTCTATTGGAGTTTCAGCCCTATCCTTTGCCCAGAGTTTGCACAGGTTTTGATGGACTTGGCCTGAATCATGTTGCTTCTGATCAGAGAAATTATTAATTGTGCAAATTAGTTTGTGCATGAAATGGAAGAGCTTATTTCAATGTGAAATACCTTGTTCATTGAATAGAATCTGTTTGGTGTTGCAAGGCAAACCTACTTTAACTGCAAGTGGAGCAGCATGGGGGTGAAGAGGGGGTGACAGGGAAACATTATTTCTTTTGAAACTTTCCAGCAGGGAAGAGCTCCTCCATTCTGGGTGGCTGTTCTCTGTGACAGTCCACGTGGGTAGCAAATTAGGACTATTTTTGTTTTCATTTCAGCTGCCATGACAAGCAAAGCAAGTGTCACGTGTCACACAGCAGTTGGGCTCTTCATTGGAAAATGCAATCTGTTGAACAGATTGGCCAACAAAAAGGGACTTAGTAGATACAACAAATGTGCTGCTACGTATGTTGATGAAAGTTAGTATAACACAAGGTAGGCCAAGTAAAAGTCAATGCTGTGATGTAGTAAATAGTGTTGCTAACAAATTTAGATATTAAGAGAGTCATGGCCTAAAAAAAAGTTTGTGGATATTCTGCAGCTACTCCCTCTTACTGCTGGTTTCCTTTTGTGTCCTGGAGTCAGTTGTGGTTCTGGTGCCAGTGTGAGGTACCACGTATAATGAAACAGTGAAGAATATGATTGCAAAAGAAGAGAACTCAGAAAGGAAGTAAAGCCTCCCTTTAGAGAAATTAAAATATTAATTTCATTAAAGTATGCGAAAAGATGACAACAGCAGTGTTTCAGACTAAGCCACCATCTTTCATTCTGGCAAGTCCACAGATACATTCCATGAAACTAGAAGTTTTCTAAGTTCCAGCTGATGAAAACCATTTCAGTGCAGGTCCTATATTGACTCTGATTTAAATTGAGTTATAGTAAATAGAAATGATGGATTTTGTGTGCATTATTTCTTAATCCTTCTGTTTTCTAGTTTAATAAATTGGGATGCTCCCCATATGTGCAGTCATCCTGTGAAAGAGCAGGAGTTGCTGTTTCTGTTTTGTGCTTGTTATTGTAAATGGTGGTTTAGAACAAGAGTGTGGCAGTTTTCCTGTATGATAATATAATAGATAATATAATACTAGCATATTTAAAAGCTGTAACATATGATTCCTAGCTGGATAAATGCTGCTAAGATGGCATCACATGAAAACAAATAGCTTCTTTACTCTTAATCTAAAATGGAAGTTGTTAGGAAGTACTCTTTCCCCCCCTTGATGGTACCCTGTATTTCACTTTGATTAGGTGATGGAAATTATTACTGCAGATCGTTTATTTATGATATAGATATTTCCTTTAAAAGACCTCTTCAGCCATGATGCAAGATGCAAGGGTAGCAACTTGTTTCTTGTGTGGTTACCATACTGGTTTCATAGGTTTTGTTTTCTTCTTGCTCTCTGAACTAAGTGTGCAGCCCTCAGTTGATTACTATTGTGGCACTGATCTTTTATACGTCCTGATAAGGTGGCCCTCAATAATCCACCACCAAAATAATCTTGCTTGTGTCATCAATTCATGCAAATAAGGTTAATTTTTTTCTGTTGAAAGCCCAGATATGCTATGACTCACATACAATTGTGATCTGGGCTAGTTAAGTCATGGATCTCAGTATTGGTTCCTGTAGTTGTTTAGGAAGGATTTAGGAAATCGTATGATTTGCCCCTAAGCCTGGGCATGGCTCTGCAGGAGATGTGACATCCACTTGGCATGAGTGCCAACACCTGCCCTGAGTTTTGTCACATCAAGAGCTCTGACAAGCTCAGGTGAAGTGGATAGTAATTCCAGCATGAGCAAAGCCCCTTACAGTGCTTTGCTCTGTAAAAGCAGAGGCCAGAGGACAAGCGACTTGGTGCCTGGAAAGCTCCTGCTGCCAGGAAGCTCTTCCCTAAGAAATCAACAGGACAAGTGACAGGGTGGTGTCTTCTGGCATGCCAGGGTTTGTGTCCTCTGGTCTTGCCTGTGTTGGAAACCATCTTTGACTCAGTGCACTTTGTGGTTTTTGCATACTGTATCTCGCATCCTCATCTGATCTTATTGTGGGTAGAGTTTGCTGCTTTTTGATGTGTTGGTGCCAAGAGTATTGCTCTTATTTCATCCAGATAGTACAAAAATGCAGAGGGAACCATGGTTGTGCAGAGGGTTAGAACGAAAGGTGGGACATTTCTGCGTTTTCTAAATATGCTTTTCTCTTTGCATGGATGCTGTATAGATGTGTAAATTCAGGAAAACCAAAACAGCCATAGCTGCTGCTGCTGCTGTGTGAGTGATGTTTGGTAGTGCCAGTTTCAGGATGTTACAGGAATGTTGAAGCCATAGTTCTTTGGCAAACTGTAAGCCAACTTCTGATACATTTTAATGTTGGGTTGGTTTTTGGTTTTGTTTTTCCAGCCTTCATTTATAACTGTTCCTCAGTTTTCTGCTTCGAGTTAGTGTTCCACAGTGTATTACTTAGTTCTTCCCCATGTTTGATGCACATGCACACTCACACTCACCTTATAAAAGATATCCCTTCTTTTAACCACTCCTAGTGATTTAAGTCTAATTACTGGAGTGGTTGAAACCTCAGGCTTTGCTACTGAACAAAGCAAATTATTTTAATTTTCTCTCACCTCTGAGCTTCTAACTGTACTGACACCTAACACCAAATGGTTCACAATTCTTTCTACATGTGCAATTAGGTTTTAATTTAAATGTAAAATGCTTACATTTTCTTCTTACTTCTTTGGATCCTTCTTATAGTATTATGTTACTAGCAAAAGTGTAAGCAGTACTTGAAGGAAAAATGTATTTTTTTATTTATTAACATAAATATTTTACTTTCTGCCTTGTAAATTCCAATTATGTCAAACTTTCCTTACCCATGACATTACAGAGCACCCATTTTGCTGTTTTCTACAGAATCTTTGTCTTTTTTCCTGGCATGCTTTGCATCATTTTCAAGAACTGTTCGATGTTCAGCCCCCCAGAGGAAACTCTGTTTTTTCTCATCTTCTCATCTTTTCTCATCTTCTGTGAATTGATTCACAGAAACTGGCAGTTTTGTCACTTTAAAACGTTGCTGGAGGAACCTATGGCAGATCAGCTTGTCATTCTGTTTGGGTGGTAGGATTTGTTTCACTTAACTGTGGCTGTCTAGAAGCTGTACATACCTCTGGGCCACTTAAGAGAGTCAGGCAGACATCTCCAGATGATGCTTGTCTCTGCTTCCAAAAGAGGAAGCTTAGCTCACTACCTGTAAATTATGTTTCAAACTTTAGACTTATGGATGGAGATAAATCCAATTCTGGCACCTTAAGGCTTTTGAACTGTGTGCAGCTTTGGCTTCATAGGACTGGACCCTGTACTGGTGGCACATCGTGTGGTGGGCTGTGGGGCTGGACTTCAAGGTTTTCTCCCCAGACATCTGAAGCCTGGGAGAAAATGAACCAGAGACCACTGTCACTGCAGTGACCCAGTCCAGTGAAGTTTTCATTTACAGAGTAACTCCTAGGGCTGTCGCATGGTCACTTCTCTGACTCCTGTGATTTTTGGCTGAAGGATGATTTTGATACATGGTTTTTAGTGTCAGGAGTGACTTCTGCAATCATAAGTGTAAGTGAAGAGGATAATAATAGTGGTGCATGAGGCAATTTATTTTAGCACAACTGTACTCCAAACTTGGAGCAAACTCAAAGCTATAATAAAGTCTTTCACTTTCAGGACTAGACACTGCTGAATTGAAAATAAAGCCATTATTTCTGGTTGTGGTGTGGGATTGGCAGTCCAATGTTTCTGTTGGGAACCAACAAAAAAAGCTGCTGTCTTTCACTGGAAAAAGAAGGAGGTTGTTATGTTCCTGGCCTGAAAGAAGTATAGTTGTCCATGCTGGAGATTTGCCTTGATGTCTTAAATCAAGTGACTTTTGGAAAAGCAGCTCAGGTTCTTTGCTCAGCTGCTTTTACAGTCTCTAGTTCTCTGTACAGCTTGGGAACTGGGCCAGAACAGATACTGGTAATGGTGTGTCGGGTCTTCTAGGGTATTTTATAGCAGATTTGGCAGAGCTATTTCCAGAACACAATAGTAAATGAAAAATATGCAGTGAACAGATGATGGGACCTCAGTCCTGTGGCTGCTGCTCTGTTTCTGCACCATGTGAGATACATAGGTTTTATTTAGCAATGGGCAGTGTTTGTATAGGGTTCATGATGGGTGTTTGGGGAAGCGGGGAGGCCCCTTTTCCTGGAATATAAGTCCCAGTTAAAACTGAGAGTAAGATGCAGCTACCACAGGATGAGAACCCATTTTGTCCACAAGACATGTCTACCCTGGACAAGCCTGTGCTGTGATGAGGCTTCTTATTTCTTGTGACTGTCCCTTTAGCTAAGATTTCTGTGCACAGATAGAAAAAAAGAAATATATCCACAGGTGTGGTGCATTCTGCTTCTCCATGGTGCTGTAGGTTTATAATTTGTCAGTTTAGTTTGGGCTGTAACATCAAAGTACCTACGTAAGTACTGGGGATCTGGTGCACCTGTTGAACCTGGAGTCACTCAGGTGTGGGAAGATGCTCTGTAGTGTCTCCTTGCAGGGGTGTTCTGGATAGAGGGTTTGTGTTATGTGACAAACAGCACCCATGCAGTGTAAGGTACCTTTAACCTAGAAGATGAGGACATTTTGTGGGCACGTGATTGTTTTTAGGAAATTGTATGAAAAGCTCTTCCTTATGACTTGGAAAACCTGGCTTTTCTGTCAAAACGTGATAGATTCTGGCATAAAATTCAGGCCACTGGAAAATTACCACCCCTGTTGTCTTGGTGTGCCCTCTGCCTACCTGATAGGATCCCTCAGCCTCTCACAGCTGCAGACCCCAGTGCTGACCCTGTGTTTAGCCTGTAGTTGTGTGGCTGGAGAAGAAACTCATTCATTGAGGGAGCTGCTGGCAGTGACAGCAAAGGGTTGATGCCAGCCAAATCTGGCACCAAGAGAGATTTGAGTTCACATCAGCAACAGCGACTTGTGATGCTTTTAAAAATTTGGCACCAGGCACAAAAACAATTGTCACTGCAGCACTGTGCTAAGTCCCTGAACACTCAGTGCTATGGCAAGAAGGCCACATCTGGAAAAAAATAGATTAGATACAGGATTTCAGACTAAATATAAGGAAGAAGTTTTTTAGAACGAGGATGGTGAGATACGGGCAGAGGTTGCTCAGAGAGGTGGCAGATGCCCCATCCCTGGAGATGCTCAGGGTCAGGTTGAATGGGGCTCTGAGCAACCTGATCGAGTTGCAGATGCCCCAGCATCTGCAGGAGGGGGGGGGACTGGGCGATTTTTAAAGGTCTCTTCCTACCCAAACTATTCAATCAAAAAGACAAAGGGGAGCCAGCAGGGAAGTGCTGAAAAGTGACACTCAAAATTTGGTCTAAGCTTTTGAAAAGAGGGATGTTGTGTGTATAAGGAGGATACCTCCTGCTGTGGAGTTTTATTTGGAGTGCAGAGTGGATGGATCAAAGAGGGAAGTGGGAGAGAAAACTGTATTTGGGTGTTAAATCTGGGCTTATGCGGGGTGGGAGGGAAGTGATGAGTTAGCAGTACAGTGGGTAGGAAAATGGAGAAGGACTGAGAATCAGCTTCTAAGAAATTGAGGGAATGAAGTAAACAGGAAAAGATAATTCAAAATCTTATCAACTGAGCCAGCTGTATTAAAACTTGTAAGGGTGTGTGGTCCTTTGTGGATATGAAGGCAGGCAAGTGGAGTGTAGGGATGTCTCTTGCCAGTCCGTATTCCTTGAGGTCTGTTGGTGGGTATTGCTGTGAAAGTCAGAGATGTTTTGGTTGAGGAGACTGAGAGACTATATTGTTGCTTCAATTAACCTTGAAAGGTTGGGATTTTGCATAGTTTTCCTTATTATCTCAGGGTTAGGTGTTTGGGGTTGGTTTGTTTTTTGTTTTTTGTGTTTGTTTTTTTTTTGCAAATATTGTATGACTTATTTGGTAGTCAAGCGCACTGAAAAAAAATCCCTAGTTTAGTAGCAGGCAGTAGAAGTCAAATTTCCCTTTCAGCTGGCTTCAAACAAAGCCAGCTTCATTAGCATGCACATTTCAGAACACATACTTAATCTTCATCATTAATCTTAACATGGATGATAGATTTAAAGTTAAGAGGCATCAAGGTTAAGTAAGCATATGAATGACTGTGGCATATTCCTTTCACCAAAGACCACATTTATTTTGATAACATCTTTGTTGGAGCTCCAGCAAATGTACTTTTCAAGGGGAGGTATGGAGAGAAAAAAACTACTCACCTAACTATTCATAATACAAACTTCACTGTGATTTTATATTAGTTTTTAAGCAAGGCATGAATTCTTGTTGTTTCAGATGAGCATATAAATTGAATCACAATTCGAGGATCATCTTTATTTGAACCTTAATATAATTTGTCCTGTGGTAAAAGTGTAATTTCTCAGTAGTTCTAATTGAAATTGGGTGGACTTCTACAGAGCTCATGGGCTCATTGGAGAAGCAGAGGGTCACAGATGTTGTTTATTCTACCTTATGGAAGAGGATGGTGAAATGGAGTGAAAACTGCCTGGATGGGTGGGCCCAGAGCCATGTCCAGCCAGAGGCCAATCGCTGGTGTTTAACTTATTCATTAGTGACCAGAGTGGTTGGGTGGAGTGACCTGCATGTTTGCAGATGATATGGAGCTTGGAGGAGTAACTGATACACCAGGGGGTTGTGATGCCATCCAGGTGGACCTGGATAGGCTGGAGAAATGTGCTGACAAGAGCCTGCTGGAGTCCCATAAAAAAAAATGGTTTGCTTGTTGTTAAAACATGGAAACATGACTATTGTCAAGTCCACAATTTAGCCATTACATGAAGTTCTTGTTGGAAAAGGAAGGGTATATGTTTTGAATTACACTGGGAGAGTTTTGATGATTGAAGCCTGGTTTGGTAAAAATGTTTTTTTCATTTTCTAGTGGGAAGAAGCTCCTGCAAATAGCATACCATGTACATGGTGTTACCTTGCTGTGAAACATAGCAGAGGTGTAGGGGGAGGGCATAGAAGAGCTTCTCAGCTCCTGTGCCTCCCTGCCAGCAGGAAGCAGGACTGGGATCTCTACTGCTTTTGAAATGCATCTCCTGATTTGTTGCATATTTCTGTCTCTCTCTTCCTTTTTTGTAAGTGTATCTTTAAAGTTAAGAATCTTTAAAGTATCCTTTCCAGGTTGGTTGGCTCTGAGGTACAACAGCTGCAAGGTCTAATCCTGATCTCTTTGGTATGAGTTAGTAGGAACACACTTGAGACTGATCTTTAGCTTGGAGAACTAAGCATGGAGTAGCTCTTCTCCTATAGGCCAAATTAATCTCATTTATTTTTATCCCTACCCTATGGGCTGTTCTCCTTCCAAAAGCTGTTAGTTTCTAATCGACACAGGAGAATATTGATCACTGGAAGAGAATAACTTGACAGATCTGGAGGGCTGTGTTTGAATTGGAGGTGACAGCAGTGGGAGTGGGCCTTTGTTTGAAGGGGACAGAGAAGAGAACTGAAGAATTTTATTCTAAACCATCTTCAGTATTAATTTAAAGAGTGGCTGGGGTGGAGCTGTAGTCAACAGCTGATGGGTGGTGGGCATAAGGAAAAGACAGGTTACACTGTATGTGAAAAAGATGTTAGCAACAGAAGCTTCTGAAATACCATCTGCTTAATACTAATGTTGGGTTTCAGGCACTCACAGTGTAATTAATGTGTGAGCTGTAGGAATGCAGCTGGAAAAGAAATTTTCCTTCTACATATATTTATCATTGTAAATAATAATAAAAAAGAAACAGCATCAGCTTTATGTAAATATTAGATTAGAGGCATTCTTGTGAACAAAGAGATTTTAAGGCTTCTGGAATAAAAGTGTTGGAAAACATAAAGGATGTTATTTAATTGCAAATCAATCCTGCTTTATCTGAGTACTTCTGCTTTTCATTCCTTTGCTGCTTTGTGAAGTCTGTGTGATGTGGGGGACACATCAGACAGCTGTGTGGAGAAGTTCTGGTTAAACTGTTGTACCCAGAGTCAAAGAGTCACCTTGGGCAGCACACTGACACAATGAAACAGGTTTTCTTTTTCCAGCTGTCTGAGTTAGGTTCTTGAATCTTGGGTCTGTTTTTCACAATCAAGGCTTTTGGGCCCCTTTAGAAGTAGTGTGAATTTTCTATACCAGAGTCTGAGTCTGAGTAGAGATCCTGCACTAAATCTCTATCTTGAGAACATTGGAAATTATGGTTCTGCAGGATTTTCCAAGAGAGTGGTAGAAACTCTATGCTGATCTCTACCCATGGGGATACAGGGTTGGATTCCTCCATCAGGAAAAATCCCACTGACTCTTTTACAGACAAGGAGATAGATTCTTTTTTTACCCTTCTCTGCCTGACTTCCACAGCCCTCATGACAAAGGCTGGCCCCTGGCATTTCCCTTCCCAGCAGCTCCAGGGATGGGTGATGAGCAGTCATTTCCAGTGGGACAGGGAATGGTCTGGGACTTGTTTCTCACACTAATGTCCAACCCTATGGCACCATCTCAGCACTCAGGTAACCTTCAGGCTGGTGAGAGCCATCATCTCTGGATTCAGTCTGGACACTGGGAGAGGCTTTTTTTACTGAATGCTGGGACTGGAGATATCAAAAGGGAAGAGTCAGGGTCCAAAATACAGAAGAATAAGTGATGAAACAGTCAGCAATTGCTGTGAGTAATAATTGACCTGGTGAGAGGCTTTCCTTGCTTCTAACAAATTCTTTTCTGTGAGTCCTTAAAGTCTCCTGGGGGCCACCTGGTTCTGTGGGAGACTCTGTCGGGAGCTGTGGCAAGAGCTCAGATTTGCTGTTTGCAAATCCAGTCCTGTCTTACAGGAGTGGCACTGCTGGAGAAGGCTCCATCAGAGGATGCTTTGTACTGTGAACACTTGAAATTTAGCATGAAATGAGGCTGATCTTGTTGAACATGGGAAAATAGCTGCTGACAAGTGTATGTGACAATTTGTAAACAAATGGGATCCTAAGCAGTTAGGACCATGTCTGTGTTTTTTAAAGTAAATGTAAATAATAAGCTTGGAAAGACTCAAAATCGTGTTGCAATCTGTTCTTCAGGCTTTTAGTGGCTACCATTTCATGAAGGCCTTCCCATCTGGGGAGTCATCTGCTGTGCCTTTGTACAGAGGCTCTTTAGGTTGTCACTGAACCTGTCCCCAGTGCTGGTCAAGAATGAGAAAATACAAAGACATAGAAATACAAAGATGAGCAGAAGGTGCTTAAACTCATTACCAGGAGTGAAAGCCCATGAAACCAGCAGCAGGGAGAACAGAGCAGGAGTCACCCACTTGGATGCTCTCACTCTGGTAGGGATGCTAATAGAAAGAAAGAAAAAATATTTAGATACCTAAATATAGTGAAAATTAGAGAAAGGTGAAGCTTAGTTGCAATTTGCAAGAGAAAAGCAATGCTGATGGCTTGGTTCCAGCCTGGTCTTGAAAGCCAGCGGGAGGAGAAGGAGGCAGTTGTAGGGAGACTTTCAGAGATCATTTCAGGGATCAGGTGTGTGGCAGAGACAATTTCTTTGGTGGACTGTAAGGCCAAAACAGACATGTTGCCAAGTTTGGCAGAGATGTTTGTGATGTTTGCTGCCTTTTAGACAGGTGGATTTGAGAATAAATATGTTTAGGAGGCTAACTGAATCCTTGGCTGCATCAAGAGAAGCGTGGCCAGCAGGTCAAGGGAGGGGATTCTCCCCCTCTACTCTGCTCTTGTGAGACCCCACCTGGAGCACTGTGTCCAGTTCTGGAGCCCCTTCTACAGGAAAGACATGGATGTGCTGGAGTGTGTCCAGAGAAGGGCCTTGAGGATGATCAAAGGGCTGGAGCACCTCTCCTGTGAAGACAGACTGAGAGAGTTGGGGTTATTCAGACTGGAGAGGAGGCTCCAAGGACACCTTATTGCAGCCTTCCAGTATCTGAAGGGGCTACAAGAAAGCTGGTGAGGGACTTTTTAGGATGTCAGGTGGTGATAGGACTTGGGGAATGGATTCAAACTAGAGGAGGGTAGATTTAGATTACAGAGACACCACAGCACTCCTGAAAATAAAATGTGGAGGTTCTCCCTCCACATTTTTGAGAATGATGGGCTCGTTTCATTGGTATGATCCAGGTGTTTCCTGCATTTGTGCTGCAAGCCATTCATCCCACACAGGTAAATAACCAGAAGCAAAGGGTAGTCCTCACTTGCAGGTGGGTATTTTTAATGGATTTATATTTTGCAGCAATTCACAGGTATCTCTAACTATTAACTAGAATTACTACAATCTGCAGGTGGAGTGGCTTCCCAGCAAAGGGTAATTTTGTCAAAATGGAAATGTTTTATCTGATACCTCCTGATTTTTATGAGTCTCTAAATGGAAGATGTCTTTTCTTCTATTTAAGTGGTGAAGTGTTCCATTTAGACTTAGGCCTACAAAGTGATTATTGTATTCCCCTCGGTGTAATATAATATTCTAACCTGAGTGAGTGGAAAAGATGCAAATCAGAAGTGCCAGAAGGAGCAGTTTGTTCTGTAAGAAATGCGCATTTAAAAAAAAAAGCCAAAAAGTTGAAGTTTCATGTCAGATGTAGTACCGGCAATATTTGTAGTACCAGCAATATTTTTGCTGATTAATAATACTTTCTTTAGTATAATTTATTTATTTTTATACAATTCCTTGGCTGCAATGATACTTCATCTTAAAATATGGAGCATATAGGTGCTTTATTGTTAAGGAATTGGAGCAGCCATGAGATTACATAGTCTGATCTCATGCAGTCCTAGATTTTTTTTTTATTATTGTCTTCTAAATCTTCTAATTTATTCACTTAAACTGACACTTTATGCATTGCTTTGGTGTTGGAGCTTAAATGCATTGAGATGAACTGTAAGGGCAGATAAATGCTGGGGGCAGAGGAAGGTATGAGATGTATGAGTGATGGGTTTAAGATATCTATTTATTTATTCAAAATAGTTCACTTGCCAGCAAGCAAGGTAATTGCCTTCCCAGGTGCTGCCACAGGCACCAACTGAGGTGTCACTGCTCAGCTCTAAGGCAAACTGAGCCCCTTTTTCAGAGGAACACCAAAATGCTGTGTGCATAGAGTGGGTTGCAGAGATTTTGCCCTGTGCTGTCCCATCATGGTGTGGGAATGGTGTCAGTGGGATGGGCACAGCCCTATTTGTGTCCCAGGCAGACAATATACGGCTGGGAGGAGAGCTCTGCCTTTTCCAGCTGCATGTATTTTCATGTAATCTTTCTGCTTGTATTTTTTCTACACCTTGGCTTTGCAATTTCCATTTTTCATCCTGCTCCAAAATTCAGTTCTTTCAGCTTGCATGGAGGGGAGGAATTAATAACCCAGGAATTCTCACAGGAATTATTTCCTGGCGAAGGCAGCTGAATGCATGAAAAATGGGATGAATAATAATGGCACTCAACTTTTGAGACCAAATGTGAGGAGCTGCACAAGGTTCTTTGGAGCATTCTGACTGTACAGAAAAACATGAAATTTCATGTGCTTCAGTGTACAGGATATACATTGTGAATACCAGTCCTATTTTGTGTATAAAATGGTTGGCTCTGGTCTGACTGTAGTCTTGCAGGAATGGCATACCTGGGCTGTGATAGCTTGTGTTCTGAAGAAATTGTCTCAGTTGTTTAACAGTGGTCCAAGAAATACACTGGGATGCCCAGGAATGAGTAGAAAGAGGATGGAGTAGCAAATTGTGGGACTTCTGAGCCATCTCAGGCAATCAAGCTAGGAACCAGCTTGGACTATGGACAACTATGGTCAAATGTGTCCTGTGAACATTTAGTTAATTATAAGCAGATGTTATTCTTAAGATTGTATCTATACTGAAGGAGATGCAGAGCAAACTAGTACCCAAAACCCATTAGACATTTTTTGGTGAGCATCACTGCTAGTCTTGTGTTCAGCAGAAAATTCACAATGATGCAATGTAAGTTTTTACTGGCATAAGTTCAAGACTCAGCACATTATTCACAGGAAGCAAAGCTACTGCTGAATTATTCAGGGCTTACTGAAGAAAAATCAGTTTCATCAGATCACCACACTAACTTAATTTATTTTTTCATTGTTCCACAGCCTGCAAAGCCAGGGCCCTCTTGTTGTTTCAGCTTTGTCTCTAGGCTTGGTAGGGCAAAACAAATATTTGATGCATAGAAATGAGTATCTAATGATGCACAATGAATTTTCTTGATAGGTGACTGAATGATAGCATGTTGCAGCTTGTTTGCTTATTCCCAGCAGCTCAGGGGAGGGTGTCTGGAAGTTATGTGGCAGGAGTTGGTAGCTGAGATGACAGCAGGACCACTCCTCCCTGGCATCTCAGGGTTGATGGAGGGGAAAACATCTCAGTTCTCTCCTGCTGAGAAGATGAGGACACCAAGAGCAGCTCCCTGCTCACACACTCAGTCCTCCCTCCTTGTTCTTTGCATCCTTGGCAAAGAGTGAGGCTGGTGGATGGCAAGAGGAGAGGTGGGCATTGCTGCAGAGCATGGGTGGCAGCAGGCAACTGGAAGAGCAGTGGCTGCTCCCAGGGACCATGGGTCAGGTCTGCATGGACAGACAGGCAGTGAGGAGGGGATGGTGCATGTGCTCTGTGCATCACCTCTAACCATCCTCAAGGGAACTCCTGACAGTAGCACCAGTTGTGCTGGAGGTTTAGTTTATCTAGCAGTAAGAAACTCTTCATTTGCAGACATTGTAAAATACATCTAGTGGTCTGTTAAAAGACTGGAAATCACTTACCCTGCAAATGAGATTTCTGGAATTTTAAAAACAAACTCCATGCCCTGGGGAAAAAAAAATTGAAGATTTTACAAGTTATTTTTAGGGTTACTGAATTTATAAAGCTTGCCTTAGAGAGTTGGCCACATCTTTATTTGGCATAAGTACTGTGCAGTTCATGAAAAATATATATTGGATTTTTGCCAGGCAAACAGCTGACTTTGTATGTAGTTTCCTAAAATATATCATGAAAGGCTTTTCTTGTTTCCCTCTATGTAGCTGTAAGGATTTTCTAGTAAAGGGAGAAGATTATCAGCTGATTGCCTGCACAGCATTGACTGAAAGAGAAAATAAATAATGAAAACGGGGTAAAATGTCTCTTTGCTTTCTCAGAAACCTTGTCAGGTTCTCTGGCTGAATAAATACACAACTTAGGACCAGTTTTGGGGCTCTCTGAACTGGTGGTTGATTTAAATGCAACCCTTTCCCAAATGTTTAGTGGTATCAGGGTGTAAGCTGCCGATCTTAGATACTAAGTGAGTGGGAAGAGGGCTGGTGGGGTGGTCAGAGAGAAATGCTGTTGGCAGGAGAATCACTGCTGGGAAAGAAAAGAGTTTACAGAATAGAACAGAACTTTACATATTAGTAATTAATTTGAACAAAAGAAAAAATGGCCTATTGTGGCTTATCCTTTTTATTAAAAAAAAAAAGGTAAAAATATTGTTTTACAGTGATACTTCTGGAGACCTCTAGATATACTCGCGTTTCCCAGGGTGAAGCCCTCCTGCAAGTTAATAGGTGCCATCTGGAGATCACTGAGAAAAGCCACAGCAAAAAATCAGACTAAACCCAGTTGTTTGGGGATGCCATTCAAGACCTTTCTGTACCTGCAATATTAAGTTCCTAATTGGTGGTGGGAATCACACAAGGAAACTCCTGACCTTGCAGAACCCTGGGAGATTTCTGCAGCATGCAGTGCAGCTGGGGCCAGCCCTGGTAATTGGCCTTTCCTACCGTGATAAGGTGCTGCAGTTATCTCTGGCATGGTCTAAATAAACAATGCTAAATGTATACTTCTGAAGTGAATTTCAGATGACTGTCAACAGCATCTGCTCAGTCATTCAAGACTCCTCAGCATATTGCCCAGGTCCACAGGGCAGCTCTTAGGCATCCACCTGAAGCAAAAGTCCCCTTGGTGGGCTTTGCAATAGCCTCCTGTGCAGCAGGACCTCAGCTGGCTTGGAAAGACCTTTTTAAGGAGTTATTTTGTATTCTTCATGGCCAGGGGCTTAAATGCCCTTATATGAATTGATTCTAAACTATTTCAATTAGCTGAAATCCTTTTCTGTATTTTGTTTTCAGTTTTCATGAGTAGCTCTGTCCTGTAGGCCCTAAACTGGTTGTTAAATAACAAAGCAAAAGATGTTTTTATGCCTGTGGGTCAAACACAGGTTAAACACTTTCTTGCAAATTACATTTTCAAGTTAATCCATTCTGATCTGGCTTTCATGTAGTCACCTGTTATAAAATAACCTGATTTATTTTATCTGATTCTGAATAATCTTGTTGAACCCCTTTGAGATTAAATAATATTTTTTCTCTTATGGCTTATTATTATGCCATTAGAATTCTGATCAAACATTAGATTTAATCACTTCAGTGTTGGAAAGGCAAAATTTGATTGATGGATTCCTGTGGCAGCTTCTCAATAAACTAAGTTCTTCATTTCTCCTAACATCACACACTGTCATGACATTTGAATTAGGCAGGAGGCAGTGATTTGGAGAAAAACAGAGGCCTCTTGAACTTCTTAGCTTCAGCTGGGATGTGTATGTCTGAGTCTGTGTGTCCAGAATTTTACTTATCAAAGTTATAAAGTCTTTTTGTCTGGACACACAGTTTAAACGTGAGAGGTGTTTATTTGTGCAGCTCATACTCACAGAATAATTGAGGCTGGAAAGCACCTCTGAGATCATCAAGTCCATCCTAACACCACCACCTTGGCTAGACCATGGCACTAAGTGCCACATCCACTCTCTCCTTAAACACCTCCAGGGATGGTGACTCCACCACTTCCCTGGGCAGTCCATTCCAATGTCTGATCACTCTCTCCATGGGGAAGTGCTTCCTGATATCCAACCTAAACCTGCCCTGGTGCAGCTTCATGCCATGCCCTCTCATCCTGTCCCAGTTGCCTGGGAGAAGAGCCCAACTCTCATCTGACCACAGCCTCCCTTCAGGTGCTTGTAGAAAGTGGGAAGGTCCCCTCTGAGTTTCTTCTTCTTCAAGCTCAACACTCCCAGCTCCCTCAGCCTCTCATTATAAGACTTTCCCCCTAGTCCCTTCACAGCCTCATTCCTCTCCTCTGGACCCCTCCAGCACCTCAATATCTTTCTTGAAGTGAGGGGCCCAGAACTGAGCACCAGTGCTGAGGGCAAGGGGAGAGTTACATCCCTGTTCCTGTTGGCCACACTGTTCCTGATACCAGCCAGGATGCCATTGGCTTTCTGGGACACCTGGGCACACTGCTGGCTCATGTTCAACCAGTGCTGAGACCTTCCCAGTCCACAACCCTTTTCATTTACCTTCCTTACATGAGGCAGTCCCCACAGGGGCTAATCCTAACCCACCCCTCAGCACCACTCCAATGCTGATCTCCTTTGGGTATGCATCATCATTAAATCAGCAGTAATGACAGCAAAGTAATACTCCCTGTAAATTAAAAACTGAACACAACCTTCCATTACATTTTCTACTAATTTACTCAGGAAATCACACTGGCTTTTTACATTTGTCATACAGAAGGCTTCAGGACAGATGGAGAGAAAAAAAGCAATAAAAGCACTGGTCTAGTGGGAGATGCCCCTGCCTGAGGCCAGGGGGCTGGAACTAAATGATCTTCAGCATCCCTTCCAACCCAAACCATTCTATGAATCTATGATAAAATCTGAGTTAATGTACCTTTGATCAAAGTTTTGTGCTTTTTTCAAGGAAGATGCTCTGTTGAGCTTTATCAAAGTAATTTTATTGTTACAAAAATGTTTGCTTCCCCCTCCCAGCTTTCTGTCATTACCTTTCTTTTTTTTTTAATGGAGAATGAGACTCGTGGTACCCACATCAGCCCCCCATATTTAGTGGGGGAAGGTAAACCTACTGCACCCACCTGAGTCCCCTGCATTAGGATGGGCAGTGTCTGCTTTTGGAGGATCCCATTTGCCTCTTCTGATGAGAGGAGCTGGATAATTGCCAGCCTTGTGCTTATCTTTTGGAACAGCCAAATTTCAGTGAGATAAATCCTGCCAGTAAGCAAACATAGCTATCAAAGCAAAAGAAAATTTTATTTAGAATCACATATGAAAGCATTTTACTGATACTTGCTTCAAATGAATTCATTTATCATTTGAACTCTGTTAAATTTAAGAAAACTGCAGAAGTTTAGTTTCTCTCTTTTCAGTTATGTAGTTGATAAACATAGGTTATTGACATGTACTGTATGGGTCTTCCTAGATAAATATCTCCATTTTATTTCTATCAAACTTTCACAGAAAAAAGGATTGACTTTGAAACTCCTCAACAGTACTTTTTCTTGTATCTTTTTGCTGTGAAGTTAGTTTGCTTAGTCCAGCAGCTCAGACTGAGTAACATATATATAAAAATATTGAAATTAACACTTAGCTTTCTAATGATCTTGTTTAGGATCTGGTATCTTGTGGTTTGTAAGCATGGATGTAAAACCTGTATTCCCCTGTGTAAAACAGAACCACTTGCCCTGGTCTTGGCCCATCAGTGACTGTGGGCTGCTGGAGAACAGTGAGGTCCTTGGCAGCATCAGGAGCCACCAACCACAAGCACCACAAGGACAGGTGGAGGAGACTAATTAATGTCATCTTTATGGCTCACCTGATTGCTCACTTGATGAAAGTTAATCATTTAGCCATATTAACTTGATTGCTACAACTCCTGCCTGTAAACTAAATGTGTCTGTGCTCCTTGTCAGCCTGTAGCCAGTTCTGGGGCAATGAGGGGATGGCTGAAGAGCCACGGCTGCCCTGTTTGGAATAGGAGCAGCAGAAAACGACTCCTAAGTTATATGGAGGGGACATGACATGATGAGGTGGTCTGAGGCACAAGACAGATGTGAACAAGAGTCTGGTGTTCTGGTGCTGGAAATGCTCTTCTCTCTCCTTGTGCAGAGTATTGAGATGCAGGCAGAGAAGCATCACAGCAGGAAGGGGCTTAGGAAGCAGCTGAGGTGAGATGTGTAACATACAGGTGAGGCTTTGACCCTGAGCAGGTAGGCTGCATATAGTGAAGTCCCAAGTCCTTCCATAAACAAACACATTTTTTTCTGAAAATTAAGTTACAAAAAATGTGCTGAAGTGAACATAGAGATTTTGTGCTGGTGTGTAGTGCTGGAAAGGTATTTTTACCAAACATCCTGGAAAAGGCTGCTGTAGGAGCAGCAGGAGAGGGAAACCAGTGGTTTGCTGAAGAAGTAGCAGGTACCAGTATCTTTCAACATGCCAAATACCTGTCAAGTATTCTGACAGGCTGGGGTGGGCATTGGTTGGAAGGAACAGCACCCTGGGAAAACAAATGGAGTACTGAGTTTCTCATGGGGCAGTCAACAAGTGGCACGAGGCAACTCTATCTTGGTATAAGAAAGATATTTTTTACAGTGAGAACAATCAGTCTCTGGAACAGCCTCCTCAGGGATGAGGCGAAGTCCCCAACACTGGATATTTTCAATATGCTATAGGACAGGGTGCTAGATAATCTCACCTAGGCTTCCCTTTCCACATAAGGTTGCACCAGGTGACCTTTTCAGGTCCCTTCTGACCTAGGCTAGGCTATGATTCTGTAAGTAATAGCCTTAGGTGTCATGGGCCTGGATGTGGGTATGTGAGAGCCCTGGGTATGTTAGTGGGATCCATCTCTACATATTATGCTGCTACAACCTTTCTGCCAAATTTGCACTACACGTTCTTAGGGCAGAGTTGCAGCTGAAAGAAGCCAGCAGGAGAAATTCTGCCTGCAGCCTCCAATTGCCCAGACCAGGTTGTGCCTAAGCAGCTCCACTTGGGCAGTGTCAAGCAAATCAAGGGCTAAATGCATTGCTGTTGCTTCTGTGCAGGAGTAATTTCAGTATCTGACAGAAGCAGCACAAATTGTATCTACTTTCATCATTTTGCACACTAAGGGCCCGACAATTCGTTTCCTTCAGTTGCTTCACAACACCAGGTTAACACATAATAAATGAAATCAGAAGAATTTTTTTCCCTCTGGAGCCTCATAATCCAGTTCTTTGGGAGGTGGCAGAAGAAGAAACAAATGTTTGTGTGACCCATTCTGTGTATACAAACAGCTAAAGCACTCTGAAGGTTGCTGAGTCTCATTCCTGACATATCCCAGTGATACAACCCACCTGAGGGACAGCAGGGTGTGAAGGAGAGGTGTGCAGGATAATGATCATCTCAGTGCTGTTAATCAGCCTTGTACTTAAGAGCCAGTGAGACTACGGAGTCATCACCACAAAACTTCAGTCTCCACTTCATGCACCAGTGTCCTTGAGCATCAGTCACTTTAGGTGGGAAACCAAAAACGCCAGGAAGGGCTTTAGTCGGTCCCAGGGAGCTGGGATCTTGTGATCAACACAAGGTAGGATGCAGATATTTTTCCTGCTAGCAATAAAGATTCATTCCAGTCCACTTTGGAGATGGCTCATTAGTCACCCTTGCAGCATTTGAGGGACTGCCAGGTGTCCATAGCATCCAACTTCCAACTGATGAGTTTGTGAGTGTTTAATATGTAAAATCTGCCAGCTAGAGACTGATACCAGACCTCAAAGGTGGATGGACTGTAGTCTGAAAACTACTGCAATGCAGAATAAGTTCTGCACTGTTCTGCAGATGGTCATATTGTCATTCAGTTGTGGCAGAAATGGAGCCTATTGTATCCATCAATATTGTCCTGTTGCAGGTTGGCCACGAGAGGACATTGGTATGGGTTGCCCAGGGAGGTGGTGGATTCTCCATCCCTAGAGGTTTTTAAAAAAGAGACTGAATGTGGCACTCAGTGCCATGGTCTGGTAACCACTGTGGCAGTGGATTAAGGGTTGGATTTGATGATCTCAGAGGTCCTTTCCAACCTGGATGATTCTCTGATTCTGTGACCTCTATGATAGCAAAAGAAGAGAACTTGTCTATGTAACTGATGTAGAAGTGCTGCTTCTGTGTGTAGAGGGGTTGTGTGGTTACCTCATTTGAACCCCAAATAGTATGTCCTAGTGACCTCAGCACTGTGCTCCACCAAGAAACCTGGAGATATTGGAAGCAGGGGAGATTTTTCCGTGGGTTTTCCCATGACAGACCCATCTCTTCTGCTGAAATCTGTGACTCCAGAAGCAGACTGTAATGGAATGCTTACTTTTGTCCAAAAAGGAAGGATTTGATCTAATCTAAGGGGGGGGGGAAACACACTCCATTTCTTGATGAGGCTTTGTGCATGACCTTGAACAATTATTTCAGCTCTGCTCCTTAAGTGCCTACTTATAAAAGGAGATAATGGCACCAAGTCACTTGTCTCAGGTGGGTTCTCAGAAGTATGCAAGAGGCTGGATAAGCACCAACAGTACTTGTGGATGGGAAAGGTGCCAGTCACTGGTTTCTGGTGGCTTCTCTGCCAAATTCAGAAGCAGAAGGACAGCTCTTGTGTGCACAAAACTGAGAGCAAATTATCTGGTTTATGGCTAATCTTATCTGATTAGTTCAGAGAGGAGGAGAACTATGGCTTCTTCTCCTCCTATACAAAGCAATGGCAAAGCACCACACGATGCTGAGAAATGTCCATGCAGGCTGGAAGTAATGAGCTGCACTGGCAGGATGCAATGGGCAGTGGAAGGGGCAGGAGCCAAAAAACCTTTGCAAGGTGAGCAGATGAGCAGCAGTTGCCACCAAACAGATGCTGCTGTTTTCCTCAAAAAAATATGCCTGAGATGCCTGAGGGGTTTATCAGAGAGTTATGAAAGCAGGGCAGGAGGGAAAGGTGAAGGGGTGTATGGTAGCTGGCCAATGCTTTATGAATGACAGCAGAACCCAATGATTTGTTAACAGGCTCATTTATTCTTAAAATAAATTGGGTTCTTGGCATATAATTATCAACATACATAGGCAAATGAGCAAATGAATCATTTGATTAGCTTATTCATGGTGTTTTATGCCCAATGAATACTAATTTAAACAGTGTCAAAAAAAGAAGTGAGGCTATTTCTGGCATCTCTATTGATAACATCAGTAGCTTTTCCTTCTCTCCATGATTTTGAGATCCTCAGTTAAGATCTGAAGCAAAATAAAAGCCTGTGAAAACCTCCAGTCCTCTGCAAAGTCTTTGCAGGAGAGGAAAAATTACACTTGTTCAGGGGAACATACTTGAGGCCAAGAGCTTTTTATTACACCCTACCTCCCTTGCAGAGAGGAGGAGATGCAATTGCAGGGTGGGAAGGTGAGCTGGCAGCTCTCAGGAATGACATTTCCTCCCATCCTCAGGGATTTGGCACCAATAGAGCTGTTTGCTTTTGGCCAAGCTGTATCAGCACTGTATAAATGCATTACAAAACAGAGGTGCAGCTCCAAAGAGTTCATCATGACAATAAGTGGGATAGGGCAAAGGGTGAGAATCTTCTGGTATCACCAGGCTACTGATGAGAGCTGAAGAGAAAAAAAATTTTTTTGCCTGAAGTCACATAAGAAGGCACTGAAGGTCTCAGCTTCTGACCCTCTGCACCCCAAGCCTTCTTTTTATCCTCTTTTAATATGTTCATCTCACTACATTGTTGCATCCAAAGTAGTGGTGTGGGGTGTGCGTTTTTTCTTTTTTTTTTCTTTTTCCTTATTTTTTTTCCTGTGGTTACTCATTATTAAAGAGCTGCAGAAAACTAATTACAGTTTACACATCTCGATTACAGATGCAGAGTGAAGTGGTGAATTATGAGTACAGCAGCTGCCACCTTATAGAAATTGATGTCGTTTTGCTTTATGATTTTTTTTTTATTTAAAAAACTCTACGCCCCATCATTAGAAAACTGTCAGGCAGGACTGAAAGCTTTCCCATGGGGCCTGATGTGGCTGAGTTACAGGCACAGGTTAATGGATGAAGCTCTTCAGCATGTGCAGTCCTGTGGGGATCCTGGGGACCTGCATGGGGGTTCTGTGTGACACGTGCAGTGCTGGGAAACCTAAAACCTGCTATCAGAAATAAGTCTGCACTTGCAGTTTAAAAGCATTTTACTATGCAGCTCCTCCTTTGGGGCCGTGTGGGAGACAATGTAAGCTTAGGCACGTAGGTGCTGTCCTTAAGGAATAGCACACCTGAAAAACTTAGTTTGTGGATCCCACAAACTAAAAATTAATAAAAGAGAAGCCTTTGCAGCAAACAGTAGGATGGAAAAATTATCAGCTTGCCTAGAAGTAATAACTATGGTTCTTCTTGCAGTAGCCAAGATACCACTGAAAAAATGAATAGAATGTAATGGGTAATTATATTGTGTGATCTTTCACTGTAACAGGCTGGTTCTCATGAGGAAGGGGTATGAAAGGGAAGAAAATTGTTTTATAAACCCACTATCTGCAGTGTGAAATTGATCAGCACCCTATTAAGAGTAGAAATGAGCTTGAAAACCAGCAAGTGTCTGAGTGCGAAGACAGAGGAAGTTCTCTTCAAAGTTGGCCTTTTCTTCATGGTCTCTGAGGCAGCAGCAGTTTTACAATTGGATATTTCTTTTGCTTTGCATTGATTCTGTCTCTGATGAATCATGTAACAGTTGCCTATCCTCCTCACTATGTTTAATGGTGGTAGCATGTACCCTCACTCTTGGTCTCTGATTTACTGAATGCTGTACCAATACCAGTTCCTAAATCTTAAATGTGGAAAAGGATGAACAAAATTTGTCAAGCAGAGATTGGAGAAGTAATTGGATTTTACCAAGTTGAAATGAACCTCCCTGAAGCAGAACTTTGATTGAGTAAACTCTACTTTTGGTTGAATTCAATAAGGATAGAACAACCTGTGCTGCACACTTCTGAGGGTCTCACTGTCTTTATTTTTCTAATTATCCTAAGAATTCTGCTGTAGTCAGACATTTCTGGCCTGAATTAATGTTTTCTCAATGTGTTCATGTACATCTAGGCAACACATCTCACATTTCCTTTTGAGAGGTGACGTGTGAGTTGGCAGATGCCATTTCTCTGCAGACTTGTGCCAGAGGCATTGGGGTGGGGAAGGGCTCACCCATAACCTAGCTGATGAGCAAGGGGAAAGTTGCCAACAGCAGAAAACATTAAGCAAACAGAAAGTATTTTAGATGTCCCATGGCATTCACCCAGCCATTACTCAGCACTGCAGAAATGCACACAGACACATGGTGCCTGGCAACACTGATTTTGCTTTATGTGGCTCAGTCTCTTCTTATGGCACAGAAATGACTTCCAAGATAAATGAAAACATCTTGTTTGGGCCTTGGTTCTATACATGTTATAATCACATAAAAACTTCCCTCTAGTTTTGTTGCCTACACTTTACTCACATGTATAGCTCTATTTTCTCCTCCATAAAAACAGTTCCATAGGATGCCAAGAGATACAGGTTCTTTCTACATGTATCTGACCTACTATTTTTCTCTGAACAGTAAAGTAGCCAAATTCTTCAAAGGACACTCACATATAGTTTATAATATGTCTGCTAGAGATCTCTTAAATATGAAATATATACATTGGCTGCTTATAGTGAGAGGAGAAAAACGTGCCCAGTATTTAGACTAAACCAACAATCTTTCTGTCTTTCTATGCTTCTGTTTATTCAACTGTAAAATAGACTTTTAAAATTTCTTGCCCAGTGGACCTGTTTTAAACATAATACATGCAGAAATATATTCTGACCTCTAAGCAGAAAGTATTTCTTAGCTAAATGAAGACGAACCCTAAATTTCAACCTCAAGTTTCATTTTTTTCAGCAATTCACCATAATAGCAAAAGTTGTGTTCATTTCCACTTGGTTCATTTTCTTGAACTAAGACAAAAAAGTGAACTGTTGTGGGTTTTTTTATTATTGCCCCCAGGCAGGGAGAGAAAATGGAAGTACAGACTTTCTGTGAGTTTGTAAATAAGATGGGATTGGCATGACAGCAGGAGGGTTCAGATTGAAATGTGCAGATAAGGAAAATGTTTTTAGAATATAAAAGAATTCAGCAAATTGAGGGGACAGAATTACATAAACAAATTTTCTTATTTGGATATAGATAATTCTGATCACTCCATGAAAATAAATGCTAGAGGAAGCAATAAGCAATCACAACACCATTTCCTTGCACTATGTAGAAAATTTTGTGTAAAACCAATTATGATAGCAGAAATTGCTTTGCTAATGGCAAGGTAGCACTTAGAGAGGAACTTAATTCTGTATTTTGGGAACATTTCTGGTAATCAGACATAGAGACTTCCTTGTTCATGTCATGCTTGGTTCAAATGCTGAGTAGTAAAAGGCTAAAGCCTATGTTTTGTGTTAAAAATAAATGTCAGATGGATTCTGGATTTAATTTTACAGGGACATTCCTTATTAAGACACCAAATGTCTCCTCTGTCCTAACCTTGTGCAGCACCCAGCACAAGTCAATGTTTTTTGTGTTTCTGAGTGCAGATAAATATATAAATGTAATTAATAGTGACAGCATGGTGAGACTACTTTGTTGTCTCTGAGCTTGGTCAGAATAGTGATGGTCCTGGTGTGGACAGGAGGCAGGTGGTCTGCTTTGGTGCTGTTGTTCAGTCATGGGCTGGAGCCAGGCTGAAGCCAAAATTCATCATCTGACCACGGGTAAACCTGGTAACCACAAAGTTACCCCGATGGACAGGGTCAGCTTAACCTGTACTGTTGTCACTTGACTGCATTCCCCCATGGCCCTGAAGATCTCAGGTGTGCCAAATCAAACAGGGCTCACTGAAGATACAGTCAGGAGTCTGACATGCAACAAGCAATGCCTGTCTGCAGAATGACACAAAAACCTGCCAGGAGCAATGATTTCTGGGTCCCAAATTGACACACGTAGGTATCAGACCTTTCAGCTTTTCCTCTCAGTAAGAGAGGGGGAAATGAGCTCCCTGGGGACAAGCTGGGGGAACACTGGGGACAGTGAGCAAATGCAAACTACTTACAAGAGACTTAGCTGAAAGCAAAAGTACAAGACAGAAAATTACCTTTATCCTGGCCCAAACCAGGCCACACATGCAGCTGAGCACACAGATGGGTGGCTGCCGTATGAGTATGAAGCACAGCATGGTGCTCACAAAACCCCAAAGAGTTTACCCAGGCAAGAGCAGGTTTCTGAACTTTAGCTCAGGATTTGCCAGGTGGAGGTTGTTAAGCTGATTGTGTCTTCTTCTTCTCTGGGGGCTTTGGACTTTGCCAGAGTTTAGCCCTGTGGTGATTTTCCCTGTTTCCTCAGAGAAGCTGAAACATCTCTGGTTCCTCCCTCTAAGGTTCTTGGCTGCAAATTTTAGCAGATGGCACCTCACCTCCTCCTCTGTTCCTCCTGTGGGTTGAACACTGTGTTCACCGACATCATAGGGGTTAAATATATCCCTTTGCTTCAGTCCCAGTTTGACATGGGCAAGCTGAAGCCCAGAGTGGTTTTCACGCCCTGCTGGGCTGAGGAGGCTTCCTCTGGCACTGACCCTGCACAGACCACAGCTTCCAGCCCAAAGAGCTGGGCAGCCTTCCTCTGCCATGGCCTCTGGCAGGACAGGGTGCAGGACAGGTATGGCACAGGCTGCACCTACGTGGAACAAAGTAGGGCTGACACATAGGATTTATTTCACATAGGATTTATTTCACAGTCATCTGGGAACTGAAGAGCTGAAGAGTTATGCAAGAAGCCTGGCAACTGTCTGTCTAAACCTACACATCTAAACCTGAGGAGAGCTGATCTGAAGGTTCTCATGTCAAGACAATGCCAAAACCCACATGGGTTTGTGCCAAACCCCGCAGTTCAGTTTTACCAAGGAATTTCTTTCCTACTACATGTTTCCTGAGGAGTGGGCAGGTCTGACCATAGCCAAAGCCCAAAACAGCCTGTGGTGAGGTGAAGAAGCCATAACATTACTTTCACTTTCCAGACAGTCACTGTGCTGTGCTGAGTGTGTGCTCCATGCAGACCTGTGATTGAAACAGCTTGGCCTTTCTCCAATAAAAGCAGTGATCTATCCACACCACAGGCAAACCACACTGAAATGCCACCAGAATGATGTTCCAGCAGGCACACGTGGCCCCTGGCATTTCCTTCAGAGCTCCTAAACTGCTGTTTAGAGGGAAGTTTCAATAAGCAGGAAATGTTAAACAAATAAAGGTATTAAACAGTCCTTGTGTCTTACTACTGATGAACAGACAGTCCAAAATACATTAATATATTATGGGTTTGTTTTCAAAACTGATTTTGCTTAGGATGGCTCAGTCTTTGTTGATGGCACCACTGAGAACACTAAAGTACACTAAAGGAAACCCTTTTAGTATACAAAAGGAAAGATTTTTTTCTTGGCTTCATGAATAATATATTTGCCTGTTTGTTCCTATGCCTTCCTTACTGCTTTCCTCCAGCGGTTCTCTTCCATGGGTAGCTGTGCCATCTATTTCCATCTCTCTGTGGAGGAAAACATGACCATCTTTGATTAGCACAAGGAAAGTGGTGGCTCCTCTGCAGCCTGGTGCCAGCAATCAGTGAATCTGTCTCATCCTCCCTGGCAGTGACTGAAGCCAGTGACAGGCAGGCAAGGCAGCAAATGCTTCCTGCTGCAGCCTGGTGGTTAGGCTGGCACTGACCTTTGCTCAATGCAACTGGGGCCTTCACAGTTCAAGGCTGTTTCACCCAGATTTCACTGAAAAGATGCTGTTTGAAGAGCTTGGTCAGCTGGGCCACTATGGACTGGACTTTTGTTATGCTCAGAAATCAAAGATGACAAAGAACAGCATTCAAGATTTTCTTTTAATACTTTTGTCTCTTGCCTCTGTCAGAGCAACACTGGGAAAAGGCCACAAGAAAGCATTATTTTTGTAAGATGCCTCCTTGGAAATGTTAAGATTTTGATACACTTGCAAAAGAAGTTGTAGTGAGTTTTTATACATTCATAGGCAAATGTCTCGGAAAACTACAGCACCTTGCAGATTCAGCAGAACCAAGTGAGACAAGAAAGACCATGGGTCAGATTTGGGTCTGCTTAGCAGTACTATAAGCTCTTTAGTGCAGGTCTACTTCTTTGCTTTATATTGAAGAGGATTTTCAGGCAACAGCCATGACTTCAGAGAAATTAAGGCAAATATTTCAGGGAGGTTTCAAGATATTGTCTTCTTGGTACCTTACCTAGAATACTTCTTTTTAAGCAAGGAATTAAGCTGAGTTGCATCACAAGCTGCTGCTGTACCTGAGCACATAGTCTGTGTCCCTGCACATAAACCTTCCTCTGGGCTTTGGGTCACTTTACTGGAAAAGGAGCTTATGGTGCCCTGTGCTGCCATAAAGTATCTGTATACAGGAATGAGTTTCCTTTAATGAGATGACTTATTCAAGTGTGAAGGACACCAATAAATCTCACTGATTTGATGGAAGTTGTAAGAACTCAGCCCATAAAATATGGAAAATGCTGTGTAAAAGTGAGTAAACACTCATCTTCTCAGACAAACGATAGAAAGCTTCAGTACACTTTTCCCCTAATCTGACACACACATCAAATCCTATGCACATATTTTTCGGCACCATTTCACATTTTATAAGGTGTCACATTATCAGGGAATTAGCCACAGAGAGAGAGATCGTGCAAGTTCTTTGCAGTGGAGAGAATGTAAATCAGACAGGCTTTATTCCAGCACTAGCTGTTGTTTATTGCAAAGGACTTGTTTTCAATCCATCACTCAGCTAAAAAAAAGCCCTAAACCAGCCATCTCCCCCAGTGAATACATTTACTTTCCAATAAAAAGTCATGCACAGAGCAAGCTTTGCAGCAAATCTTACTTTGTAGCTCAGTTTGTGCTGCAGAATTAATAGGAAGATTCTGCAAAACACCTTGCTGGTCTTCTCCCATGATTACAAGCAGAAGTACTGATGTGAACGTAGCTGCATCTTGTCTTCTTTCCTGACATGCTTGTGGAGACAGTGTTCCTGGGATCTTGCTCTGTGTGTACCTGCAAGGTGACCAAGACTGCAGCAGCTTGTGCCTCTCTGCTGCTCTGATGGCCCCAGATTCCTTCACTTCTCAGCTGAACACTTAGTTTGTTGTTTTCCACACACATTTCCTTCAGTTGCTTGAAAGCAAAACCTGAACAGATTTTTTTTTTTACCAAACTTGAAAGCTAGCTTGCCTTTGGAATGATTGCTTCTACAGTCAGCTTTGACTATTATTAATCATCTGCTAATCATAGAATCACAGACTGGCAAAGGTTGGAAGGGACCTTAAAGATCATCCAGTTCCAACTCTCCTGCATGAGCAGGAGATCTCCCACCAGACCAGGTTGCTGGAGGCCCCATCCAGCCTGGCCTTGAACACTTCCAGAGATGGGGCATCCACAACTTCCCTGGGCAACCTGTGCCAGTGTTACACCGCCCTCATAGGAAAGAATTTCTTCTGAATATCTAATCTAAATCTACCCTCTTTCACTATAACAGTTTCTCCGTTATCCTGTCACTACACACCCTTGTAAAAAATCCCTCCCCAGATTTCTTGTAGGCCCCCTTCAAGTACTCAGAGACCACTAAAAGGTCTCCCCAGGGCCCTCTCTTCTCCAGGCTGAACAACCCATTTTGAAACATATTTTTGAATTCAGTTAAAATACTCCTGTTGATTGATTTTCACTCCTCTAGACTTCACAGATTATGGTGGAGTTATATATAGTGACAGAGTCTGGCAGCAGGGAGGAATAAGTATTTCCCAGGGAGGCTCTTACTGCTGTGTTAGGTAAGAGCTACATGCACAGTCCTGGTCCCACCAGCATGGTTGGGAGTCTCAGTGGCCTGAGAATACTCTATCAGTGTCCACCTTTATTATGCCTGCACTGATGAAGTCAAAGGGTGCCTGGATATCACTGGAATGGGAGACGAGTCATTGCTTCCCATGCCATGGGAAGAAAAGCTGGGCAGGAGCAGGGCTCAGGGTGATGTTGCTCTGGCTGGAGGATTGCTTTATCTTCATGCTCCACATGTTTGAGTCTCGAGTCCTGAGTAACACAAGGCATAAAAGAAATAGATGAAGATTTTGAAACCACTTGTTCATTTAGCTGAGCTCTAGCCCAGAGCAGATGCTGCAGTAACAGCTGTGACTTGGCCCTTCTTCACCTTCTCATTGCTAATTCAGAGCATGTCTCCCCAGGCCAGTATGTGGTGACAGCAGAATGGGGGAATGAGATCTCACTAAAAGAAAAGAGAAAAATAGAGGATGAAAGCTGGAGAGAAGTGGCGATTCAAAGGTCATGATGGTCATTTACATGGGTGCTGCACACATTCTAGAAGAGACAGTTAATCTCATTGAACTAATACAGTCAATTAGCACTGCATTGTCTTCAGCTGCCTAAAGACATCCAGGATCCAGTCTGTGTGAAGGCAACAGCTCAGCCTGCTTTCTGTAGGTAAACCATGAGGAGAAATACTCACGAGTGGTTCGAACATCAGATCTGGATTCAGGACCTGGGCATTTCACCTCTGCTTGCAGCACCCACCACCACTCCTTCCCATGCCATGCTCCAAGGTATCCAGTCCCAGCATGGTTGGCCTGGTGTCAATCAACATCCAACAAACCCTGTACACCTGGGGCACCTCTGCAAGGTGGCATCATCAGCAACCTCTGTCAAAGAGATCCCCACATTGCTGTGCTTTGCTCAGGACATATGGAGTGCCTGCATGTGCCTTGTCTTGACATCTGGAGGGGATAGGATGCATTTACAAAGCATTGTGACTCCTCCTAATCAAGGGGTTGTAAGTAAGGCAGAGGCATATCAACCTTTCAAAAACATGAGATTAAAAATAGGAAACTTTTAGGTGCTTGGATTTGTAGCCAAGGTATTTAGGTCCTTAATGCTAAGAGGAATGCCAGGGGGTATTTGGCATCTCTTAGTATTCGCAGATCAAGGCCACAGTCCTTGTCCCAGAGGGTTTGTGGTCCTACTGGATACATCTCTGCTAGCAGGAATGAAGTACCAGCAGAAATGATGGTGTGCATTTTCCTTTGATGGTTTTGCTGGTAGGAATTATCTCTAATTTGATAAACTAGCTCCCTGCTGCCAATCACTCCCACCCCCATGCTGCTTTTATGCCAGACCGCACAGAGGAAGCTCAGAGGTACTTACAGTGATTTGGAGCGTGCTGCCTGGCCTTCACAGCCCTCAGTGTCCCAGAAACAGAGCTGAAGGCCATACATCTTATTTAAATTGCTATCTTGTTTTGATCTCTTGAGGCCCTTTAGGCTGCACATTGAGTTCATTCATTTTCTTTACCCTGATGTGGATATCAACAGCTTGTTGATCTAGGTCAGCTTCATAAACCATCATTTCTGTTCTAAGGCTTTGTCTGAGAAGCCTTTATCTGAGAAGACGTAACTGAGGAGGCTGGATAGTAATTGGGTGAAACTGCACAGGTCTGGTAGCAAGTCTTAGTTTGTTGCTCTTACCTATTGCCTTGTAACTATTTCCAGAAGACTGGAATGGAGGTGAGCCACAGGAGATCACATCATTGGCACTTACTATTCCATACCAGGATTAAGATGTTCCACACTGGGCCATAGCCCCATGACCCATGTGTTCCTACTTTAAATGGCAGGTACCCAGAAAAAAACCTTCACGCTGAAGCTGTCATTATTTGTGAGTTAAACATGGGGGTGGACTAAAAGAGAAAAGTGTTTAAAATGGGTGGAGTAGTCCAAGGCCGGCTAAAAGGAATGAAATTTCCATTAAAGGGGACCCAGTGGACTTGGTGCAGCAGGGAGCTGCTGTAGGGGCTCAGCTGCTGGTGAGGAAGAACAGAAAGAGAAGCAAAGCAGTGAGAGTGTAATAGCAAGTGCGTTGTGTAAGCAAATCTCCATTAATTATTATATATGGAGTTAAAAATGGAAGTTCTGATAGACAGCTGAGGGGCCAGGCAGGGTTGCTGTATGGGCAGCCTCTGCCATAAACATGGCAGGGAAGGAGGTGGAGTTGGGTGAAGACAGAGTAGGAGAAGAAGACGACAAAGCGGACAAAGGAGAGGTGAAAAGGAGTGGGAGAAAAGGAGAGCAATTAAATGACCATCAGTCCCTATTCAGACTTGTACAAGCAGTATCTGTCTTTACTGACTCTCAGGAGAGAGGAAGGGCTTCTCAGAAATAGATTTCACTGTCAGTTTGAAAAGCAAAACAAAGCAAAGTTCTCTCTCACACTCGAAGGGAAAATCCATAAAACAGGACTTTGCAGAAGGTAACTGAGTTCCCATTAAAGTCTTCATTGTGAAGGTGGTGAGACACTGGCACAGGTTGCCCAGGGAAATAGTGGATGCCCCATCCCTGGAAGTGTTCAGGACCAGGCTGGATGGGTCTTGAAGTAACCTGGTCTAGTGGGAGGTGTCCCTGCCCGTGCAGAGCGGTCAGAAGTAGATGATCTCTAAGGTCACTTCCAGTCTAAGCCATTCTGTGATTCTATGAACCCTTTACCAGTGGCTCAGAGCTTGCGTGGGGTCCCAGGGAGAGCCTCTGCTTTCCTTCCACACATCTCTCTTTGCTTGTTGAATTCCCTGAGCTGAACACTAGCCAGGAAACAAGCATAGTATTTGGAGCTAGAGCCCTGCTCTGTCTTTAGGAGCTGCTGAAATATTTTAGGGAATCATGTTGTCTGAGGTGGTTTACCTCTGAAATGTGAATGTCCTGGGCCTTTTTGCCTCATTAAGAAATAAAGTTACTGATTGCCCATTGCATTGAAGAAAATATATCCTCTTAAGTTTCCTCTGATTTTAGTGTGATGAAGGTAGAGTGCCTGCTAATTGCATGGCTGTCTTGAAACCAGTCACTCAGATCCCTGCATGGGAACTGCTGTGATTCTGGTTGCACAGTCCCTTAATTTTCTGAGAGTAGCGAGCAGATCAGATGAGAGCTTGTAGATCAGAGGATAATGCTGCAGTAAGAGGGAACCAGGACTTCAGGATCTTGCTCAGTATCAAGCATCCTTCTGAAAAGTACCAAAGAAAGCCAGCTAACATGTTTGATATACAGGATACAGCTTGGATTATAATGCTCTATTTATTCTGCAGGGATGTTGCACTGTGGGGTTTTGTTCTACATCTGAAGAAGAGATGAATGCTACAAGGTCAGGTCACAGGGCACACAAGTACCTGCTGTGACAGGGGAAGGCTACAGAAATATAAAAGCAGAGAGATATACAGAATATAAAAGCATTTGGGTGAAAGACAGAGGCTTTTGCTAGAATATTATTTCCTTTCAGGGACTGACCAAATCTATTTCCAGCAAGTGAAAGTTATTAATATCACCATAGTGAGAGGAGAATCTGGCAGCAATGGGAAGCAGTAGGTCACTGCCTCAAAAGCTTCCTGCAGAAGGATGGAATACTTGAATAATGGGATATGTAAAAAACCAAACAACCAAACAAACATGAAAGAGCAGTGGGAGAACCAAAATGGGATACTGGTTTCTCTGAGCTCACACAGCCAAGTTGAAAAATCCCACCTTCTGACTCCAGTCTATGCCCTTCTCCAGGCTCCCCAGCCTTCATGTGTCTGCACACTCAAGCCGTATCTCTCACCCCTGGGCAGATGAAAGAAAAATGTTGCTGGTAACATTTTTTCTTCACTGTTGCTGACAGGCAATCTTTCCATTGCTTATCTTTAGCACACACTGAGGAAGAGGGAACGCTGATCTTCTGTGTGTGCTACTGAAGGTCTTGCAGCTGATATGGAAATCTCTGACGTGTCTGCACTAACTGGACCTTGGATTACAGTGTGGATTGATGTTTCCTTTAGACTTTAGGTCAAAAGCCATATTAGAATAAAATCTGTTCATAAGATGTTATAAATTAATACACTCAGTAGCTGGTCTGACCTCAGTATTCCCAGCAAACAATTTTCTAAGATAGCAGTGGTTCAGATCAAAGGTCCTCTGAGCTCTGAGGGGCGCCTCTGTTCCCTGAGCACTATGGGAAAATAAAAGCATCCCCTAGGTCCAGTGTTTTGTTCCTGCCCTGTGAGCATCTTCCCCACAGATCAGTCCTACTTTGACTCACAGAATGCACAGATTTACTTTGGCTGGGAAACACCTTCAAGTCATTGAGCCCAACTGTTAATCCAACACTGAAAAGTCCTTTACTAAGCATACCCCTAAGTACTGTGTCTACACAACCCTTAAATACCTCCAGGGATGGTGACTCTACCACTACCTTGTGCAGCCTGTTCCAATGACATCCTGAGATCCTGATGAATCTTATACTACAGATTTGTGGACAAAGGATCATTGGCCTTCCAGGCTCATTTGTCTGTTTTAAGTGCCAAAATCTAAACTTAGGATCTTGAGCACACGTATAGCAACTCAGGATAAAAGCTAGATGGACACAGCCTTGTCCCAGTAGTAACCCACCTTCCAAAGACACTTCTCCCAAAGCTTTCTCAGTGTCCTTTTTTACATATCATCAACATCATCAATCACTGATCACTTGAACCACCCTGCTGCTCTGAGGTCTGGACTAGGAACAGGATCTCCCTGCAGTAGACAGCTTGCATCTCTGTATGGCAGGAGACAGTCCATGCTATAGAGAGCTGACAACATACATATGTAAGATCAGAGAGCTGGGAGAAAGAAGATGGAAGATCCTCTGCCTTATCACCTCTCCTTCCTTTCCCACACCAACTCCAAGTGCTGGGCAGTGCCTCCTTATATAAATTCCTGTAAATCCCTATAGATACATATTTCACCTGGAGTACTCTGTCAGTCTGGAGTCCCCAACATAAGAAGGACACAGAGCTGCTAGAATGTGTCCAGAAGAGAGCCACTGAAATGATCAGAGGGCTGGAGCACCTCCCCATGAAGCCAGTTTGAAGAAGTTGGGGTTGTTCAGCCTGGAGAAAAGGAGGTTCCAAGGTGACTTTATAACAACCTTCCAATATCTGAAGGGGGCCTACAAGAAAGCTGGGGTAGGGCTTTTTACATGGGTGTGTAGTGAGAGGACAAGGGGAAATGGTTTCAAACTTGAAGAAGGGAGATTTAGGTTAGATGTTAGGAAGAAATTTTTTAATTTGAGGGTGGTGAGACACTGGCACAGGTTGCCCAAGGAAGTTGTGGCCCCATCCCTGGAAGTGTTCAAGGCCAGGTTGGATGGGGCTTTGAGCAACCTGGTCTAGTGGGAGGTGTCCCTGCCCATACAGGGGGGTTGGAACTGAATGATCTTTAAGGTCCCTTCCAACCCAAACCATTCTATGATTCTCTAATAAGGTCTGCCCTACTTAGGAAATGCAGAACAGACCTTGACAACCATGCTACTAGAAAAACACAGTTCTTAAATCCTTACAGGGGGCTATGTGCTTCTGTTGCTGAGCTGCTGGGAGTGCTGGGAGTTTTTATTATTACCATGTTTTAATTTAGGACTGCACTCTGTTAATATTAAAATACCATTTACGTTTATTTTGTTTAGACTTTGTGGAGCAGACCCATAGTCTAATGTAGTCATCAAGTATCTTTTTAGATTCTACACAGAGGTGAACAGATGGCTTTTTTGTCTGTCTGGGTAAGAAAACCCCTTTCTGCAAACAGAGGAAATCAGCTGAGTTACTTAGTGCACTAATTAAACCGAGCAAATTCACACCTGTGTATTAAGTTAATTATGCAGCAAACCAGAGCTTACTGTCAGGTTTGTTTCCACTCAGCACAGGTAAATTAATTAGCTTTCCAGTGTGTTAACAGAATAAAGCTGTGATGGATATGCAGGTTTTCCAGAATACATCAGAGAATGCGTTGCAAGTGAGACCAGGAGGCTTTTTCTCCTTGCTGGAGTTGGTTTGATCCAGCCCATGGTAAGCACTGTAGCAGCTTAGTCTGGCTTGGACAGGGTATTGAATCAGTGATGGATACATAAAAAAGATAGGTACAAAATCCTATTTAAGAGTGAAATATTTTAGGATAGGAAGAGCCGTTAATGAGCATCCCAACCTTCTGCAGGACAACAGGAATGATTTTCAGTTGGTCAGGTTCAGCATATTGCATTGTACCTGACTGAATTGGTGATACAATCAAATACTACTATATTACTGATTGCTAATAAAATTATTTAGAAATCAATATATCCATGCATTTAGAAAAAGGATATGTGCTGCTCAATATGAGCAAAGATACATTGATAACTCCCATTTAGCTGTAAACATTTTTGATGAAGATGCCCTCTAAGCTTTGAAGAGAAACAGGGACTTGAAAGGCTCATCTGATTCATTTTGGGCATTTGCCTTATAATGAGATGACCAGAGCCCTGCTCCAGGATGGTTGAAATGAGGAGATAGTGATTAACACACAGGTAAATGTCTGCACTGCAGGCATCTGTATTTCCTAAATAAATCTGATTGTATTTTAAATACAATTTTAATCTTTTAGGATTTTAAAACAAACAAAACCACTTAAAAAACCAAAATAGAAGAGAAGAAGTCCAGTTGATAAAAACCCTTCAGGAAGAGTTTATAAATTGGCCAGATCGCTAAGGTGAAAGTTTCAGGGTCATTTGTCATGCACCAGAAATAACAGTGGGAAAAAGAAAGCTCAGCCTTGAATCTCTCCTGGGATTTTGCTGAACAAGGGCATGTGACTGTTCCCCTGAGGACTGACATGCAGGCTGCATTTAAACCACACTGCCTAGGAATTAACTTTTTATTAAAGCTAATCAGAATCAATATCAGTGTAGGTTGCTTGCTTTTGGATGAGGTAGGGATGGTGAGCAGAGTGAAGGCAATAGAGGCTGTGAACAGTGATAAGTGTATGATGTCTCTGTTGGTGGAAGTAAGAACAATTCTGTCAAAAGCAGTGCACTGAGTTAACTTACATATTCAGTCTGGCCTAGTATTATAGTGCACAAATTACATGGTTCAAAACTTTTCATTTGTTTGATGCCTCTCCTAATGGGCAGGAAATTCCAGTGAGAAATAAACCACAAGCAGAACTGGTTTACGTCTGAGTTAAGATAGTCATATGTCATCAGCATACCCAGATCAGTTTATTCATCCCCAGTCTTCAAAGATATTTTAAAACAGAGGTTGAAGAGAACAAAAAAACCTCAAAATAAAATTGTTGGTGAGGTGCTGAAATGACGCTGCTCAGAAAAATTCCTATGCAGATGGAATGGCAAAACAAAAAGGGTTTTCCATTCCTTCAAACTAAGAAAAAGCAGAATCACCCCCTCACTCAGCAGAGGTTTCATTCTCATCTGCTGTGCTGAGGTTTTGTTCTCCCCCTCATGGCAGCTCCAGGAGCTGTCATTACACAGCAGCTCATTACATAGCTGGAAGTCAGGGAATATCTTCTGTCCTGCCTGGTCAAGTGGACAGACTACTGGGGAGCTGGCATGGTGACACCAGGGAAGAGCTACACAAACTTGACATTACTGCTTAGTGTCTGTAGGGCAACAGCTCATACACATCTCCCCATCACTGAGAGTCTTGGGATTCTCCATGAACCTCAAAGCTGGTGAAGGAGGAGACCTTGGCACAACTTGCCCTGTACCATTCTATGAAGTCCTCCTGCTCAGTGTGGAGCTGGCTACCAAGGCTATGGGTGTCCTCAGCCCTGTCATCTTCTGTCCTTTCTTTACAGCAGGCTGGTCCTGTAGCCAAAAGCCAGGCTGGGAGTTGTGTGTCAGCAATTTGTGGTGTGCAGCATCCCTGCAGGGACGTCCCTGCTCTGCAGACCAAGGATGCTTTTCCTCATCTACACCTGGAAGATGGGTGTACACCTCTACAGGAAGGGTAATGATGCCAGGTAACTATTAAAATTTCACATCCAATGTGTTGTGGCTTCTCTCTGTTTTTATAAAAAGCTGAGTGCATCTCACAAGTTTCTCTATTCCTTGAGCAAGGCATGGAAACAAAATCAAGGACGTTTGTTGTATTTGTTCCAGCAGCTTTGTGGCTCACTTTGCAGAACAAGCTCAAGCACTGGCACACTGAGCTACACATGGCAAAGCTATGCAGCCTCACACTGCAAAGATGCTGCAGTAGTAACACCAGCAAGGCCTAGAGCTCCCATAGAAAGCTTTGGGTTTATGTCAGCAGCTGGGAGTGGAGTGATCAGCCTCTTGCACTTCTCTGTGCCTTTTTCTTATGCTTACTGCTGACAGTAAATCATCATCTGACACAGAGAAATAACTGGGCCAAAGTACACTCAGGCAGGAAGGAGCAAAGGAAAATGTGTGCTACATTTGTGTACATTTTATAGCTGCTGCAAAACCGCAAGCTTTGCAGTGCTGTATTTTATAGGGTTCAGACACAAGTAATAGCAGAGACAGGAGTGGTATTTCCCTTGTGCATATGTTCTTTAAGGAGAACAATGGAAGGTCATCACTGCCACCCAGACTGGCATTTTTGGAAAAGGGCACCCTCTGACATGCAAGATCCCTTGTGCCTTTTGTACCCTCTTCTTTCTGCTGATGGCAGCAGCTCAGCTTTATGACAAATGTTAGCTAAGGAGTCACTGGAATCAAACCATCTAAACAGTGACTTATAGGAAAGCTACTTGCCAGGAATGCTGATTCAGTAACCCATATTTGAGGTCTTTTCATATGAATTTGAGTAGGATTTCATTATCCCTCTATGTTTCCAGAAAAAATGTTTCTTATTTCACACTCCCTTGTTTTCCAGCAGAGCAGCCATACAGTGCTGGATGCTCATCTTGGTGATTTCCAAAGTGCTGTGAGCAGGGTATGCCAGGAATCTTGTTTTTAAACATCCACACTATATCCTCTGTTTCTGTAAAAGTCTGCAGGCTCCTTACCCTGAAAGCTAGAAAACTTTTTAATATACATAAATATATAAAGCATCCTTTTGTAAAAACCTAGCTTACAGCTTATCTGAGGAAGCTGCCCAGAAGCTGCCTCAGAATGAATCTCCTTGTTGCTGCCCTTGCTCCACAGTCACCCATCCAGTTACCCTCTCTGCTGGCAAAGGGTGAAACTCCATCCCCTACTTGTCATTTTGGCAGCAGTCTCATTATGCCA